>NW_017962980.1:1535706-2053732 GCF_001890905.1 Aspergillus aculeatus ATCC 16872
GGGGGGTTGGACTGAGTAAGAAAGTGGAGTGCGAGAAGGGTAAAGAGTCAGGAATCGTCACTAAATTGAAAAAGGAGGTTAGTAGTACACTACTGGGTATACTAACTCAGAGGGTTCGTTTTCATGAACCGTGAACCATGATTGATGTTGAAACAGTCTAGAAAAGAGGCAAAGGTAAAAATAGAGAGAAGAGAGACGAGGAAGCCAGAGAGGAATGAGAAAACAGATCGAAAACTCGATGACTGATGAAATTCTGACCTCTTTCCTCCTTTGGAATGTTGGATACCCGTCAAGTTGTCATTGTTGTTGTTGCTGTTGTTACCTGCTGAATGAACGATGATGATTATGGTGATAATGACTATGGTGATGGCATTAATGCACGCGGACCTTTTTTTTTTTTCGTCAGGTACGGTCGCTCAACACTCCATGAGTACTAGCTCTAAAGTTACGAGGCCAGGGGGAGAAAAACCCACACCAATCGAGGTCCAGAACATTGGAAAACCCGGGACTATCTTCATTTTTGCAGGTGTCTATCGGTTTATCGCTTCGGTCTATCAATCTATCATGCCAATGCTGTATGATGTCGACAGTGCAGTACAGTACAAAGCACATCTCACATACTCTTTCTTTTTTTCCCGGGATAGTTTAGACCAATCCAGAGACTCTTCCCAATCCATCCATTACAATCAATACTTTACATGTGCCGGATTGCCGGCAACCGCAGTTCCACGGTTCGCGGCGGATGGAAATCCATCCAGGCACCCGACAGCCCGGTCTTAACAGATGGATAACTGTGAGTTGCGATGGAGCCTTTGAATCTGCCCGACCCAATCGTTCTTGTTCCGGTCTTGCTTGATGTTTCAGGTTTAGAATGCCGTGAATGTACGACGACCATCGCTGCCTTCCACGTACACCCCCCAATTTCGACGCACACAGAGACAGACCGGCACAGATCACTGACTTTCTATTTCTGCGCCCAAGCAGAACCATCAAAATCGACGCAAGGAAAAGGATGAACGGGAAGACACCTTAAAAAACTCAGTTCAGCTGCCAATGTAAACAACCTTATCCAATCTCGCTGTTGCACCATCGACAACCTGCATGCTCCTGTCACACCATGTCAGTCCAGTGTCAAACTTCGACTCAAAGATTAAACTACTGGAGTCCACTGGATGCTGAAACACGCTGGCCCTGCGAACTCAGGAACCACACGGAACCCGGGCACTGACAGCAAATTTGTTTTGTTTCTTACGCGCAACCCACGGCCAGCCACTAATCAAGCCGAAATGAAGAGCGACGGCCGACTAGAGGCTCCTGTGCCTATCTAGGCCGAATTAAAATTGCACGGGCATGACCGCCCAGCACGCACATACACACTCTAATCATGTAAAGGAAGACGCTTGACGTCGACTAGCGCATCTGAAGGCCGCTGCTTTACGACTGCGGGTCAGTCTCTCCATTGAATATGGTGCCATGATGAAGCACAACGAGGGACAATCCATGCCTCATTGGAGCAAAGCTGTCAACCGGCAAGTGGGACAGTAAGTTAGCCGCGGCTATGAGGCTAGGCTAGTAGGCAGTCAACGAAGGTCATGAATAGGCTCAGTGGATTGCGGCATCGCCAGCGTCATTTTAGCAGAATGAACTTACAAAGTCTCTCTTAATTACCTTTTGAGTCCTTCGTCCTAGATGGGACACAGTGGTCAAACTTGACTGCAGCCACGCGGAATGCCAGTCGCCTATTAGGTGGGAATCGATTGCGACGGCTCCATGATGGCAGTCCACATTGATTGACCAGGGTATGGCCCACCGAGTCGAAACCCCGACTTAATTCGAGAAACAGTCGAACGTGGAAAGGCGAACTGGAGCATGGATCATGGGGGTTGCATTAGTTCCTCCACACTTATGTATCGACCAAGTAGTAATCTATTCTGTTCTCTCTGCTATCGATGAGTGGCTAGATAACCCCTGATTGCATGACCAAATATCCTCTGCTCTTAGAAGCCCAACTGAGTCGCAATATTGAAACAATTATTAGGGGATTTTTAGGGACTCATAAGCAGGATCAAACCAACTAACCAGATACTTGGACAGAGAAAGGAGGTATTAATCTGTGCAATGTCACGTGTATGACAACTGGATAGCTGGACGGGAAGAGACTCTGTTCAAATGCACAACTCCCAACAGCAAGAACAAATCATTCGTAGGAGTCGAGATAGAACTAAGGAATCAATGAACAGAGAAGACGAGAAGACGACCCTTGATCCAAAATTAGGACCACTTCGACCGAACCGTTGACCGTTAAGCCCCTAAAGCCCTGCCAGGTTATCAGCACGGGCGTCTTTCAGATGTTGCGAGGGGGGAGGCGAATACTGATGCCCACCCCAGCCTCAGCCCAACCAAGGCGAACCAAGCCTTCGCATGATCCGCTTTGCATTTCTCTTCCCAAAGCCTTAGCCCAGACATATCTTGAAGTTGGGTGCTTATTTTTGACAGAGGACCACCGACACTTGCATATTCTTTTGCACAATTCCATTCGCAGCGCTTAGTGACAGCGCTCCGCTATCTAGTGCTGACTAAATTTCGCTTGAGTTTGATTGCCCCCCCTGAACCTTCTCCGCGACCCTCCTCTTTATCTGCCCGGCCGGCCGATCTTCGACCAGTCCGGCAATGGCCCAGAACACCAATACGGGAAAAGATTGTCTCCGGATCTGGAGAGGGGGGAAGCATATCCACACGTGTCAGTGAGATGGTTTGGTTCCATGGGTTCCTGGGCTCTTGGGCTCTGCAGACCGGGGTGGTGCTTGTGTTTCAGCAACGATGCCAACTCCACTTCTCTATTTACTAGCAGATCCATCGACGACGCCGACGAACGCTCACATACCACGAACATGAATCACAACGAAGTCACAGACTGGCAAGCGGCCGATACGTCTGTCTCACAGGCCGATCAGTCACAACATTCCATTCGAACCAAATATCCCCATCCCCCGAGATCTAGACCCTCACCTCTCCAACAGTTCAACTACAAATATCGACCTTAACCTCTCCACCGACCGATCCAACCTGCAAGGATACATCTCGACTTATAGATCCCATCCTACCTAAGAAAAAGAAAAATATCAAACTCCCTTCCCGCTGACCCAAAGCCTCCCTGCGCACGTCAACCACCCACAGCGGACGGGACGACCGGCAGCAAGGGCGGGCCCAATCTCTCACCCAGGTCTCTAAACATAAACTCCATGCAAGGATGCATAACATACGAACTCCCGGGCCTACAAGCACTTACGAGTATGAATCTTGCGAGGAGCGCGGGCCACAGGCAAAAGATACAACACCATCAATAGCCATCTCGCCCAATTCTGCACCTTGCGACTATTGACCGTTAAATTGATCGCGCAAATAGTCTAGGAAGTGAAGTATGCAGCCACATCGTCAGATCTGCCTGTCATTCATGACGAAAGAAAATCCTCCTGCGATCGTCGTCGGGGCGTTCGCTGAGCCTGGACCTAGACCTGACCTTTTCCGATCCAGCAGTGGATGATCTCCCATCTTATCTATTGTCGTCATATGTGGCGTTTTGCCCTTGTATGCAAGGGGGGCGATGTGATACATTGCTATCCGTATTATGGGGTCACCCGCTTGTTCGTTCTATGTACAGTAGAAACGACATGTCGAAGTGGATGTGTACATCCTTTCGCGAACGTAGATTAAGTACTCGAAAGAGACTGCAGTCTGCAGTGGTGGGATTACTGGAGCCTGGGAAGGAATGATATAGTAAGTAAACTCGGAAAGCGTGGAAGGCGACCGGAAGAGGAAGCTCGTCATATGGGCCTACATCCTCGTTGGCCTGACCCAAACATACACTTCTTCTCATAGTCTGAGTGCCTAAATGTTGAGCTGCCTACACCCAAGCTCGAGACCAAAGAGATCATACCGCATCTGAAATGAGAACAAAATTTGCCTCCAGTCCAGATCAGTCCTGCATACGTCTCATGCACGAGTGATCGTTCGAACTTGGCTCTGCCTCTACAAGCCTCCTCGACATCGGGCCCTTCTGGTTTGTTGGTAACCTCGATGATGCTTTCTTTCAAAGGATTTGATGTTTCTCAAGTACTTAAACTCCCCGAATTAGAGGATAGGGCAAGCTGATCTTGAACTTCTCCTCAGAGATAGCAGGATAGGAGCCCAACCTCATACCTCATCCAAATGCATCTCCAGTCATATCACACACCCACAGCAATACCCTCAGCAACTCCCTGACAGGATCCCTGTTTATCAGCATCAATTCGCAGGAATGCCTTATCGACCTCCCTGTCCCAATCACTCAGAGCCACAATCGTCCACTCCAGCGCGCCAACCAGATACAGAGCAATGCACTGCCCAACCCAGAGACCCTGAATCCCCCAGCCATGGAAGGCCAACCAGATTCCCAATGGTAGCGCACCACCATAATAGCTGACCAGATTGACCAACGCGCCAACATGCTGTCGCCCCATGCCCCGAAGACTGCCCCCACAACTCCCATTCAGACCATCTGCGACCTGAAACAGCGCCACCCACGGCAGGACGTCGGCAGTAAGCGCCACCACCCGTGCATCGGAGTTGGCTATCTTGGCGAAGTTGTGACGAGTGCCCATCAGCAGCACCAGCACCATCCCTCCCAGCACCATGCTCAGACAAGCGGCTGCGTTCGCTGCCCGGGACGCTCCCGCGGCATCTCGCGAGCCCAACAGATTCCCGATTCGCGCAGATGCGGCTACACCGACCCCGAAGGGGATGGTGTTGAGGATCTGGTCCGCTGTCATAATGACACTTTGCGCGGCCAGGGGGATAGTCCCGAGTCGACCAGCGGCCAGGGCCACAATCTCGAAAGCCCACCACTCCGTGCCCACCTGCACGACTCCCAGGAGGGCCAAGCGCGCAAAGGTCCCCAGGTTGCGGAGGGCTTCGCGCGACCAGCCGCCCCAGCATTCGGCCCCCGCAACGTAGCGTGTATACAGGACCAGCAGCCCGAAAGACACCCAGTACGAGACGCCCGTGGCGATTGGGGCGCCCAACAACCCCAGACGAAGCGTGTAAGAGCAGAATAAGTTGAGGCAGAGATTGCACGGAACCGTGATCAACAAGACATAGGTTCCCGGACGCATCAAGCCTACTCGAAAAGGTCAACCTCCATATATCTTTGTACGTAATAATAAGAGTTTCACACGACCTTGCGCCTGAAGATACTTCTTCATCAACTCAAAATATATATACCCCAGCCCACCGGGAATCAAGCAAGTCAAGAACCGGGCACTATCCCTCGACAGCTGGGGCTGCTGGCCCAGCAGGAGAAAGACGGGCTCCGCGCAAGCCCACAGCCCCGCAATCGGGAGGTAGAACAGGCCGAGCACGAGAAACCCGCGCTGCAACAGGACCCCCAGATCGTGTTTGTTCGCGCTCGCGGTGAACGTCGAGGACGCCAGCGTATCCAGCGCCGTCGTGCCCCCGAGCGCAATCATCCACCCGGTGACCGCGGCGAACATGAACGAGAAAGCCGCCGTGGCGAGATTCTCGGGCGACGTGCGTCCCACGATCAGGATCGAGGTCGCCTGCAGGCTGTTCTGGAGAGCGTAGGCAAGGATCACGGGGATGGAGTCTTTCGCCAATCGGATGACCTCGCCGAGGAAGGTTGGGACGTACCGTTCGTCCTGCTCGTGGGAGGGGCATGCGGTGGGAAGGTTTGGGAGCAGAGCAGATGTTTCGTCCGGCTGCGGACAAGGTTCGCGAAAGGGTTGTTCGTGCCTGCCGGATGATGCTTTGGAAGCGCTGCACATGCCCGACTCTTGAAGCTTCGTCGAAGGAGAGTCATGTTGGTGATTTCCAAACATCGCATACAGTGGCAGCGCAGCCAGTATATAGAATCTCTCTTCGAAATCTCAACGGGATCGTCGGGATGATAGATCAAGTCCAGCCTATACGAGCCGTGTAACCTCGTTAACCTTATTTTCTTGATAGAGAAGTGTAGATCTCACTGTCACTGTCGGGTATAATCCAAGTGATACGTTGCTCAAGGCAGGCAGCGACGAGGTCGTCGAGGGTCCCTCTCATCCTCCAGGTCCTCTGATCGCCAGAAGCACAAGGGATGTACGCGATGCAGCAACAACCCCTCCAACTAAACCCGTCCCCAGAGCCTTGCCCATGTCGGCCAGACGAGCTATATAGTCAAGAGCAAAAGAAAAGGTACAGGCATGGCAGATCCCCATTATGTCTGTTACTTGGCGCGGGCATGTAGACGAGACGAGGACGCAAACTAAAACGCCCAAGGATCGAGAGCTAGGTAGTATCTCAAAGAGATGATATCTTAAAACTCGGAAATGAAGGATCGAGATATCGAGATGGAACCCGATAGGCAGTAGCTTTACTAGCCTTACCCTCACATGCTCTCTCCTGTCCCGTGTTGTTACTGTCCTAGAGTCGCAAAATTGCGTGGCTGCAGCGGGACGTAGGACCAATTTCAAAACCAGTCCTGCTGGCTGGGATACGCTATACTTGCAGATAGTAAGGAGATTGTCAGGAACAGCTTGCACTTTCAGTACACAACCTAGCAAGCCAAGTGATTGAGGAGATGCACACTGAGAATGACTTTGAGCGGAAGTTTATCTTGCATATAGTCGAAAAAATACTAGCATACTGGTCTCTCGATCTGAAAGAAAATCAACTGGTAAGTGGCTATGTAAGAACAACGACGATCAGTTCAATGGATATGCATGATTTCGCCGGATGGTATCTACCGCAAACAGCTCGCTTGAAATCGACCAACCCTGAGCTCAAAAGAAAAGAAAGAATAATGCCATTTGCACCTTATCAAAGAAAACATAAACCCAAAAATCAGGACCCAGCTGATTCAGTCCCAAATGCGCCTCGATCTATTGGTCGTGTCCATGCATATTGAACCTGCAGGAATGGAGACATGTAACGATAAGATGTCACAGAAGGAAGAAGAGAGGTGGTATACCAGTAACGGGAAGGAGACAAGAAGAAAAAGGTAGAAAGTAGCATAGTGGACTACTTTTTGCCGAACAACTTCACCCGATAAATACATGTATTATCGGCCCCCCAATTGTTCTTCGCGCGTATAACGACCTTATCCACGCGGATCTCTGGGTCATCGATCACAGCATCAAGGATGAAACGTTGCGCATGCTGGTCCGAGTTGATGTCGTAAGTCCATCTTCCAACACGATAGTAAGCTGGTCCGAGCCGCTCATCATACTGACCCCAGTAGGCTTCTTCCGATTCGCCGGGATAGGCCAGCTTGAGTGCATGCATAACGGGCTCATGCAAGACGAAACGCTCATCATTGAACAAGTCGTCCTGCCCGGCAGGATTATTGGGGCGAGGCGTCAGTTTAGCTTGGGCCTTGAGGTATTCACCCCACGACTGTTCAGGATAAACCAAGGTGTCGTTCTTAACACGGCGAAATCGGACCCAGAGCTCCATGTCTCGGGGAGCAAGTCCAGGGTTCAGCGCCGCTGCTTTGGGGACGTGCTCGACAACGATTTCTTCAGGGACGATTCGGTAGCCAAGAAGAACACCAACTTGTGTCATCCCGTCGCGCAGGACGCTGCACCAGCAGTCTCCAATATCTTCCCACGCTGTCGCGACGGATAATGGGGGTTGCGGCCGGCGAAAATTCTCTTCCAGGAAGTAATTGTACACTTTTCTCCTGAAACCGATCTGCTGCGTCACAGTTGGACTCGTTTTGTGCGGGTCAATCAGAATCCCAAGTGGTACAGCTAAGAAATTAGTTTTCGGAATGTACGTGCCAAGAAGTGTCCCAGTGGATACACCCTTTGTCGGCTGTGCTCGAATGTCGGCTTTGACTGTTTTGATGTCCCTCGATAGAGTTGATACTTGTGAACCTAGTTTGGACATCTGTGCGCTGAGACTGCTGATCGCATCTTGGCCTGTTCCGTTCAATGGTCCATAATACCGAGGTTGACCGAATGGAATCATTCCGCCCAGGTAGTTAGAACTAGTCAGGATCATTATCGCCAGTGCCAACAGCGCAATGATTCGACCAACAGCGGATAGTTTCTCACGCGTAGAATGTCCGATATCAGGCCATTCATTGAAAAGCGACGGCCGGATGAGCGCTGGCTGCTCCCTAGCAGATGCCTCGTCCGTGTGAAAGTGAGGAATGTCAGTTTTGGTAGGAGCTGACGGTTGGGTGTCAGGGGAGTCCTCTTTGGCGAACTCTGGCTGTGGTTCCCATTCGGGCTCCGATGTAGTTTCCAACGCACCTTCCTCAAACACTGGCGAGAGAGAAGGCGACTTCGCGGGTGTTGG
Source organism: Aspergillus aculeatus ATCC 16872 (assembly GCF_001890905.1). Taxonomy (NCBI): domain Eukaryota; kingdom Fungi; phylum Ascomycota; class Eurotiomycetes; order Eurotiales; family Aspergillaceae; genus Aspergillus; species Aspergillus aculeatus. Next base: position 1,544,041 of record NW_017962980.1, read on the forward strand.
TACCTTTGGTGGGAGCGACGACTTTTTAGGCGTTGGTGCCTTCTGGGGTAGCGGCGACCTTGTGAGCGACGACCTTGTGAGCGACGGGGCCTTCGATGGTGCTCTCTGAGGAGAGGAATGTCGAAGAGGCGAAGGTGACTTTGAGAGTGAGAGAGACCTCCAAGGCGATGACGATCTATCCAGTGATGGTGATTTCGGAGGTGAAGCCGACTTTGACGGTGACGGAGACCTCTCCGGAGAAGGCGCCTTCTGGGCTACCACCGATTTCAAAGGGTGAAGGGGCTTCACAGGAGGTGATTTTAATGGTGATGATTTGTACTGAGAAAGTCTTGAGTCCGGTTCCTCCTCTTCATGAATAGTCGACACATCTTTGACGAATGCCATTCCAGAGACCCGGCGAGGAGGGGCAGTTATATTCTTGCCATCGGACAATGTCCGCCGCAAGTCGTCATCATGAATATCTCGCTCGATCGAGTATGAAATCACGGACTCATTGTCAAGTCCAGACGAGCTGCTCAATGGCGGCTCGTCATGCGCTGGAACTCCCGAGCGCAACAAAGGGGACGGGTATAGCTTATCAGCAGGTACATGGGGATATCGAGATTCTGGAACAGGGTCCAGTGCGGGGCTTGAGGTTGTCGAGATAGTATGCGGAATCGGAGGGGTAGGAGTTGCAGTAGATTGATCATTTGGGTGGTAACCATTGATGGGACTGGGGGATCTTGTTGCATCGCGGAGTGATTCGAGTAGCTGCGTTTGGTCAGGAGTTGGCTCGCGGCGTGTTCTTCGTATTGTTGACACATTAGCAGACGAGGATCTTCGTCGGCGACTACGATCCGCAGTCGACGCACTTTCCTTTTGCTCCCGGTCTTTCGCATCCTCGATACCCTTCTCGATCTGGCCGGCCATTTCAACCAAATCCATGTGAGGGTTGAGGACCAGCTGCCGAGGAAGGAGTGGCGTTTCAGCCGAGCCATATGCAAATGATTGTCTAGTAGGAAGGTTGGGCAAGGCTTGTGTTCGACTGTCCGACATCAATTGGTGTTGAAAGTATGAAAGAGCGCCCTCAGCGCGAGGGGTTGACCCGTTCTGCCTGACGGTACCGCGTCTGGGAGGCATCGTGATTTATCTCGAAAGCCCGTATCGGAATGTCTGTGTTCTTAATAGTCAGAATTAGCTTCCTTCCTAGAAGTATACTGAGTTTGGAGTAAATCCGTGCGGGAGATTAGGTCCGAAGAAGTGAGAGCGTCGCTCTACTTACCCCGTAAATTCCGTGTTGAATGCAACTCTCCGCAACCTCGGAAGAAATGTTGACGAATGCGCAGGCAGCCTCGACGAGAACCGGAAAGAGGAAAGACGAGAAGTAGTTTCAAAGCACAGATAGGAATCTCTGCCGAGGGGAATTTCGAGTCATAAGTCTGCACAAGGTGAACGATGCGAGTTGGGCTTGAGAAGATGCGGCGATGGCGACTTAATGAAGCCCGGGAAATGGTTCGGAGGAAGGTGGGTGAGAACAAAGTGACAAAAGAGTCCTTTGTTCGGAGACAACCTATGTTGAATACAATCGAAGTAGATTTTGAGTTGCCATGCGACACAAAGAAAGCGATTAAGAGGCTTGTCCTGACAGCCTCAAGAAGATGGTTCTGTCCTCATCCGAGAAGAAGAGCCAGAGACGGCGGAGGCAGTAGGACGCGCCGGTTTCACAGTTCAGACGTCTGTTGCTGCGGGGTTGGCGACACCTAAATGATTCAGTGGGGTATAGAATGATTTGGGCATGAAAAAGACGCGTAACGCAAGTCAGAAGTGGCGGGAAATGTGCTGTTATAGAAGAAGGGTGCGAAGGAGATGCTGGAGCAACGATGAGGGAAAGAATTGGACTAAGTGGAATAGAGGAGGGATGTCAATATTACAGATACGAAGGTGGTACACATTTAGCTGCCTATTCGGGAATGGTTGTCACCACGGTGTCCGCGCTTTACAGTGCATCGAGTATACAGAACGAATATCATGACCACAAGCAAACTACTCGATACTACCTCCAGTATGTACTAATCGATTGCAAGGAGGATCAACTTGTAACCTTGAAATAGACGTAGCAGTGCAAGAGTGGCATTTGTTCCTCGGTCCTAAGCACCAAACCACCCGTGCCATATGGTGGTTCTTCTCTTTGTTGCTTCATCACAACCACAGTGTCCGTGAAACCCAAGCTACGTTCTTTATTTGCTCAGCTATTTTTATATATGGCATTGAGGAAGCGTGTTTCAGATATGAACAAAGAAGAATTTTAAGCATCGGGTAGTGGGGTGGCCACGAGAAGGGCATCATGTTTCAATAAGAAACTAGTTTACAACGGCTGATCCTACCGTAAGACGCCATGGTTCCTTTCTATGTTGGGCCAAACGTAAAGATAATATACAGTCGCTGAGGCATTCAAAGCAGTCACAAAACACAAAACCATCCAAATGCTAGCATGTGCGTGGCAGGGTTCTGCATGTCTTAGAAATGTATAGTCATCTCAGCATGTCCACGCCGCAACGATACCGTCTTTGCGGCCTTCAACTAGGAAGCCATCCTTCAGTCGCACTCGCTCGACTGTTGCAGGCAATGGGCCCTGTTCATCAGCGCCGACTCCGGCGCCGCAATCCCAGTGGTGGCCATCGGCTTTGTCGTAGACCTTCACAACGTTCTCTCCTGCAGCCGCAACAATCCGCTTGGTATCAAACATCATGCTGGTGATGGGCTTATCATAGGCGTAGGCATCATAGATGGATCCCATTCGGAGATCCCATATCTGAAGGCAATTAGCACCCAATCAACCCAGACCAGAAACAAAATAACATACCCGGATACTGCGGTCTTGACTTCCAGTGACCAGATGCACATCGTCGAATTGTAGGCATGTAACAGGGCCAGTGTGGCCCACCAGGCTACGATGAACCTGTCCACTGCGCAGATCCCAAAGACGGACCATACCGTCTGCCGTACCGCAGGCTAAAGCGGCATCGAAGCACTGGACAGCCCCGACAAAGTCTGCCGATGCGTCCGGCAGGCGTCCTGAGGGGCGCCATTGCGAATCTCCTCCCAGCGACGACGCCTGCGCGGCCGCCCACAACACATCGAGCGTTTGCACACAACGCCCTTTGACCAGATCCCACTGTCGCAGTGTCTTGTCGGCTGATCCGGAGATCAGCGTGTCGCCCTTGAAGTGAAGCGCGGTGATTTCGTCGACATGGGCGTCTAATGAGTAGACGAAGCAGTCCTCCAGCGTGGTGGAATGGGATGCCACCGAAGCGTCGTCGGCTGGAACGGTTTCTTCGTCTCCATCATCGCGGCGGGTGATGCGATTGTCGCGAGTGGTCATCGTTCGGGCGCGACTCAAATCCCATAATTTGACAGATGCATCCATCGAGCCCGTGGCAACGATGTTGTCCTCAATCTGAAGACAGCGCACCGAAGCATTATGCCCTTCCAGGAATCCAATGCAACGGCCAACATTGAGATCCCAAACCCGCACGGTGTCATCCAGCGCCGCGGTGATCATAGTACCAAATGGATAGTCGAAATCAATCGCAGTGACCATGTCGGAATGAGCCGCCATCTCTTTAATCTCCGAACCCGGACTGAAATGTTCATGTAAAATCGGCATCGAGCGTTTCCCTGTTTTATCAGCCAGTGTTCCCTCACGGCATCGCAGTGGGAGATACTTACTTATTGATTTCTGCTTGACGCTCTTAGGGGAAGGAATCTTTTGGTATATAGACTCAGACATGAAGGATGCATCCATTGCCGGGTCTTCCGAAATGGTCGAGTCATCATTTGCTGCTGATGACTTTGGGGTTGCCGGGGCCTGAGCCTGCGCTTGAGCTGCTTCTTCTTGTTCAATATCTTCCAACTTATTATCAACCTCCGTCACTAAGCCTTGGTCAGCCGCTAGTCAAGATCGCATATGGTAACCCTGTTTCCTGCTCACATTCATGCTCCAATTCGGCTTCCTCCATCTCTAGGCTGGCTAACCGGTCTAGAACAATCTTGCGCATGTTGTGCAAGTTTGCGATCTTATTATCTATCTCATGTATCTCCGAGCTGCACATATTCTTGCGAACACCCATCAGGTCCATCCTGCGGCTGAGTAGATCTCGTTCCTTTCTCAAGTCGGTGGGCGCGGAAGGTAAAGCGGCGTGCGTCTCCCCATCCTTCAATAGCTTCTTGCTCTTGGACGAGCGCCGGCGGTGGGCCTTTCGATATTCAATATCATCTTGAGAGGCTTGAAATCCTTGGAAGAGCGAGTAGGAGCTGCTGTCCTCAGGTATGTTCATGAGAAGCTCATCAGGAAGGGAGGAGATGGCTCGCGATTGGATCTCGGATGTAGACAGTTTAGAGCGGACCAAGTCGGTTGGTGTGGTTTGAGTCAGGGAGAACACATTGCGCTGAGCGGCAGGGCGCCGCAGCTCGCGCTGAATGTCAACCATGGCGTTGTGATAGTGGCCGCCGTTGGAAGATTCGGAAGTCGGTCCCATCAAATGCCCAGCAGTCGATGTGACTTTCCGTCCAAAGGCCTCAATATGACGAGTCTGATCCACGGATAGAGTGCCATGTCAGTATTGATCTGTTCTGCCGCTAATAACGTCAAGAGAACACTACCGTGATGCCGGTTCCTAGAAGACCATCCTGTTCGACAATATCTGATAGACCGGAAGGCGAATCATCACGACGGCGCCTGTCCATGACAGCAACACCGACGAGGGGGGCGAAGGAAAGCTTGAGGCACTCAAGCCCATACGAGAGTTGCAGCGTTGAGAAAGGAAAGGGTCGTTCAGCAGGGTGCGGTCGTCAGTCGGGCAGTTGGTCGGCTTTCTTTAAGCCTTGAAGATTGCGGAAAGAAGTTCTGGATGGACGGAGTTGCACGCGATGAATTACCGTGTTTCGGGTGGTATTTTACTGGAGAGAGCTCGAGCTCAGTCTCCACCCAAGGAAGGGAGAAGGGGACGGTGGCTGTGCGTGATAGTATGAGAGGTGAGCGAAAGAACCGAGGATAATCGACATGACGCCAGAAGAAAAGTGCATCAGAACCTCATATTTATTCAAAGGTCTTTTCCCCACCATCAGCGATTCTTCCTCTCCAGATTTAGGCAAGGCAGGTAAGGAAAAGAGAAGGAACAGGCACATGACATGACGGCATCACCAGCCACAAACCTGTGATTATCATAAATTACCTACTGCCTGTGGTACAGTACCAGCTCCCCGACGTCGGCCTAGCAGTACCTAGATTACCGTAATTACCACGTATAGATGTATGAATCGGATTAAAAAGTGCTCTCGTCCTCCCTGTCAGGGCGCCTTAAAATCAAATTCCGGCGACAAATCATGAACTAAATACTGGGATCTTAGTTTGCTATCGCGCATTGAGCTCGTATAATTTGTGCAGCCGTCGGGATGTAGTCCTGATGCCGCTCTCAAAATCGAGTCAGAGCCATGGAGATCGGCAAGGCTAGTGCTGTAGGTTCTGTAACCTGCCCAGCACTTAAATCCGATATCGTTCCCAAGGAATGTTTGAAACCTCTACGTCGTCGATTCTCTGCTTCCGATAGTGAAATTAAATTCTTTTCTTTCATAAACTGATAATCTTGCAACATCATGGATACAGCCATTGATCTTTCCGATGCCTCCAAGGCGTTGGACCTTGCCAATATCCGTTTTCAGCTAATGTGAGTCGACGATCAGCCGGAAATAATCCTGCCCCTCCGTCCGTCCGTCATTATCGAAGATCCCCTCATTCTAAAGACCGTCGACCATCATCCCTGCTACTCGCCCCCTCCCCCCACCGTCGTATTGCATACCTCACAATTTGGCCTCACTCCCTAGGAATCATAGAACAGCCCACTAATCCGCTCGCTATAGTCGACTTGAAGATACCATCACTTTCCATTTGATCGAACGAGTCCAGTTTCCCCTCAACAAGCCCGTCTACACTCCCGGCGGTGTCTCAATCCCCGAAACTGATATCAGCCTCCTGGACTACCTGCTTCGCGAGCAGGAACGCATTCAGTCCCGCGTCCGTCGCTACCAGTCGCCCGATGAATACCCTTTCTTTCCCGAGGTTTTGGAAGAACCTATTCTGGCGCCCCTGCAATACCCCAGAATCTTGCACGACAATGACGTGAACGTCAATGGCATCATCAAGCAACGCTACATTGAGAACATTCTTCCCGCCGTCTGCGCTCAGTTCGGCCGTGAAGACCGCGGCGAAACTCAGGAGAACTATGGCTCCTCCGCTACCTGCGACGTCAGCTGTCTACAGGCCCTCTCGCGTCGCATCCATTTCGGCAAGTTTGTCGCTGAGTCCAAGTTCCAAAAGGAACCCGAGCGCTTCGTCAAATTGATCAAGGCCAATGACCGCGAGGGTATTGATGCTGCTATCACCGATGCGAAGGTCGAACAGAAGGTTCTCGAGCGCCTGGCATTGAAGGCTAAGACGTACGGCACGGATCCCGCCTTTCCCACGGAGAGCGGACCCAAAATCAATGTCGAGGCGGTGGTTGCGATGTACAAGGTGAGAATACTCCTCTACTATGAGGTGAAGGAGTTAACTGATTGTCTTTTAGGAATATGTCATTCCCCTTACCAAGGTCGTCGAGGTCGATTACCTGATGCAGCGCCTGAAGGGCACGCAATGGGAGTGAAAAGGCACGAGTGAATACTCGTTGTTCACTTATCAACAGATTTATTAGATACTATTATGATACCATTAAAATGTGCAATAGAAGAAGGCGGGTTCCAAACCATGTAGAATATATGATCACGTGATCACTACTCACACGGTGGGTAGATCATGTATGTACATGTCTGGATGTTCTGACACAGATCTTCAAAATCCTAGAAGAAGGTTGTATCCCAGACTAAGTGCTTCCAGCCTTGTCTACCGACTATCTTTCATTGTCATGGAGTTACTCTGATAGAGAGATATCGACCACCAGGCAAACCGACTGTGCAGCATAGTGATCTGACTCAGCAGCACATTACCCCGCCTTGTGAGCAAATGTTCCCTCATTGGATTCTTGCCTTCACCGCCCACTCTAGATCGAAACACGTGCCCACAGGTCCCGCGGCCCCTGGGCGCTGCACGCGCGAAACCGACTGTATACAACGCAAAGGAATTCATGATTCCCATTCACTCGATTTTGCGTTTGACCACCCGAACCTTTAAATTCCTGCCTCCCTGATTTCTGTCATGCTCTGAACTTTTTTCTCTCTCTCAATTCCCCAATCCGACTGCCACAGTGACCGCAACAGCAACCACTCCCGATTGCTCGTCTGTGTGACGAAGTGCGTCGCCCTCTGGCGGCCGCAACCCGAAATCGCTTTTAAATCCACCCAACTTCATATCTCTCGTCATGAGTCAAACGTTGACAACAAGACAAGCAGAGGAGCTGTAAGCTTCTCTGCGGATTCCGATTTGAGTTGTCTGCTGATCCACTGATACAAGGCTAGGCACAAGTCCCTAATAGCTTATCTATCTTCCATAAATGCTACCCGAAGCGTTGCGACCATACGCGAAGAGCTCCCGATCGGCGACGGCTTTGACGACACCGCATGCAAAAAATATGAGGGACTGCTGGAGAAAAAATGGACGAGCGTGGCTCGGCTACAGAGGAAGGTAAGAGCATTTTTCTCCCTACCCCGCTTGAAATCACCAACCGCTTGCCGTGGGCGCGGGACCGGGAGAGGGGTTCGCATGCGCTGACGGACAGTTAAGATCATGGACTTAGAGTCGAAGGTGTCGACCTTGCAGGCCGAATTGGACTCTATGGCCTTGACGTCCCGATCACGACCTAACCAAGACCCTACGAGCTGGCTCCCCTCATCACCGGCGCGGCACAAATTTCAGTCGCACCGCGATGCAGTGACTTGCGTTGCCTTCCATCCTGTCTACACATCGCTGGCGTCGGGCTCCGAAGACTGCACCATCAAGATCTGGGATTGGGAACTAGGGGAACTGGAGAGGACACTCAAGGGCCACATGCGGGCAGTTTCGGGTCTGGACTATGGCGGACAAAAAGGCCATACACTGCTGGCGTCCTGCTCAAGTGACCTTACAGTCAAACTATGGGACCCTAGCAACGACTATGCCAATATCCGAACTCTTTCCGGACACGACCATTCCGTGTCGGCGGTCAGCTTCCTGCCCAACAACGGAAATCTGCTCGTGTCGGCCAGTCGCGATGCCTCCATCCGTATATGGGACGCATCCACGGGCTATTGCGTCAAGACAATCCGCTCGAATGATAATTGGATTCGAGACGTCTCCCCTTCGTTTGATGGGAAATGGCTGGTGTCGGGTGGCCGAGATCAGGCCGCCACTGTGTGGGAAGTTGCGACGGCGGAGGCGAAGGCTACACTATTGGGTCATGAGAACTATCTCGAATGCTGTGTCTTCGCGCCGCCAGCCAGCTACAAGTATCTAGCAACCTTGGCTGGCCTGAAGAAGCCTCCCCCTGCAACCAGCTCAGCCGAATTTGTTGCGACCGGGGCTCGTGACAAGACGATCAGACTCTGGGACTCGCGGGGACGGCTGATCAAGACCTTGGTCGGTCATGATAACTGGGTCCGAGGCTTGGTGTTCCATCCGGGAGGCAAATATCTGGTCAGTGTGGCGGACGACAAGACTATCCGGTGCTGGGATCTCTCACAGGAAGCCAAGCTCGTCAAGACCATTAGCGACGCGCATGGACACTTTGTCAGCTGCATAAGGTGGGCTCCCGATGTGGTGACGGATGATGCTGTCACAGAAGAGACCGCTGAGGCTGGTCCTGGGGCTCAAAGACAGGAGGCGAACAAGAAGATCCGGTGTATCCTGGCCACTGGAAGTGCGGATTCATGTGTGAGGGTATTTTCATAGTCGGCGGGCGAAGACAAGAAAGCTTCAAATCTTAATCCCAGCGCTCTAATGTCTTCCTATTGTTCTATCTCACTCGTGACAGGAATCGCGATGCATCTATCCTTCTCATCCACTCTTCATGCCCCCACTTGCCTGCTGCCTATCTGGATATAAAGTTTTACCGTGTTTGCTGTACATTTTTGAACATCATACCTTAGCAATGCATGTGAGGGAGCGGGATCATGTCTTCATATGCCTTTTGCCTTGCGGGTATTGCTGCGAAACTGTTCTCTTACAAAGCTGAGTCGGAGAGTAGTGACCCTGGGGATTTCTTTCGGAAAAGTTCGTCAACGGTGCTGGTCTCGTTGCGAGCAGTTTCTTAGACAGCTTGATGAATGACATGTGAGAATAACTATCTGATGAATCAATTTTCATGTTGTTTCATGCGTCGATTTGAGGTAGTACATGTTGAACGATGCTGTGTACGATACAGCACATATCCATGGATCTACAGTACAGTCAGTAGTTATATTAGGCTCCCGCGGTCCTCACCCGGCGAACGAACCACGGCTACTTTCATTCTCTTTCCTCAGCCCACTCGGAATTCACCCTCCGCTCCACCTTTTCTTCAAGTCCTCCTTGCAATTGAAAGGTTACCAATCACTACTCTATAAGTGCACGATCTACGCTGCCAGATTGCGATGTCCTGAACATCAAATTTACTGGAAGTATTTTTGTCTGGTGCGACCATCCTGCAATTAAACGTCCCGCTATGGTCCCGTCCACCTCCGAACCGGACGAGATATCGATCTCTCTAATTGCCCACGAACCACTGATCGACAGACCAGTGAGCCCACAGACGGTGTCTTCAAGAGCTTCATCACGAATTTTGCTACGACTCTACATCTCTCACTCTCTCTCGACATGGAATTCCCGCATGTTTGAATTCGGCGCGGTTCTGTTCCTGGCATCCATCTTCCCCGGAACCCTGCTATATGCCTCAATCTACGCACTCGTGCGGTCCTTATCGGCCGTTGTCTTGTCATCATGGCTCGGTTCGGTTGTGGACCGATCCAATCGATTGACTGCACTTAGACATTCGATCGGTACGCAGATGGTTCTTGACCTTTCAGTCGATAGTATGCTAATAGCATCCTAGTCTGGCAGCGACTCCCCGTAGCGGGCTCCTGTGCTTGCTTTGTGGTGCTACTTGCTTCGGCGAACTCGACGCTGAGGATCCTTCTCTTCTTAGCGACAGTGGTGCTGGCCTGTTTCGAGAAACTCGCCGCCACGGCCAATACAGTAGCAGTGGAGCGGGATTGGGTAGGTTCATGACATGCACGACTGCACGGCAATCTTCTGACGTGCTGAGCAGGCCATTGTTGTGGCAGATGCTTTAGAGATACCTCGTCAAGGTAGGAGCCTTCTAGCATAATCTGGCTCGATGTAAGCTGACTGAGTAGACCTCAACGCATCTATGAGAAGAATAGATCTTTTCTGCAAGCTCATTGCTCCCATATTCATTTCGCTGGTTGACGGCTTCTCCACCAAAGCTGCTATATGGACGACTCTCGGGGTCAATGTGTCTTGTGTTGCTGTTGAATATGTTGCCATCGCACAGGTATGATGGGTCATCTCGTGTCCGATTCAATGCTCACCAATTCCAGGTCTATGCTTCAGTTTCTCAGCTAGGGCGTAATATGCCAGCGGCTGGATCGGAGGGCGCCCTGGGCAGTGCGACTGAAACTCGAAGCGTAGCTCAGCTATTTAAGCAGCGGGTCAAAGACGCTGCAGCTCCGTGGAAAGAGTACACTCAAAGTCCCCTCTTCCTAGCCAGTTTTGCTTTGAGTCTACTCTATCTGACGGTTTTGTCTTTTGGCGCGACAATGGTCACTTACCTGCTTCACACCGGTTTCACTCCCCTGCAAGTGAGCGCAATGAGAATTGGTGCTGTGGCGGCGGAGCTATCCGGGACTTGGGCGGCTCCATTCATCATGAACAGAATCGGACCCATACGGTCTGGGTTGTGGTTCTTGAACTGGCAATTCGTCTGTCTGGTGACAGCGGTGGCGGCCTTTGCCTTGCTCGACCCCTCTTCTCAGGTGGTCGCTGTCAGTCTGATCGTGGGCGTGGCGCTCAGTCGGGTCGGGCTATGGGGATTCGATCTGTCCGTACAGTTTCTGGTGCAAGAGGTAAGAAGTCCTATTGCTAGGAAGAGGCCCAGTGCTGACGAGAGCAGGGAGTCGACGAAGATTGCCGGGCTCGGTTTTCCGCGACGGAAATGGCTCTCCAAAACATCTTCGAGCTGTTATCATTTGCGACTACCATCGCTTTTCCCTCACCGGAACAGTTCAAGTACCCAGTGTATATCAGCTACGGTGCCATCGCGATGGCTGCAGCTTGTTTTGCGGCGTATGTGCGCAAGGAACGGGGACATCTGCTCCATACGTCGAAATGCCTCGGTGGGGACAAGAAGCGGCTTGTACCTGGGGAGGTGCTCTACCACAGGGTACCATGAAGAAATCAGGACAGCCTTAAGTCATATAGAAGTAATGATTCCAGTAAATCTCTCCACCTTACGTGTAGGCCATTCTTTGTTCCCTTGTTATTCCGTAGACGCAGCGCGGTCCGCGGCGGGTGTTCCCGGCGACGGTTCCTGAACCCACGCTGGGTGATCGTCAGTCCCGCTTCATGCGCTTCGACACCAACAGACAATCATCATGCATGCTACTTTTCAGGTCAGATCTGGGGACCATGGAGGTATCTGCCCTCGCACATTCCAAATACCTTATCTCACAAGACTGTATACTAACTATGCTAGACTCCTCGAGCACGTGGCATGGGCCGATCAGGTCCCCGCCGCCGCACGGGGTGTCTGACGTGCCGGTCGCGCAAGGTGCGGTGCGATGAGCTCAAACCAACATGTGCGAACTGCACTCGTTTGCGTCTCCCATGTACCTATAAGACCATCGTCGCGGGCCGCATCCCCTCACGAGTAATCAACTGCCAGAATGGTCCTGCAGCCTCCGCAACCGTGGCTGCCGGAACACCCTCTGACCGTCCCGACGTGAACTTCTTCCACACTGTCCTATGTGAAGACGGAGTTCCAGCCTTGTCACCACTACGACAGCCAGCCTCTGCCCATCCGCCAACCGAATCAGCTGTCGACTTAGTCTCCTCGTCCGATATCCTCGGTTTCATTGGGGAGTTTACCTCTGACTTTCAGCAGAAGCACCTCGACCTAACCACGAATGGGCTCTCTGGGTTGTCGGCGGGACCTGAGCTTGCCAGTGTCGCTACCACTACAGAATCCACCAGGAACCATGCACAAACGCTGAACTGGGCTTCTAGCGCGGACATGAGCTCGATTTCTGGCAGTTTAGGCGATTGTCCTTCTGGAGAGACGGATGCCCCCCATCACGAACAGACGCCGTACGAAGCGGAACTGTTCGCGCATTTCGAGACAAGCGATCCGCCGCCTACAATCTTTGGCCCCGTCGACCTGGATTGGAAGTATGTGCGAGCACGAATTGTGCGTCAGTCGCGAGACTGTCGAGCTGTCTTACTTGGTATCTACTGCTATTCGGAGGTGCATCAGACGTGGGTTGAGGGGACGGCGTGGGACCGCCACCGCAAGTCCAGGTACCATCAGCTGGCGTGGTCAGAAGTGCAATCATGTCTAGTCATGAAGGTACCAGAGCCTGTGCTCAGGCACGTTTTCACAACGGTGCTGATGTTGATGTTGGCGGAGGTAGGTGATTCTCTAGAGACTTGCAGGACCGTGGACTCACCAAATAGCATCTGTCGAGTCCAGATCTGGGGGAAGCGGGTACGTCCTTCCTCCACTCAGCCTATCTACTCCTACAACGCTTTCATGGCCGGACTAGGCCCTGGACCGGCGTGAGCCGCCTGATCAGTTCCTGGGTCTCGCTGTTAGACGTCAAGGCATTGATTGCAGGGCGTGAGGGTGATCCGCTCGTTGGCCTGGGGAGCCTTACGCCAGGAAGAAGGGTTGCTGAGGTCCTACCACCTGAGGAAAGCCATAGTGCGGATGAGGACAGCCCCGAGCCTGCGTTCCTCATCCGTGAAGCAGTAACCGGCCCGGCCTTCCAGTTTCTTCTGCAGACGCAACAGATTCTCCGACGGATTGTGTGCATAGACCTACACCACCGAAATCGCGGCACTGTTAATGACGAGTTCGAGGTTCTCCAGCTCGCGCATCAGATAAGCGCCGACCTGGAAGCGCTCTGGACCCGACGTCCACGCGTGCTCGACATCCACAGCAGCCCCGAGCTGCTCCACGACACTCTACAGCCTGCGGTTGCGCGGAAGGCATGCCGGACTTTCAGACAGTACATTGCCAACTTCCTGGCGATCTTCATCTACTTGCACCGCGTCGCATTCGCCATCTATCCGCGGACGGATCGAGTGCATCGAGCCGTGAAAGGCATTCTTCATCTGGCAGCAATCGACACACAGTCCCCTGCAGGAGAGAAGCGACATCTGCCTGCGAGTTTCGTGTGGCCGTTGTTTGTGGCTGGGCTGGAGGCATCCTTGGAGCAGCGGCAATGGATCTTGTCGCAGATGAAGCAGATGAGCCAGCGAGGTGAGAACGGTGAGGACCAATCTCAGCCCGCGCGACACCCGCATGCCGAAAATGTGTATCTCCTGCTGCAGGAGATGACTAGGCGGCAGGATGCGTCGCGAACGTGGGCGGATTCGCGCTGTGTGCGCCGGGAATTGTTTACTGATTCCTTCGTGATGATCTGATTGATAGCCGATCATGATCGGCGCCCCGACCGCTGCATGCAACACGTAAGCGCCGGTACGTCATCTGACTCGCAATTTCCGCGGGAAGGCCTCCTTACTTCTTGTCATAATCCCATACATATATATATATCTCTCAGTCCCGCCGGGTGTCTGGTTTGCTGGGTAAGGCCCATGATGAGGTCCTCTGTCTTGGTGACTGAGGATGATATCCGTCCTGAGGATCCTCTCATACAGCATGCAGAGGAGGAATCCTCTGCTCCGCTGCCGTCCCGCCATGCCCTATTCCGTCTGTATTGGCTGACGGCCATAGTCTGCTGCGGGGGCCTGCTCTTCGGGTACGACTCTGGCGTGATCGGTAATTGATCTCTATCCCACGGGGCAAGGCCATAAGAATGACACATACATGCAGGAGGGGTTTTGACCTTCGACTCCTTCCACCGGTCTTTTCGATATACCTCACAGAATGAAACCCGCGTTAGTGCCATTGCCGTGGGCGTCCAGCAGGCTGGCGCCCTGGTTGGCAGCTTGGTAATATGGCCCTTGACCAACCGACTCGGTCGTCGCCCTGCCATGGCCATTTGCTCCTTTGTTTTCTGTGCAGGGGTGATCTTCGAGATCCTCGACACCCATGCTCGGTCTGCCTTTTACCTCGGACGTGTCATCTGCGGCCTGGGTATCGGAGGCTCAGCTACCGTGATCCCGATCTATCTGACGGAGATGAGCCCAACCTCAATGCGTGCCCGGCTGGGCAGCTGCTACCAGTTCACCTTCACGATCGGCATCCTGATCTCGTACTGGATCGACTACGGGATGCAGTACGCGCCCAGCAACGCCGCACAGTGGCAGATCCCGCTGGCTTTGCAGCTCATCCCGGGCGCTCTGATGGGCGTGGGCATGCTGACTCTGCACGAAAGCGTGCGCTGGCTGCTCTCCCACGACCACGCCGACCAAGCCTGGGACAGCCTGACGTGGATCCGCGCCTCGCGCGGCCCCGAGGTCAAGGCCGAGTTCCGGGCCATGCAGTCGGCCATCGAGCGCGACGCCCACGCGACGGCCGACTTCTCCCCCCGGGAGCTCCTCCAGCGCGCCAACGCGCATCGGTTGATCCTGGGCGTCGCCCTGTTCGTCTGCCAGCAGTCCACGGGGGCTACCGCCATGGCCTACTTTGGCCCGCAGTTTTTCGCCCTGCTCGTCGGGGGCAGCAGTGATGTCTCGACGGCCTCTGACGCCACCGCCCGTCTGACATTGTTGCTGACGGGGATCTTTGGGTTTCTGAAGGTGATCAGCTGCCTGCTTTTCATTGTGTTTGTGGCCGACCGCTTCGGCCGTCGGCCGTTGCTGATTCTGGGTGCATTGGCCATGTCGGTGTGCATGCTTGCTACGGCAGCCGTTCTGCGAACCACCTCGGTTGCTCCGTCATCGTCGTCATCGCCGTCATCGCCGTCGTCACCTGCCCATTCCACCCCTGACCCTGACTCTGACCCTGACCATGGACCCTCCTCGCTCTCGCCCGCCTCCCTCGCCACCATCCTCCTGATCTACCTCAGCATCGTGGCCTACAACCTCTCCTGGGGTCCCCTCCCCTGGCCGTGCAGCGCGGAACTCTTCTCGTCGGCGCGGATCCGCGAGCCCGGGGTGGCGATGGGGGTGGCGGCGCAGTGGCTGTCGAACTTCGGGTGGTCGTCTGCGACGCCGTACCTGCTGCAGGGGCTGGGGTGGGGGACGTTTGGGTTGTTCGGGGTGCTGGATGCGGGGTTCGCGGGTTTGGTGTATGGGTTTTTGCCCGAGACGAGGGGGATGGGGTTAGAGGAGATCGATTCTTTGTTTGCGGATGCGGATGCGGGTTATGAAGGTGTCAGCAGTAGGGACGGGGATGATGCAGAGTAATGTAGAGATGCTTGTCTAGGGTTGGATGGATTTGCACCGTGATCTCGGCCTTTCGCGTTCATTTCAATTAAAACCAAAACAGACAAAGAGAAAATGCCGTAGGGTGATTACGAAGAAACTGAAGCCATGTAACATCGAGGCATACCCCGTCTCCTTCCTCTGTCACTCGATCTACCCATTAATTGATATTGTTCTCGAAGTCCTCAACGCCCACTCAAGCCCACCACTAAGATAATCATAAGCACCACCACCACCAAGCCAAAACCACGCACCCCACCCAGACCCAAACCCACCCCAAAACACAGAAGAACAGAAATAAGCCCGACATCCGGCCGAGGGAGCGATGGGGAGGGGCCCAGAACCCGGAAACTTTGAACGGAAGGCCCCCCACCAGCCGAGATCAGTTCCAGGCTTCCATTCCAGCCCAGCCAGCCCAGCCCAGCCCAAGCCAAGCCAACGACCCAAACCCTGCTGCCGCTGTACTTCCACCGGCGAAGATAAACCAGCTGAGCTTATCTCCCCGCTCTCCCCCTCAGTTGAACACTACACTTACTGCACTGCACTCACCGCATAAGTAAAGTTCCTGAGTGAGGTCGTGTACGATTGTCAGTGGAGTCTAGTCTTGATCTTAATAGTTCCAGCTCTGCCGGGTTGATTCACTCATTCCGTGAGTCTCATTTGCTAAAGCGCCGCCTCGGATCATTCCAGGAAGCGGTGCGAGGGATCCATATCAAGGCGGTAGATCAAAATGACAGTGGCGAAAAACAATCATTTGGAGCAAAGAACCGAACCAAATAGACCAAGGACCAAGAACCTCCGAATAAAATCAACCCTGGCCACTCTGGTCCGGGAGTAAAACTATCACATCACCTGAGTAAAGATAATCCCTTTGAGAGCTACGGAGTACATAGTTACGCTAAAGCTAAAGTTACCTAAGCACTGTACTGTACCTTACCATGAACCCTAGCCCAGCCTACGCTGTAAATTAGGTGAAGTAAAATCAGGTGGAAAAGTCAAGACCAAAAATTCAAAGTGAGGTTTTTGCTTGGATGCCAGGGCTTCCCGATCTTGAGAACCTTCGCGGCGCACGGTCGGATCTTTGGTCGGCCGAAAGGGGTTACAGTACCTATGTAGGTATACCAGTATTAATTCAGTTGGTTGGTTGGTTGGTTGGTTGTTCTACACTACTTATTTGGGTTCACTTGTTGATACATCATGGATTAAGTTACTCGGAGTACAGTACGGTATGCAATGTCCAGTACACTTTGGCAAGTCGAACTAGGTACGTAGTAGTATTGCCAACTCGACTCCCCAAAATCTTGCTGGCTAATTGTGTTGTAATGCTGAACACCTCAGATACTATGGAGGTTACGCTACTTCCTACTAACATATCTACAGTAGAAGCAGTAGGTAGATCTTACTGGGTAGGCACTCTCACCCATCACTCTCTCTCACAAAGCCGAGACAAAATCCAATCTCAACCCTGCTTACCTATCTACCCTGCTAGAACCGCCGCCTTCGTCGTGGTTCGAGTTGAGATCCGGGGAACTGGTGGAACTTGACCAGCGGTATATCGATCATTCGCTTGCTGGATCAACCGGTCTCGAAATTCCCGGGTCATGTCCCGCGCATTTTGATAGGCAGTCACGCCCCGCTGGTAGGTCTCGAAATCGCCGAGTAATGCCCATTGCCCTACTTGGGTCATCACCTAATCAGTCGTAGTAGGAGTAGAAGAGTCTTGGTGGTTGTAGTGGTTCCTAGACCTTGTAGGATGGGTCGCGTAAATGCCCAGACATCCGCTATGATACGTACACATCAAGTATAGGCTTTGTTGTCATATATCGGTCTGCAGTCACCTGGATTTCCATTCCCATGCCCAGAAAGCTGGAGGGAATGTAACGCTCGGGCGCCCAGAGCACCACAGTTGGTTTTGTCGGTGAGCTTCTTTTAGGGCGCTTTTAGTCAACCACAGCTTAGTGAGGTTGTTCCAAAATCGTGGAGGAGGATGATAAGTAGAGCGGTTGCGGTTGCGATTGGGGTTGCGGTTCGGTTTCCGATGCTGCTGCTTAGAGAACGGCATATGGGGTTATGTTTAGATGAAGTGACAAACAAAGAGATGTAAAGAGCACAGAAGATGACTGTTTGGTTTAAAGATCTATAAACTGCTTGTGGCAGAGATATATGTCTAATGCCTGCAAGCCCTTCGGAACTAGGATATGTATCATTGCGGCTGATATAGATCCTTTGTCTGACAGTTCTTTATGTGATGGCTTGCACTCTGTCGATGAGCTGCCCACAAATAGCACTGAGAGATATCCCAGATCACATGATTGCAGCCCTCTCTATATCCGGCAGATTTCCACGTATTCTACTAGCTATACACGTTTGTCACCACAGGAACATCTGCTTAAGAAAGACATAGTAACTGATCCAAGACCCCGACTGTGTGATTGAGTGTTCGGGCACCGTAAACGGAGAAGACGCTGATGTGGTTCTCTATTTTGTGTCTAGCTTACACTTCCTCGGCCTCTTGTTAAATATAATCACAATAAGAACATCGATACAGAATCCGCTTCGTTCAGTATGCAAACAATCTGCTTAACCACTTGTTAGATATTAAGATATAACCCAGAATTGTGCTTTTATCGCTGTCGAGGAAAGCTCACTCACTGTACTTTGATGTCTTATCATCACCAAAAAAGAAAGAAAGAAAGAAAGCTCTGAACTGCCAAACCATCTGGTGTCTTCAGATTTAGACGTAAAAAAGCGCCCCCCACTCTTAAAGATTGCTTCCACTCATCTTGCAATGTACTGGGTTGTGGTTAGGACAAACTCTCCCCAACAAATGTAAAGGACTACCATCAATAGAATAAATTGTGTGATTCGGATCACCGACAAGCACTGGAAGAACAAAGCAGAGAGTAAGTAAACAGTTTTATATTATCATCAATGTTTCTTTTCATAAACTCAAGTTCGACTAGACCCGCTATCCAGTAATCCGTATAGAGTAAATTAGCCTCCTTATTATACTACTTCACCTCTGGTTATCTCTTACAAGAGGTGTCCCAGAATACCCAAGATTCACTTACCTTCTCACCCTGATTTGACAAACAACCTTATACTAGGTGGTTAGCAGTACTCACCCGGAAAGATCCCTCCGTCAGAGTGGTGAGTATGGGTGTTGGTGGAGCCACCCCAGCAGCGCCTGGCAGTACAAGGAAAAAGAAAGAAAAAAAAAAAGAAAAACTTCAGTTCTTTAAGATATACCCAGTAAGCTTAGCCCACCCAGCTACATGTATAAGTCAACTAGCGTCTCTATCCAAGGAGGAACCCTACTAGATAATACCCTATCTACCCTGCTAAATGCATCCAAACTTGGTTTCCCACATCCGGTGGGTGTGGGTCTCGGGGGGGAGGGGGGGTGTATACTATACCTACCTATGCTGTTCAATTTGGATTCCATACTGACTACAGATAATAGAACACCTTCTACAGAATGTAGATAAGACCAGACTGGATCAGACTCAGACTCGATCACTTTACCGAATGGACTACGAACTACTTACTTGTGATAAACTACCATCTGTAATGTATACTACATACTACAGCATAGATTTTGCACTAAGCAACCTAGCTACATGTACGCTCCGTACCGTACTTCAGATTCACCTCAGGCTTGGAAGATTTAAGTTCCCAAACCCCCCCCCGCCCCCAAAAGGCCAATCACCCAGACCCAGGACAGAAAGAAGCCCAAGAAATTCCGGACTGGGAAAATAATTTGGAGGACTTAACCCATCCAGACTTGACTACCTACCCATAGAACTGGATTGAACCAAGCCCAGCCCCTACCTGCTAACTTAGACTACCTAGTACCGACTAGAACCAGAGCATCCATCCAGAACATACTCAGTACTCAGCAATAATCTCAATCCCAAAAATCCCAGACAACCACCCAAGAAAACCCTCCCCCCTCCCACTTTTTTTTATAAAAGAAAAAAGAAAAGAAAAGAAAAGAACGAGAAAAAAAGATAATCACCTCCCCAAAACGTAGGTGATCACCCCCCCTAGAAAAACAAAACAAAACCGTGGACGAGCGATCTCGATCGGAAATCACCCTCCCAAACCAAACGCCACCGGACAAGCTACTCGTACTAAGTTACTGTGTATGAGTAAATGACGTCGGCGGGAACAACCGCTCCCTCCGCTTGCTCCCCTTAGTTGTCCCCATTTCTCCATCAGCACAACCTCGAACCCTGTTTTCTGGGATTTTCCGGTTTGGGGGGCTCCACAACACAATCCACACTACTCGTAGTATGTACTGAGTATGAATCCTTCTTCCAGAAGAAAAGAGGAAGGGAAACAAGAAAGAAACCCCCAAAAAGTAAAATTCCAGCCACACTGAACGATATGCAGGTGCCAGCTAGTTTCCTAGGAATTGCTCTTCTGGAAGCTTATCCGGGTAAATTCCGGTGCGCTGGTTGCATTCACTTGGTGTACTCCGTACAGTAAATTAAGGTAGGCAATCTAAGTGGTAGAATGTGGACTGGATTCTAGCTCAATGTCTCTGGAATTTAAAAAATTTTCTAAAGAAAAAAAAAAATAAGAAAACCTCCTACTCGGGTCTTTGAACAGGCCTCGAAGATCATCCATTAGAGATTACGGAGTACCAAATCATTTAACCTTATTGTGGACTCCGTACTGTACCACTAAGCATCCCCGGGAAATGCACTTAGCCATAATAAGCACCACGTACTAAGAGCCAGCCACCGCCGAGATATCACCAAGTCCGTTGATTAGACTCTAAGATTAATAGCAATCTTGCTAGCACTATCTCGTTCATCCCGTACATCCATGATGAGCAAGTCCCAGCTAGCAATAGCAATACTCCTCACCCAATAGAGAAAGCAATCCCCATCCCTGGCAGTGACTTTTTCGCGTATGCTTGTGTCTGCCTTTTCCCGTAGAACGCCATAACCCCCCAAACCCGCTTGAAGAATAGTCAAAAACACCTGGCCCATACAAAAGCAAATCGATCGCTAAAGAAAAGCAACAACCCTCAAATCAGTGAGCCTCCCACTGCCACCAATTTCAGATCTCCCAGACAAAAAAAAAAAGAAAAAAAAAACCGAAACGCATCCTCCCGCCCGGCAGATGTGATACCAGTCATAAACTCCCGCTGGCTTTTCCATGAAACAATAAATCAAAGTCGATCAGAAGGCCTTCCGCTATGCAGTAAAGCCGGGGTGAGCTGAAGCCGGCAACATATATCATGTTCAGTCCATCAAAGCAAGATCCTCGAGGAACTCGTATTCAGGCATCGAGTCCAATGAGCCATCCATGGCCGACTTGAGGCTGCTGTGTGTGTCGTGACTGCTGCTAGCGGAGCCGCTGGCGAATGGCATGATATGCATAGGCGGGCTATCAAAGCCGAAGGCGGCAGCGGCGGCAGCAGCATCAGGCGAGAGGCCGGAGGAACCCGACGAACTAACCGACCTGGAGGTGGAGAGACCAGGAGGGGAGTTGGTCATGGAAGAAACAGATACCCTGGAGCCAGTAGCCACCGCAGCATGATCTCCCATCATCAGCAGATCTGAAATCTCGACGGACCGACGGGTTGCAGCCGCGTGGTCCCTGGCGGTGATGTTCTGGACCATGTGACTGAGATGGATGGAGATGGCCGGGTCCCCACACTCGCTATGCCTCAGCAGCTCGTTCTTCAGGGCGATCCCCTCGGCGCGAAGATCCTCGATCTCTGTGTTGAGCTCGGTGTTCTTGGTTTGCAGCTCGTTAAACCGCTGCTCCAGCTGCTGGTTGAGCTTCTTCTTCTTCTCCCGACATTTACTAGCGGCAAGGCGGTTCCGCTCCAGGAAACGATCCCGTTTGGCCTTCTCATCATCGTAGGGAGGGCTGGGAAGCTGCTGGGACAGCTGTTGTGGCTGCTGCTGATGTTGTTGCTGAGACAGCTGTTGCTGATATTGCTGTTGCTGATGTTGTTGCTGGTATTGCTGCACTGGGCCTGTGACGTCCATCTGCGAGAACTTTCGCTTGTTTCGCTTGTTTTCATCGTAGGGAGGCGGGGTGGGTTGTCCGTTCCGCACGTGGGAGTTCCGGGAGTACCGGTTGAAGTTGGGATTCATTGTGACCCCGAGTTTCGAGTCGAGTCGAGTCGAGTATAGAGAGTGTGATGTGGAAGGCGGGGGTGGGAGGGAGTATATGGGTGCGTGTAACCAGTAGTATATAGGCGAGTGGGTGGATGAGTAGTGGTGAGTGAAAGAGCGAGTGAGCGAGCGAGTGAGTGGGGATCGAGAGAAGCGAGAGTTGATGACAGTAAGGAGGATACGAATAGGAGATAATAGGATAGCAGTATTGTAGTAACAGTAGCAGTCGTTGCAGTCGTTGCAGTTGTTGTAGTGGGCAAGCAGTTGAGTGGGAGGGGAAGAAAGCAGTAGAGAAGGAATAAAAGTGAAATCAAGTTGAGGAGAAAGGAAGTACAACAGAAGAAAGAGGGGAGGGGAGGGGGGAGGGGGAAAGAAAAAGAATCGAAAGACTGGAACAGTATCAAGACCTGTGATACCACCAAGCCCAAACACACCCGCAATAGATCAGAACAAGCAGACAGACAACAGACAGACAAGACATCTGCAGACAAGCAGGCTCCGTGGTCTGGAAACACACCCACTGGCACAGTGGATGTCGATCTCCGTCCTGTTTGAGACAATCTCAGAGGGAGCCCTGGAATGTGTCAAGAATTGGGGGGGAAGGGGGGGAGGGAAAGGCACTGCAATGGCCCGTGGATATGCAGCGAACCTTGCTGGAAGGTAAAGCTGAAGGCTAGAACGTCTTGAACCTGGACTGGACTGGACCGAAAGGCACCCCGCAGCCAAAGCAGCCAAAGCAGCCAAAGCAGCCAAAGCCAAGAAGGGACCTTGGGAACTGACATCACATGTGCTTGCTGTAGTTAGTCTGAGTAGGAATACTCAAGTATACTACCGTAGTCTACGGTAGCTTCGTAGCTATCTGAATCCGGTAGGTGGAGGTCCTGAAGAACCAGGCCATCCATTTGATTCCACACCACGTCATTGCAGGTCACTTGCAAGTGACTGCCAGGTGACTGCCTGAGGTTTTCCACTGGTTTCTCTGCCCGCTGATTGGCGGTTGAGGCTATCCGAAGCCATCTTCCTGCCAACGAATTCGGTCCCACTTGACTGAGCGGACCTCATTCCGCCAATGGCACTCCTCTGTCGTGGCTCCTCGTAGCTCCTCGTAGCTCCTCGTAGCTGCTTGCCAAACCATGGTAAAGCTGGCAAAGAAAGAAAATTGAAAAAGACCCTAGCTACTGAGTAAGTACTGAGTAAGTGTAAGGTACGTCGTATAATGCATGTACCAAATGACTTGTGCGCAGCATTGACGGGCCTGAAATCCTGTATGGTACCGTACTTCTCGCTGAATCACCTTATTCATGCATCCATTCATTGAATCAACGGATCAGTCAATCAATGGATCCAACAAAATCACCAGCACCAGCACCACCATCAACATCATCATCGTCGGCGTCGTCATCGTCATCGAAAGAGAAAATCAAACAAGCAGTGAAGCAAGCAAGCAAGAAAGAGAGAAAGAAAGAAAAAGAAAATCAACCGATGATCATCCACCCAATCAGCCAGCCAAATCAACAATCCCTACTCATACAAGGACCAGGATCAAAAGATCCCTTCTTCCCCCGCATCGGCTCTATCGTCCGACGACTCAACAAGTCATTGATCGACCCGTGAACGTACGAGTCAAAACTTCTTAGAGAGTGCCCATAAGATAGAGTCGAATGGAAGCAGCAGCAATTCTTCTCAGTCCAGGCCACTTCTAGTCGTTTGTTTCTAGTCCCTGCTCCCTGCTCCCTGCTCCCTTCTTGTCTCTCACATGTTCCCCACGCGGCCCGCTTCCATGAGCAATCCCCTCCCATCCCCTCCCCTCTCCTCTTCACGTAGTCTACATTGCCCAGGACCGGAAAACCTGGTTTTGTTCCAACATCGCAAAGACCACTCAACAAATTCAGACACTCTCCCGCACTCACTCTCCCGCCCAGAGCCGACCAGAAATCGTTGAATTCGGTTCAATAGGCGTGGGATTCCGTACAAGACCATCGACCATGGAAGAAAAGGAAAAACTCTGATAGTCCGTTCATCCGCTCGATATCATGGCCGAAAGAGCCCGGCGATCCCTTTTACCTCCTCAATATACAACTAGAAGGTCAATTCAGTGGGCCAGCCTTGGTTTGCTCGATCGGCGGCCGTCCCATGGCCAGCGGAACTCACCAATATACTTCCTGCCCGCTGGCAAACCCGCTCCCTCGACGGTCCCCACTACGGACGAGACACTACAACTCAGCGACTGGGCCACCCTGTCAATATCAAACACATACTATACAGGTTCTGGCAAAAACAAGAAAAAAAAAAAAGAAAATACAGCGGCTGCCCAAAGTACTGAGTCTATGGGTACCTTTTGCTCACGCCCCCATTCCACTAGCGTCGCCCATCCTCCCCTGATGCGGATCCCCAATGACTTCATATCAAACCTTCAATCGCTCCCTAACTTTTCTTTCTACAAGTATCATCCGACCAGCAAACAATTTGCTCCCGGAGATATCCCCCGATCCTCAGAACCGTCTCATCAACAGACCATTGCACGTCCCATTTGCACGGATCGCCGGCGCCGCCTCGGCAGGTTGCGATGTTCCCAAATGCGCAGCTGACGACTGATCCCTCGCCAGTGCTCCACGAGCATCATCACCACTCTTTCGCTCTCAATCTCCTGGACGATAGCTCCAAGCGTGTCGCCAGACCCCTCTCTCCCCGTGAGCAACGGTCCGAGCACGCGACCCAGCCGGTCCAGCGTCAGCGGCCCCGGTTCCCCACTCGTCCGCCGTCCATTCTCTTTGTTGACAGAGCGCGGAGCCTCCTCCTGCGCTAGCCGCTGCGTTTCATGCAGGAGTAGGGCGCCGAGGCCAATCACTCCACAGAGCAGGTGCAGCTGCATGGTGTTCGTCAGGGCCAGCAGCGCCAGCCCAATGGCCTTGACCTTGACGTAATCCTGCGGCGAAACCCCTCCAAGACAGCTGCGACGCCGTTCGACTTCGTCACCCACCACGGGTGCTTGGCTAATGCCCACTAGCACCCGATATAGGGCCGGTAATCCCAGAAGCCTTCCGGGAAGCCCCGCCAGTAGTGCCAGGAATGCCCGTGCCATGCTTTGCACCATTGTGTCGTCCATCGTACGAGCGCTAGGCTCGATCACCGCCAGGGGCAGGTCACTACGTCCAACTGTCATCTGGATTCGATCAGGTTGTCGCAGGGCGGCGAGCACCGACTGGGCGAAATGGTCGTAGATTCGCATTGCCATTTTCGGATGGCCGGGATCGACAAACACGTCGCGCACCGGGGCAGCTGGAGCAATGACGTAGATGAGCGAGACCATTCCATCTCATGCACATCTCGCATCTCCGGTGGGGTAGAGATGGGGCCAGGACCTACCAAATCGTCCCAAAAAGGTAATTGTAGTTACAAAACATACCGGGAGGCGGAGTTTCATAGGCGCAAACTCGGCCGGCAGCGTTAGTAGATTATAGCCCCCGAGACGCGCCAATTCCTCCAGTGACATCCCCGTCAGTGAAGTCATCTCGTTCACCCGAGTGCCCACATGCGCCAACGTCTTCATTCGGCGTAAAGTCCGCGTGGTGCGGGGTCCCTCCGACGAATGGCCCAGTTGCAGGGTCGATCGCATCGTACGTAGTCGACCGTAGAGTCGGTCTCGCCGTCCGGAAGACACCTTCTCGCCAGTGGTGGTGGGGGGAGGCTGCCCTAGCACCCAGTCAGCTGGAAAATCCAAGCGTCAATCCCGTTGGAATTGTCCGCGCGAACCCGGTAACTGGGAATGCGAGCCATCGCCCGATTCTGCCCCCTTGCTGTTGTTCATCGGCAGAGGCGGGAGACGGAGCTTCTGGACCAGTTCGTTGAATTCCAGCACGGCGGCGCGCCGTTCGATCTCAGCAATCACAGAACTATCATCCGAGGTTGAGACATAGAAACTGTCCCGTGAGGAACTTCGGGACTCGATTGAACTCCCTCCAGCAAACGGGTTGGCTAGTCGCTGGAAACTCTCGGTATCGTCGTAGGTCGACGAGACCCCCGTCTGGCTCGACTCGGAGCTAGACTGTCTTGTGGTCCGAGTCGGATTCCTTGCATGGTTTCGGCTACTTTCTGAATCGTCTACCAGATTTAGGGGATCGGTGAATGGGTTCCGACAGAGGGATGGGTCTGCAAGGGCAATGGGCATGGAAAGACGCTTGGAGGGATCATGACACACCGTCGCGCTGGTCTGGTCCGAGTGGAGAGAATACATCGTGTTGTCACTCACCTTGCGGGCCTCGCCAGCCTCGTCGGGTTGACCGCTGCCATGCGGGTTTGATGTCGATTCCGCACAATAACCCTCGACGATGCAGCGACTTAGCATGCACCCGCTGGCTAGATTCCTGGTGTTCTCCGGTCTGGTCGGAAGCTCGAGTACTGGATTTAACGGTAGATCCGGTTGCCGAGACTTGCGAAAGCGAAAGAAACTTTTGAGATTGGTAAGCCGTCGCGAACTTCGCGAACTTTGCAACTGTTGCTTTCGCTTGAGTGATTCGGCTGGTGCGACCGGGCTCTGTTGCTGGCGGAAGAGCGGCTGCGCCTGGTTCACGATGCTATCGTCTGTGGTAGTAGTAGCAGTCCCCGAGGACAGCTCTGTTCGATTCACAGCGAATGTGCGTTTGATAGGCTCATCCCCACGACCTCGGTTGGCTGAAGTATCTTTCAAAGCGCCCATTGTTGTGAATGAAGATGAAGTAACACTATAGTTGAGCAATCTCATTAGGGCCACTGAGCCGGGTCTGTGGATTACACCATACCTACGACGTAGTAGGTATAGTACAGATTGACGTCGGATGCGAGCCTCGAGGGCTTCATAGTACACCTCCGAGTAGACCACCGCTCCTTCCTTCGAAGCAGGGTAGCTAACCGTAGCAGGGAAGCTTGTGTTAGCAAAGGAAAGAGCGGCCATGTCCTGCTGTTAACTTCCATCGCAAAGACGCTGGACACTACAGTTGAAAAAGTACAAAGATACAACATACAGGTCAATAGCAACATCGAATCAGGGTAGATCATGAGAGTGTGAGAGAATCATACAAGCAATGAAATCTATTGTTGTCAAGCCTAGCGCCAATGCTAGGTTCCCGGCCCCCTTGCCGCTCGCGTCGGGGAGGCCGATCGAAGAACATGTGTAGACCCTATATGATAGCATGTAGGTTTACTTTTGCATCGTTAGTTGGAAAGAGACGGAATAGAGAAAGAAAAAAGAAAACCATGAGCTGGTAACAAGTAAGCTACCATCTGTCGAATCCCGTGGAGAGGCTTCGACACCGACACTAGCCCCAAACGAGAAACGCCATCCTATGCAATTGTGAGTATATTGGCAGCACTGTGGCACCAGTAGAAAGGGTAGATCAAGAAATTAAACATCAATTCATGATAGCTCATCAGTTTCGCCCTCGAGGAGGATGTACTGCAGGATGTCGCTCAGGGTCAGGACGCCCTTGAGCCGGAAGTTCTCATCCACCACAACCAGGCGGTGGACGCGAGACTTGCGAATAGTGTCGAAAATGGTGTCCAGACCATCATTTAAGGAGCACGTGTAGATGCCCGGGAAATCCTGAGCGCCGGTTAGCCGACTCCTTCCGCAAGCAGGGTATGAGGTATACTTACTGGAGATCGCTTTTTCAACGCCTCTCCGACCGTCAGGCTGAGATCATCATACACCCCGCCTTTGATCAGGGTGATCACATCAACAGCTTCGAATACATTGTAGACCACTCCTAGAAGGCGCCAAAAAAGTTAGCCATGAGACCCAGCCCAAGGTCCGGGTCCGGACAGAGAGGCCGTCCTACCCTCGGAATTAACAATCGGCACGCTGGATATGCTCCGCTCGACCAGAATATGAATGACATCAATGACAGGGGTATCCATGGATGCCGTTGCGACATTCTGATATGAACCCAGCAAGATCTCACCCAGCGGCTTGCGCAGCTTCTGGGTGTCTGGGACATTGACCGCAACGAACTTGAGAATGCGATACTGGGTCACGACGCTAAGAACGAGAGAGCGATCGGTTTGACTGTCATATGTGACGAGGGGAATACGGCGAGCGCGTGACTCCAGCATGCGCCGACAAGCCTCATAGAGGGGACGTTCCGGGTCGATCGATATTGTCTCGGGAGGAGCGACGCCCAAGGCCTTTTCCACCTCTGTCTAAAGTGTCAGTCCTGCGGGGGTCCGTGAACAATTGTAGAGGTGCGCACCTCGGAGGCTGTCGAGCCGGAATTGGTCGATCTGGTTTAGCGCAGCCGGGTTCTGGAAGTAGTATTGGATGACATTGATGTAGTCGGAGGTGGTCAAAAGACCGGCAAAAGTCGAGGCCTTGGAATCCCATAACGGAGCCGAGACGATACCTGTTATCCCAAAGCATCAGGTCTTCCCGGTCAGCAAATGATTCTTCCAGCATCGTGACGTGGCCCGGATTATGGCGCAGGCGCAGACGGAGTCATCCCGCCTGGAGACGGACAAGGGAAACACCTGCCATTTTGGATGAGGATGTTCAAACTCTCCTTGACGGACAACGAGGTGTCGAAGATTATGAGTCGGAAACTAAGGGGGAGGACATCGTAACTGGTACGGACTTTGAGGAAGTTGCGGATGGCACGCTACAATGAAGAAGACCGATCCACGACTCTATTAGCCACTGCACCCTAGCAATTGAGGACCCATGGAAGTGCAAATTACGAAACAGAAATGAAACAGAAGACTGCTGTCTGGCTGCCGACATAGTCGCGGGCGAATTGGCCCAGAAAAAGACGGGTGTAGATTTGGGTATGCGAATGAGGGGTTGAGGCACCAAGGCTCGGACGGGTAGAGGAATGTGATTCATGCTGCAGGAAATACGGGGGGGGGAAAGGAAGAGAAGGCGACTCACAAGGCCCTGACGCTCTTCCCGATCGATGGCCCTCTCGGGCTGAGCTGGGGGCATTGGTTGTGACAGACCTCGCGGCCGGAGAAAGGAGGCGGGATGCACAAAACCTCCCTCGTGGGCACGGACTGGCCGACGGTCTAAGGTGGAGGAGGGGTGGGAGGACAGAAGAGCGATGGAGAGAGAGGAGGATGGGGCGTAGGGCTGCGACCGGGATCGAGTTCGAGTGTGAAAGGTGGTGTTGGTAGTGGTGGAGAGAGGAAATGGAGCTGTAGCAGTAGGGAATGCGAAAGCAGAAGCCGTAGCAGTCGCCGTTGTGGCCGAGGAGAAGAGAGGGTGGTGGTTGGTGGTGGTCGTTGGCGTAGTTGTTGAAGCAGTAATAATAGTGGAGGGCGGCAGGCCGGAAGTAGAGCTGGTTCTGCCCGTGGGGACTGGCCGCCGCCGCTGGGGAAAGTCCTCCGTCATGATTGATCGATGCGTTCAACCACCGCTTCCAGTTGGAGCTCCGGTGTGGAGAGACTGGCCTGGGAGAATCCGAGCGAGAAGGAGCAGGGAAAAGAAACGGTGCCTGTGCAACGACAACAACTAGACAACTACTACAATCGACTCAAGGGTTCAGGGCTATTGTCCCTTGCTTGCACAAGTATAGTACGTTCACTGTTGCGTGACAAACAATCTTTTCCGGTTCTCGCAAGCAAGCGTGCTGGACAGAGAGGAGAAATAAGGACAGAGGGAAGTAATGAAGTGGTGGTAATCTAGGAAGCCGAGGGAGAAGGATTGATAATAAATCTAACCTAGTTGCTGAAGAGATCACTTGATAAATCCTCCAGCTGGAATGATGTCTCTGCCGACACAAAGTACCTGTTGACTGATCCATCCTACCTCTCAGACCTCTCGGACATCACCTGTATGTACAATGCCATCCCTCGACTGCTAAATTGTTGGTGGGCTATTTCACCTTGCTGGCTGACAGGACTGACGGACAGAAAGTATTATGCAGTCTCTCCACTGTTAGGATGTCTTGTCTTGTTCTATTCCCAAGAGACCGCTGAAGTCCTTTGCGACTCCATAACCGAACCCCTCCCCGCTATCACCGAAGATGCTTCATTTCCTATCATATTGATGCCTAAGGCTATAAGTGCCCCACTATCATTCACGTGATTCTTGGTATAGGTCGGGGAAGTGGATAAACCTATCGTGGATGATATCAATCACCTATAACCATGTGATCCTTTAAGTCTATTTTATAAGTCTATTGCGACAAATGATGATGGATTTTTCCCCGGCACCCATAGAGATTCGGGGTACAAATCGCGCCAAATTCAGGTATAATGCAGAAAAGACAATATCTATTTACGGGGACTGGCGCACTCAGGCAGTCTGTAAGATGCTCGGAGAGGCGCCTTCCAAGCCAGCAACAGCGTGTACGCCTCGAATAGAGTTGGCGATGCCCTAAGCGGTGGGTTGCGTCTCACCCGCCACGCCATTGGGCGTTCCTTCGGACTGTGCCAGGCTGGGGCTGGTGCCGGTCTTCAGGTAGTTTTCGAACTCTCCGATGCGCTTACCACCCTGGATCCACCGTTCCGTGTAGGCGGCTCGGCGCTGGTCCGCTAGCTGGTTCAAGGTGGGCCAGTAGGTGGCATGGTCGTAGCGAAACTCGACGTCTCCGCCCATCGACTTCATCAACTGCTCCGGCGGCACATGCTGACGCAAATCTTCGTTGAACTTGAGCTTTTGTCGGGTCTGGGGGTCGATGAACGGGGTGATGATCTTGAAGAATCCGTTGATGAGGAACGGCACTGGGTGATTCAAGTGGTCAGATTGAGTACGCCCACCCACCGAAAGGGTCACTTACTATTGATGACGAGCGCCCGACCCATGCGCTCCGGGTAGTGGTTCTGCAGGAAGTTGAGGGTCTGCTTGGCCTGCCCGATGCTGGCATTCTGGCCGGACTTGGTCTCCTTGAAGTTGACGAGAAGCGCCAAAGTCTCTTGGTCAGGGCCCATGAGGTCGATCACGCGCTCCAGCATGAAGACCAGATGCTCAATCTGGCGATCGCTCGTCTCCGTGTTCTGCTTCGACGGGATGAGGTAGAGGCAGGGACGTCCTTCAATGTCATACCCCAGAATGACCTGTTTGCCGGTCTCGTTCTCGATGGAGATGTAATCGGCCGTCAACTTCTCGACCCCATACTCCCGGCGCCAGGTGAGAGTGCGCTGCAGGCGGGTGGTTGCCTCGGACACATTCCACTTGCTTGCGCGCAGATAGCGCAGGATACACTCGCGAGTAAGGAACATGCGTTCACTGTCGGTCAGAGGGGCCGTGGGGGCATTCTTGGCCGATGTCGTGGGAAGGGCAGTCCATTCGGAGACCGTCTTGAAGACTTCATTGTACTTGGCTTGCTGGTCGGGCTGGAGTTTAGCTGGCGGGGTAGGTTTTGCGGTGTCCAAGGGGCGGGCGAAGGGCTTCTGGATGAGGCCGTCGACGGCCGACGTCGGCAGCTCGAGCTCAATGTTCTTCTTGGAGGTGGATTCGGTACCTCCAGCGGGCGTCTCAGGGGCAGGATTGGATCCAGCCGTCTGCGATTGAGCTGGCTCGTTGACAGCTGGAACCGCAGCAGCAGGCGCAGCTTGGGTTTCTGGGGCGGCGCTCATAGTGCGGGAAAGGGGGATGCGGTTCGTTTATGCAAGATGAATTGATGGATTGGTGAGGTGTATTTGCTAGAATCTGGCGCAGAGATGGTGGCAGACTCAAAGACGAATAGAAAAGGGGGAAATGTCAGACAATGAACGAGAGAAGCTGATGGACCAGCTGGCCAACTGCCGGGACAATACTTACTCGAGGAATACTAATCTCTCGATCGACAGGCCCACCGGCAGATCGCCCTCCTGCAAATAATCTCCTGCTCATCACACCGCCGGAGATGCACACCGCCGCCGGGCGGTCCTGCTGTCTGACTAGATACAGTAGGCGGTCAGCTTCCACTTTCCGCTCCGCGTCCCACACGCGCGTCCTCCGCGTCACCCTCCGTTAATTGATTAATGAATAGATGGAGATATCACCAACATACCAAGATCTTCACGACTGTAACTCGCTGGTCTCCACATCTACCTGAAATAATGGCAGACACCACCGAAGAGCTCAACGAGCTCTTCGCAGCTGCTGCCCCCCATGGACTTCCCAAGGACGTCCTGGCCGAACTGCAGTCGCTGTTGCGCATCCACGCTATCTCCGCGCAGGAGCTTTTCTACAAATGGGAATCCTACTGTTTGAAGATGGGGCCAGATGAGCTGAAGCTGGATCTGGAGACTGTACGATTATTCAAGAAAGATGTTCAGGATACACTCGAGCGCGAATCGCGGGGCAGAGCTGGGCGCCAAACAGACAGAAGAACGGCAGTCACGGCGACCCCGCGGGCTGCCAACACCTCCGATGTTTTCGGAATGTAAGTCAGCCATCCTAATGCGCACGGCCTGATTCTAACAGCTTGCACTTTTAGGTTAGATGGACTCACACCGAACGGATCCCACGGCCGGACGCCGGCGAAGCGCAAGTCGGATTTCGCGTCGCCGGCGATGAACAAGATCGGACGGACGAACCAGAATGGTTCTCCCATGAGCACAAACACCGGAGTCAAGACGACGAATGGCGACGCACTCCCGTATGTGGCGTGCATATGACAGAGACTAAACAGATTGCTGATGCGGGGTGAAAATGCACAACAGGTCGATCTCATTCGGCGAGCGGCAGAACGCCGGCGAGACGCTCGAAACGATCAATTCCCACCTCCCCCTCCCCGAAACACCCATCGCTCCGTACGCCGAAGCGCGGATCAAGCCGACGGCGAACACGGACCTCAAGAAATTCGGCTACAAGCCCATGGCAATGCGCCTGTCGGAGGCCTCGGAGATCCTCGACGACCGGATTGACGAGTTCACCGCACTGTTCCAGAAACAATACGAATCCGACGAGATCACATTCGGCAGCGCGGCGACGCAGAGTACGAGCGAGATCGTGGCCGTGGGCCGCATCGCATCTGACAGCATGGAGGGCAAGCTGAACCCGGCGTCGCTCGTGCTTGAGACGTCGCGACGGGCGGGCGCCGGCGTGCGCGTGCCCCTGAAGCTCGACGGCGTCCCCTCGGCCAACTTCTTCCCGGGCCAGATGGTGGCGCTGCGCGGGATCAATGCCTCCGGGAACTACTTCTCCGTGAAAGAGGTGCTGCCCACGCCGCTGCTGCCGCCTGCGGCCTCGTCCGTTGTCAACATCGAAAGCATCAACGAGCGACTCGAGGCGGCCGGCGGCTCCTCTCCACTCAACATCCTCCTCGCGTCGGGACCGTACACCGCCGACGACAATCTCGCCTTCGAGCCGTTGAAAGAGATCTGCCGCAAGGCCGCCGAGAGCTACGCCGACGGGCTCATCCTGATGGGGCCGTTCCTCGACGTGGAGCACCCACTGCTGGCGTCCGGGGATTTCGACCTCCCCGAGATTGCGGGGTTGGACCCCGACACGGCGACGCTGACGACCGTGTTCCGGCACTGCATCGCGGCGCCGCTGCAGCGGCTGGCGCAGGCGGTGCCCAGCATCACGATCGTGCTGGTGCCGTCGGTGCGCGACGCGGTGAGCAAGCACGTCGCGTGGCCGCAGGAGCAGCTGCCCAAGAAGGAGCTGGGGCTGCCGAAGCAGGCGCGCATGGTGTCGAACCCGGTGACGCTGTCGTTGAACGAGACAGTGATCGGGCTGTGCTCGCACGACGTGTTGTATGAGCTGCGGCGCGAGGAGGTGCTGCACGGCAAGCCCAAGGAGGGGAACCTGCTGGGCCGGCTGCCGAAGTACCTGATCGAGCAGCGACACTTCCACCCGATGTTCCCGCCGACGGCGCGCGAGATGCTGCCGCGGCCGGGGACGGAGACCGGGCTGGCGACGGGAGCGATGCTGGACGTGAGCTACTCGAAGCTGGGGGAGTGGTGGAATGTGCGGCCGGACGTGTTGATTGTGCCGAGCATGCTGCCTCCGTTTGTAAAGGTGCGCCGCCCTTTGCCTCTGATCGATGGACTAGCTAACTGACTACGCGACAGGTGGTGGAGAGTGTAACGGTGATCAACCCAGGGACGCTGTCGAAGCGCCGAGCGGCCGGGACATACGCACAGCTAGCGATCCATCCACGGACGATCAGCGCGGAGGAGCGAGACCAGAAGCAAGTCAGTCATAAGCTGTACGAACGGACGCGGGTGGACATCAACCGGATCTGAGGCTGTATGCCAAGCAAAAATCGATGATGATGACTGGCAGGGGGATATAGATATAATGACAACCATCCACCATACTCCCGATGCATAACGATACCACTGAACCTCCCAATGACTCCCAAAACTCCATTTCCAACCCAAGTAGACCCCTCAAGACCCCAAACTCCCTTCCCATGACCCAGTACCCTCAACCCCAAGCCAAAGCCATAGCATAACGATCTGGGAGAGAACCCCCAGACCCCCCTTTCTTTCAGCTTCCCAGCAAAATCAACCCCAACTCCAAATCCACATCATAATATAAGTATCTGGGGTAGGGCCCCCAGACCCCCCTTCCTTTCACCTTCCCAGCAACCAACCGAGAATAAAGAAATCACCGTAAACAAACAACCCTCCTCCGCCCCCCCATCCTCCTCCCCTCCTCCCTCACCCTAACCCCAGCACCAGCACCAGCACCAGCACCCCCAGCCCCAACTCCCCCCAAACTCCCCCCAACTAATCCCCCCCTGCCCCGAGTACCCAGAGACAAGCCCCTCCAATCCCAGATCCCTCCACCTCCCCCCATTCCCATTTCCCCCGGGCCCACCCCCAAGTCCACCCCCCACCCCCCCAAGCCCACCACCCCCTCTGAAACCCCCCACCATCGCCCGGCTAATCCCAAACGCAGCATGCTGGTCGGGCACCACGTCGTCCTCGTCCTCCGGATTCGGCGGCTGGAACTGCGGCGCCACGTAGATCTCCTCGATCGGGAGGTAGGACGGGTTCGCCCCGGGGGGGCACATTCGGATTGGCGTTTGCGGCCGCGGCTGCGGCGGCTGCGGCGGCGATGGAGTAGCTGCTGGAGGCGAGGTTGGTCGAGGAGGAGGAGGCGGCGAGGAGCAGGGAGGAGGAGGCCGAGGATGCGGCAGCGGAGGTGTGGGTGTGCGGGCGCGCGAAGTCTTCGAAGTAGTCGGCGAGGCGCGGGTGGTGCATGTGGATTTGGTGCGGGGTGGAGTCTTTGCTCTTTTTGGGGGGCGTTAGTATTGGTATTTGTATGAGGGGGGATGGGAGGATGGGAGGATGGGAGGAGAGGGCAGGGAGGTACCATTTTGTTTTGGTTCTTGGGTGTAACTTAGTGGGTGGTCGGTGGGTTTCGGGTTTGGTTGAGGTGGGGATGGGATGTAAGGTTTGTTGGGGGTGTTAGTTTTAAAAGAGATAGAGATTTGTTGTCGGAAAGCGAAAAGGTGAGAGAGGGAAGGTATGGTATGGTGTGGTTTGTGGTGGTTTGTTTGAAGATTGAGATGCGATGGTGGTGGTGTTGGTGTTGAAGGGTTGGCGGAGATAAGAAAGGATATCGGAGACAAGAGATAGGAACGAACTACGGAGTACGGATACAGTGTACGGAGTACAGTACAGCAACAGCAACGGGACTACACTAAAAGAGCTACTTCTACAACTACCTAGTACTCTCTACAACCACAAAACCCTTGGCAAACAATCTAAGCAATTTTCTAATCATAATACATACTAGCATCCCACGCCCCCAATCACAAATTCGTACTCATGCGATGCACAATCGGTACTGCACTCGGAGGCAAGCTGCCCATCTCGGTGACCACCATATCCACATACTCGGCCGGCGTGACATCGTACATGATATTCAGCAACTGCAGGTTGGCCGACTCCTTCCATCCCGTCAACGGCGACGAGACATTCTGCGCCAGCGTGTTCGACTCCGCCGCCGCATTGGCCGCCGCCGCTGCCGCTGCCGCCGCCGACTTCCCACCACCACCACCACTGCCGCCCTTCTTCGCGTCCGCCGTGGAGACCGTCACCGCCGCCGGGTCCGGCAGGCCGGTCAGCTGCTGCATGGGCTCGGCGGTGATCAGCTCATCCGCGTCGGCGATCTCGTTGACGACGATACTGTCGAGCGCGACGCGGTCGGTGAACTTGACCGTCTCGCAGCAGACGATGACGGGCACCTCGACGCCGCCGGCGCGCTCCTTGGCGCTCATGGCGACCAGCGCAGTGCCGACGCGCGAGTACAGCCGGCCGTTGCTGGTCATGGCGTGCGCGCCCAGGAAGACCTTACTGGCCGCCTTGATGGCGTGGCTGATGCCGTGGACGAGCGAGTACTGCACGTCCAGCCCGGCGTTGGCCAGCGTGCGTGCCAGGCTCTTGCCCTCGAACAGCGGCCGCGAGTCGATAATCGAGACCCGGAACTTCTTGCCCTGCTTGTGCGCCAACAGCAGCGTCTGCTTGACGATCGAGCTGCCCGCGAACGTCACGATCACGTCCCCGTCCTGGATCTTCTGCGCGGCGCTGCTGGCGATGACCTGGTCCGCCACGGTGATCTTCTCGCGGATAAAACTGTCGATGAACTCGCCCAGGAACGCCTTGGCCTCCGCCTCGGGCGTGGAGGGGTCGATGGACGAGATGGCCAGCTTGAGGGCGCGGATCGCATTACCCTGGCTGATCGACAGCGGCCGACAGGTCGACAGGTAGGTGATCTGGTGGGAGAGGTAGGTCGTCAAGTGACGAGGGAGGGAGGTTCCCATGGGCGTAGTATACGCTTCGATGACCTGCAGCGGTCAGCGTCAGCGGTCAGTAGGAAGATCAACTCCAGAGCCAAGTCTGAAAAGAGAAATAAAACTCACCCTCTTAAAAGCCAACAGCGTAGCCACACACCGCGCACTACTCCCACAAACCACATAATCCCTCATCTGCAACCCCAAAGCCAACACAGCCGGATGCACCTCCTTCCCCGCCCCAGCCACCGTCGTCCGTCTCTGCTGCCCGTAAAGATGTCCAAACACCGCCACATTCTTATCATCGGCCTTCTTACCACCCTTATTCTCCCCACTACCACTGCCAGCACTCTTTTCCAACCCCCCAGCCGGCACCGCACCAGAGACACTACCCCCACCATTCTGCGAAGCATTCTGCGCAGATCCCCGACGAGGCACCTGTTTCGATCCAGAAGCACCAGCAGCCGATCCGCCGCCGCCGCTGCTACCGTCCTTCTTGCCGGGCGTGGCGGCACCACCAGAGGGAGCTCCCCCCGCAGGGCCGGAGGACTCCCGTTCGGCGCGTTCGCGGGCCCGGCGCGCGGCCTTTTCGGCCTTGGCTCGCTTTTTCAGTTCGGCGGGGGTCAGTTGGGCGGTTGCGCTGTCGGCGGGGGCAGCGGTAGCACTGGTGGCAGCGGTGGCGGCATCTTTGGATTTGGTGGCTGACTTGGATGGCTTTTGTGATTGGGCGGATGGTTGCTGCTTCGTGGGTTTCGAGGAGGTGGATGCGGTGGAGGGGGTGGAAGTGGTGGGAGTAGCAGCTGCTGCTACTGCTGCTGCAGGTGAGGGGGAGGGCGCGGTCGGAGTTGAGCTCGTCATTTCGCCGGTCGTGGGCGTGGTCGTCGCGGTCGCGGTCGCGGAGACAAGGGATTGCGAGGAAC
The DNA here is from genome assembly GCF_001890905.1 of Aspergillus aculeatus ATCC 16872. NCBI lineage: Eukaryota > Fungi > Ascomycota > Eurotiomycetes > Eurotiales > Aspergillaceae > Aspergillus > Aspergillus aculeatus. The sequence continues at coordinate 1,581,296 of NW_017962980.1, forward strand.
TGTTGTTGATGTGCGCTGACAGGATTTGGTTGGTCGTCAACAGGAGAGAGTTCCAGAAAGGATGACGGCCGGCGCGACAAGCATTGAGGTGAGACCAGAGAGATTGAGAATCAGGTTCCAGTTGTTGCGGGCGACTTTTTCGGAGCGGATTGGGAAACGGAATGTGGGGAATCAGAAAAGGGCTTGAGTCACGAGTTTGGTTTCCGCGTCGGATAAAGAAACCCTCCATCTTGATTATTCGTTACTCCAAGTAACACAGATTGACTGACTTTACATCTCATTTATCACTCACTGTCCTTCGTAAGAGGACCTTCGTAAGAGTAACACTCGGCCCTTATATGCCGTCATTCCATTCAACTCATTCGGGCATCAAAACATTTCATCGTGGCGCGGTCTGGCGGGCATCTCCTCGAAGATCCTACCATACGTACAAATCGTTCCATCGTGGCATCAGTACATGGGTTAAAACAGCAAACGAATTACAGCACGCCAATAGCAAAGATAACCATCCCAGTTCAGCTAATATAAGAACCGGAGGTCTTCGGAATCGCACCATTTAGTCCCAACACCAATCCGCGTAACGCCGTCGAATCCCAGAAAGCCACCCCACGCTGCAGTCAAACATCTCCACCTATCGATTGTTGCCCCAGATGGCGCCTAAGGCTCGTCGGCTCTTTCGATCCTTTTTCGCCGGTTGAGGAGGTTGAAATCGTTCATGGTCCGTCGCCAACTTGCGTTTGAACACACTCAGGTCCTCCAACAGGTCTTCCATATGTGCCTGCATCTGGTGCGCTTCCAGATGAGTCGAGTTCTCGTCACTTCCAGGGGTGCTTTCTTCTTTCCATATCGAATTCGGCTCCGACTCGTCCCCGGAAGTAGGGGCTGGAGACAGGGCCCGACTGTAGCGCTTGCGCGTGGACGGGGAGCCATCGTTTTGATTCACACTGTACAGGCTGCTCCGCCGCTCCGGCACAATCACCGGGGGGATGGGGTTCCGGATACTATCCAACGCCAATTTGAGATGGTTGCGTAGGGCCTCGTTCTCCGTCTGCAGCTGGCGGATCTTGCACTCGCTGACCATCTTGGTTTCCTCCATCAACCGTTGCATTTTCTCCACTTTTTGCTGGTATTCCTCGAGCCGCTCGTTCTGAATCTCGCTCTCCCGCCGGTTGGCGGTCGCTTGGCTAACACTCAGCTGCAACGTGCGGATGGTTTCGGCCATCTCAGCAATCTGCTTGTCGCGCTCCGCAGCAGACAGGTGGTCCTGGTTGACTCGGGCACGCGTGCGAATCCGCTTGGCCTGGTCTGCATACCGCAGCGTTGACAGCGTTTCTTCGTAGTCGGAGGGTGAGATACATGCAATCATGGCGGTCTTGGAGTTGCCGCCGAGACTGTCTTTCAACAGCCAGGTGAGGATCGAATCTCGATAGGGGACGATGTCCTTGCCCTTGCGCTTCGCTGGACGGCCCTGCTGCGGATCAGCTAGGGCCGCAATCACTCGTCCCAGTGTCGTCAGCGACTTGTTGATGTTGGATCCCTCCCGGAGACGCTGACCGGTCGCCTCAGTAGACTTGGCTCGCTCCGAGCCCGCCAGATCGACCAGACGGATCCGCGCCGTCCGCTCGGTAGTCTCGTCCGTCGACAAGTCATGGTGGATCTGCTTGAGCGTGATCGTAAAGACTGCATGCGACCGCGAGGAGGTATCGTTCATCTTGGTGCTGGCCACTGTCCGGGACATATCGCCTTTCCGCATGTACCGCATAATCTCCCCGTAGTCCTTCACCGTCACCTCGGTCAAATCCTTGACATACGGTCCCTCCGTCGGTGATTCGCGGATGCGGAGGTAGTGTGGGGGCTCCGTGCGCGGCACCAGCAAGTCACGCACATGCTCGTTGTAGACCTCAAAGTACGAGACGCGGACATTGTAGCTGATATCCGGGGCTTCGGCGGTTTCGATCCGTTGGAACAAGTCCTCGCAGGTCCGCGGGATCAAGCCCGGCTGCTCTGAGGTCCCCATCATGGTATAGCTCTTCCCGGATCCCGTTTGCCCGTACGCGAAGATGCAGGTGTGGTACCCCTCAAAGTTGTGGTCCAGAAACTCCTCTCCCAGACAGTTGTACACATCCTCCTGCGTCGCATAATGTTTATCTTTGGTGTTGTGCGACCAGAACGAGTTGTCGAATACAAACGACTTATCCTCCTGGACCTTTCCGCGCGCCTGCAACTTGGGTCTCCCATCATCATCGGGATTGGATCGAGGTGCCCGTAGCTTGGTTGTCTGGGTGTGCGGGTCCATGGAGATCAGACACTGGGCTCTTCGCTCGATTTCTGGAGTTCGTTGGGCAGTACCAGCCCGCGATCAGCTTCCTCACATCCTGCTTCCATCCGTGGACAGAGACATACCTCTAGGCAGAAAGGTCCGCACTCGGACAACAACGCGGACGTTCCCTCCGGGCGAGGGGCTGGAGAGACCATCGACTCGACGCGCCGCGACGGGAACGCTTTCGCGAGCGCGCAGCGAAGGGCTTGAGGCGGTTGACCGTAGCATGGCCGCAGAAGCGGTCATCGCGTGGGAGGATGGGCTAGTGATGCCGGTGATAGCGGACATGGCAGATGACGTGACCGAAGCCGGGGAGCTGAGCCCGTTGCCGTAGCCGAGATGGTGGTAAACCCGGGGATCCAGGGCCATGTTGGAGCCGTGATCGAGTAGAAACTGCAGAAGCTGAGTGAGGTGCTCGCGCTGGCGTTGCAACAGGCAGTGATACATACGGGCAGGGCCAAACAAGACAACTGCGGTCAGGTCGTCACTGCTAGGTTCGTTGGGGGGCCCCCCGTGCACCGGATAAGTCGTCCTTTCCCGTGGGCAGGGAGATCCAGTGATGTAGTAGCAGGTGCGATGCTCCGGGGGACTTTCGGGTTCGAGGTTGGTCAATCAATCGCACTTTGGTTCTAAACAACAATGATCGGCCGGTGGCATGGGTAGCTACTATGAAACGGAGTAGATTGTAAACAGTTCGGGATCGAATTGGAGGCTTTTGCGATGGAAAGTCAAAGAGAGAAACATGCAGCAAAGAACGCAAGGAGGTCGAAGACAAGACACACCCACTCTGGAGAGTGATGCGCAAGAAGGCGAAAGAGAGACAGTAACAGACAGTATGGGCTTAGTAGCAATGGATGAGGAGGTCGCGATATGGAGAGGGACTCGTTTGGGGATGTCCCGATGGGGACTAGACGACAGCCTTAGGCCGCGGTAAGGCCATCTCCCCGGCTGCGGTTGCCATAGCAATTTATCGCGAGACCAAGTCTTTGGCCCATTTCCAAGTAGTGATGAGAGATGAGACAACTTAGAAGTGGATCAATCAAGTCAAGTCCGTTGTGTTACAGTGGGTCAGAAGAGGAACCCCGGATGTTTGGAACCTTCGACTTTTCGATGTTTCAATTACAACCAGCACAAGTGGTTACTAGTATAATTCCAATTCAATTCAATTCAATTCATGTCATTTCATTTACACATGTCTCAATCGCATAGCACAAGACCGAGGCCGATAGACGCAGTCGCTAGTCGACTGTGCCTCTGACTGACCGTCACTTAGACAGTCCTGATTCATATCTGGCAGTTTAGTCAAAGTCATCGTTGGCCGCGGCATACATGTCTCCTTCGTCCTGGCCTTCACTGCGGCCGCCTTTGGAAGCCTTGCCCATCCTATCACCGTCAACGTAGTAGCTGGGATCGGGTACAGGGTTGCCGTCGCGGTCCATGGTGGTCTCGAAGATTTCTTCCGGACTCCAATTGGCAGTGGGATCGTCTTTCTTCGAACCGCCGGCCTGATTCTGGGAGGTTTGCGACATGCGCGAGGTGTTTTTAGCTTTTGAGGACTGCATGGTAGAGAATCGTTCTGTTCTCAATTAGTCGCAGATATCGTAAACCGTATACCAACAATACAGTCGACAGCAGCACTCCTGAGACAGGAAGGACAGCCAGCGTACCAGTATTGATACAATTATTCGATAGTGGTTCCAAGACTGATTGTACTGATGCTGGATATGTCCGAGAGCCGGTCACGGTGGGAATCGGGGGGATTATATGGCCCACGGTGGCACAGATGATGCGGCAATGACGCTGGGACTTGAGGGAGTGGCTCGTGAAGTGGTTGCGAAGCTGATTGCTTCCCCGCAAATTGGTGAGGTCATGACGGGAGTTGGCGATGAGAGGTATTGGTTGCAGCCTCGGGCTGGCCATGACATCCCTCTGGTTCGGCTGTCAGTTCACGTCAGGTTCCACGGGTAACTCCCTCCTTTTATTCAACGCGATTTCCATGGTTGAGCCGATGCCATATGGCTGACAGTTTTTCATTGTGTGGAGGAGAACAGACGGGGTCGGGACGGACCAACGGATGTCACCAGCATATTCACGATAAGCAGCCAAGAATGCGGAATGCGCCGGAGAGCTTGGGGCTACGAGGGTAGGATAAGAGAAAAGAAAGGCAGACAGGAGATCGGGCTATCGGTTGCAGGCTGCAGAGGGTGAAGAAAACGCCGAGCCGTGCAGAAGCAATAATGGATAATTGATGATCGGATGCTGATGCATGAGGGAGGGAGACTAGAAGGGACTATCGCTGTCGGCAGACCAGACTGCCCCGATTGCCACGCTCTCTTTACACCGGGTGGGCTGCTTCATGTTGATGGGGTGGAAAGTTCTGTGCGATTGTGGTAGGAATGTATCGCAAACCTTGGAAGTTGTGGATGACACTTCTCACGATTAGCCAGCTTACATTCCATACAAACATTCGGACAGTGCAGTACAGGACTGTACATGGACTGCATCCTCCACTTCAATTCAGCCCTATCCGACCGGGTGGATCGAATGAGCAACTGGCGGGATTCTCCTCCTTCGCCTCTCCTCTTCCCCCCTATATCCATTGACTCACGAAAACATCAATGCAGCGCCAAGAGAAACAGACTAAACGAGTCTGCACTCTGTAGTAGTGGACTAATGGGAATGGCGCAATCTGGACAATCCGCCCCGGTGAGTCTTGAGGTGGCCATTTGGTGAGTAGAGGCAGGGAAGAGACCAATCCGCGGGTCTTATCGTTTGGCCAAGATGTAACTAGTCATCGTGCGCCGAGAGACGATCTTCATCACTGTTTATGGTATTTTTCACTTTTTCCGTCCAGGCTACATGTCAGCTCCGGACTTTGCTTCTGAACATTTTCTTCCGAGGCCGGTTGTCGGCGCCGCCGTTGATAAATACTGTGACTACCCCAAGCCCGGCGCCGCCGTTGTGCAGGCCCAATTTCCCGACTCTTCCTCTCTGTCCATATCAGTTGGTAGTATCAAGTCAGAAACTACTACCCCAAATCCCACTCATGGCGGAGAAGCCCCCAGTCTCGTCTACCCCCGAGGGGAGCGACCTCGAAGCCTCCGACCCGGAACCTCAGATGAAGAAGCTCACCTTCTCTCAGCGCTGGAACCAGAATGTCGACCCGAAGCACACCGACCTCATCTGTTTACTGCTGTGCTTCACCACGGGACTCTGCGACAGTAGTGCATATAACGCGTGGTCGTGTTTCTTAGCCATGCAAACGGGTACGCCATCCTCCCTCTTACCTCCTCTCCTTACCTCCTCCCTCCCCCCTCTCCCCCCACTATCCCCTCACACTAACACCAACTCATTCCCCAGGAAACACGATCTTCCTCGGCCTAGGCGCCTCCAACCAACCCGCCAACAAACCGTGGGGCTGGCTGAAATCCCTCATGAGCATCGGGTGGTTCTTCATCGGGGCGCTGGTCTTCGCGAACCTGACGCGACGCAGCGGCAACCGCGCGCGGGGCACCCTGGTGCTCTCCTTCCTGGCGCAGACGATCCTGATCATCATCGCAGTGGCCATCATCGAGGCCGACCTGATCCCGCACACTTCAACGGACAGCAAGCTGACGGGGGGCCGGCTGTTTCTGGAGCTGATCCCCATCGCGCTGCTGGCGTTCCAGTCTGCGGGGTCGATCACCTCATCGCGCGCCCTGGGGTACAACGAGATTCCAACGGTCGTGCTGACCAGCGTCTACTTCGACGTGGCCTCCGACCCCAAGCTGCTGCAGGTGCCCAACGGTAATGTGAAGCGCAACCGCCGGATCGGCGGGGTCGTGTTCCTGTTGATCGGGGCGATTGCGGGCGGGTGGTTGAGCAAGACCTCGGGCGGGATGGAGTCGGCGCTGTGGATGGCGGCCGGGGTGAAGTTGATGATTGGATTGGGATGGCTGGTCTGGAAGGGGGAGACGAAGGGTTGATTGAGGTCAAAGGTGGGGGTAGAAGTAGAGCTGGCGGGTTGAGTAATGTTGTGGTTTTGAGACATAGATGTGAATACAGTACATTGATAGAATTCCCCCTTTGTTAATTATTTGTCTCGTTTCAGTCAAAGTGTACGACTTGAGTTGCTGGAGGCAGATTATACTACCTACTTAGCAATTCGTCCAAGAACCTCTCAAGAGTGCAATTACCTAAACGGGCCAAGATATGAAGCTATACATCACCTTATCTCCACATGCCCATGCGTATCCTCACGTACTGCACCTGCCCTATAATCTCATCACTCTACTTTCGACCTCCGCTAGAAACAGCCCTGAGTACATTTCGAGCCAGCTTATAGAGATAGGACACCTACCTTAAACTCCCTGCAACACACAATGGCCTCCCCACACTTTTCAATCACGATACCTTACTGTTCAATGCAGTTATAATGTGACGATCTGGGGGAGAACCCCCAGACCCCCCTTTCTTTCAACTTTCCAGTACCCTCAACCCCAAGGCCAAGTTATCATATAACGATCTGGGGGAGAACCCCCAGACCCCCCTTTCTTCACCTTCCCGGTCACCCCTCACCACTCACCCCTTACCAACAACCGAGACAATAACAGAGAAATAGAAATTATCACAACCAAACCTCAACACACACACAAAATCTACACCCACCACACCCCTTCAACACAAACACCACTGAACCGAAGTCCAATTCCCCGTAGTGTCCCACCCAAAGAACCCATCCCCAGCCATCTACCACAGGGAGGGTCACGGGTACTAGTCCCCAGCCTGCATCCGGCTCTGGCCGCAAGCCTGGAAGGCGAATGGATGGGGTAAATGGCTGGATGCGGCACTAGCTCTCACTCCGGGCCTCCACCAGTACACTAGACTAGCGGTACCGTAGTAAGGCGAAGTCCCCACTTGCACATTCATTCCCCATAGAAGTCCCGATGACCGTGACCCTTCCCCACCTCCAACAGATCAACCCCTCATCCCCCTCTCCACCCCCTCCAGTACTGCACTACGCATGTAGCCTTCTAGGTGGTCAATGGGAAAGACAATAGGCAAGTCATCAACAACCACAACCACAACCACAACCACAACCACAACCACAACCACAACCCCACTCAACCCATCCCACTCAATCCCACCAGAGATCAACCCAAGTACCGTACTGTACAATAATCCGACAAAGACCGCACTCACCCACTTACCCCTAAACATACCAACCTACATCACCACCACCACCACTACATCCAACCCAAATCACTAAGTACCCAGTGAAGACAAAACTCGACGTCATCCAGGAACCAAGAAAAGGCAACAAAGAGCCAAGAATCCAAACCACCCACCTGCCTTTCCTCAATTTACAAAGAAAACACAGCCCATGAATACATACATACCAACCAATAACCGTGCATGCATAACACGCACATACCCAACATTCCCGTCCATCACGTCCACTGTACCGTCGGCTCACGCTCTCGGAGATCATACATTCCTACCCGTTCTCGTACGAGTACAGCACATTACCTGACCTGCGCATATACCCCAGAAACAGTAGAGATGGACATTACCCTACCTCCTACCACCTACCACCCACTATGTACTTGCAGTGCATGAGAAGTGCCTGTCTTGCAGTGCAGTACAAGTACAAGTAGGTAGGTGGGACGTAGGAGGTGGGAGGTGGTAGGTACAGCCAGCCCTGAGTAATCATTTCTATTCCCACATGGTCAACCTCGCCACACGGCGGGCGCAGAGGTGGATCGTTAGGGGGGGCATGCGTGCATGCATGCATGCCATGATGAATTCTGCAGGCTTGAATGGGGCGGGGGGGCTCTTTCCGAGCATTTCTTTACATTCTATGCATCTTATATGGGGTTTCTCTTGCTCTCTGGGTTTATAGCGGGGCTAGAGGGGCTTTGGGTCATTGGTGTTGCTGCATACACCGGTTGTAACGGGTCCCTGTTAAGGCTGAGGGCCCGTGGCTGAGGGCAGGGGCTGAAGGGCTGGGATGAAGGACAGGGCTAAACCCAAGGCGAGAGCGTCACCACGACGGCGGGCGCAGCCACAGCCTTCTTGGTGTGACATACGTAAGCAGACCAGAATCCTTATGATTACATTGCTACCCTTCAGAGGAATCGGTGTATCAGTTGTATACTGTACTGTATGTCTATCAACGGTGAAAGATTGTAAATGTAAGCGACGGCGTCTAACCCCGCCAGTCCCAAGAAGAAAAGAATGATTCAACCAGCAGTCCCGGGGCGAAACAGTGATCGCAGAATGGTATCATCAAAAAGACAGATCGAAACGAAGAAAAAAGCCCCCACAGGTATCGCAGCAGCAACTTGCAGCGGAGTTCGCAGTCACGCCGTGTGAAACTGAACAAGGCACGCCAAAGGAAAACAAATTCCCAGCCCAGAAATTAGAAGCCATGCTTGAAAGCTTTGAAAACAAAAAAAAGAAAAAAAAAGGCAATTCCAGAACGCAACCAGAAAAAGAATTCGCGTAAGAATGATGGACGGGACTGTTCACCCTGAAGATGCACCAATAAGATGGAGTCACCAAACGCGCTGAAATGCAAGCCGACCATTAAATCCAAGCAGTGTAAGTCGGCAACAACTGCACATGTATCCTGTAATCCTGCGTAATGCAGATAGTGCTGTCAAAAGCTTCCGTGTAAAGACCAGGAAAAAAAAACCAAAACAAACAAATCAGATATTGCTTTGAGAGTCGCAGTCGCAGTAGGAAGAAACCTAGGCAGCCGACGGGCGACGGAGAATCTCTTCGCAGTTGGCGTCAAACCGCATGTTCCACAAACGGATGCTGTTCATCAGCTTCTCCGTACTCTCCAGCTCGCGATCCCGGCCAAAGATCGTCTCGACAAACTCACAGCCGGCATTGCGGCCCATCGACACAGAGCCCTTGCCCCCTTCCCGCTTGGCCGCCTTCCACATAAACTGCTCACAGGTTTTGAGCAGCTTCTTGAACCGCGCCCACAGGCGTTCCCCACTCTGCAGGAAATCCTCCACGACCTCCTGCGCCTCGGGGCGCCGGATGCGGTCAAGACATTCGTTGGCCCTCTTCACCTTGCCGGCCAATTTGATCAACAGCAGCCACAGGTCGCCCGCTACGTCCGCCATGGGCGTTGAGGCCCCATGCGTGAACACGGTCCAATCGTAGATCCACTTGCCCAGTGAGTTCGCGTCGAATACACTGCCCAGAAGAATGATCGGCATCTCCGTTGGGTCCCAGTTCTTGATCGAGTAGCCCGGGGGGATCCCTTCTCGGGCAGCGTCGGCTTCTGTGGCTTTGGGGGCCGGCTTGGAGGTGGGAGTGGACGGCTTTGGCTTGCTGGGCGTGCGGGTGGAAGTGGATTGACGGCGCGCCCGAGATCGCTTGGCCGCATCAGCATCTTCATGGGCAGGCACCTGATTATAGTAGAAATATTGATCAGTGGGTGGCTTGGGCTTGCGGTGAGACGTCGACGGTTTGCGACGCGGAGGACTGGGTTCCTCGCGGAAGACGTATCGCGGCGCATCACCATCGGATCCATCGTCGACCACATCCACGAAAATGGGCCGGGTGTGCGACGGGTGCGACGGGTGGGCGCCGGCATGTTCCCAGGGGCCCGCCGCTGGGGCCCCGGACATGGTGCTGCGACGACGAGAATAGCCACCAAAAGAAGCACTTACAGGATCGTGCTTGCGCGGTGGCGTGCCATATTCTGGCATCGCTTCGTAGAACCCTTGCCCATACCCAGCATACCATCCGGCGGTTTCTTTGGGACCGGCGTAGCTGGCTTTGCGGTTGTGACGCTTTGAAGGACCGCGCGGCGAGCCGTAAGCATTGGCGAAGGGGGAGGCGTAGTAGGCGTAGTGAGGAGACGTGGGAGGAGAGGTCGTATAGTCGTAGGACCACCCGGGAGGTGGAGTGGTGTAGTGATACATTATCGAGAAACGTGCATAGGAATTCGAATCACGCTGGCAATCAAAAACAGGTCGTGGACGAGAGAACTTTTCGAACGTAGGGAGTAACCTTCCGATCGCGAGATATTAAAGGCAAGAACAGAAACAGCACAACCCAGATATATTATACAGGATATCGTAGCAACAAGCCGATCGACGCCGAAGCAGGGGACAACGAAATCGGAAGATTGATGGGAGAGAACCGTCACCGTGGTGCGGTTTCTGAGGGAGAGGAGGGATAGAGCTGTATGTGCCGAGAGTGCATTTGAACGTCGTTCGCTCTATCGAACGCTGAACGGGCGAAGTTGTTGAAGGCGGCTATGCAGAGAAGCAACCTGTGGTCCCTAGAAGACTCTATCGGAGTCCGCGACAAGAGTGGCGAACAAGCGCAAACTGCGGTTGAGACTCGCTTGAATCGCTTAGACTTCGTTCATCTAACCCAGATTATTGTTGTAGTAGTTGTAGTTGTAGAGGTTGAACCCGAACAGGGTGTATGAGTGGTGGGTGGATGGATAAATGATTCGAAGGGGGGAGCCCTGAGGGAATGGAGGAGACAACCGGTTTTGTAACCACGGGACAGAATTGCAAGGGTGGACTTGGTGGACTTGCAAGTGGGGGCTGCACCAAGTGGTAATTTTCTTGCGGCGGAGCCACTAGTCTTTAGTGTCTTAGTCTCGCTTTGGGGGTGGAGGCAGCAAAAAGTGACCTCTCGCGTTCGTTCCCGTTTCGTTCTCGGCTTTACAATACCGTATCTTATGTGGTGGTGGTGGTGATGATGGAGGGAGGGATGGGTGCCTTGGGCGCGTTTCAGGCCCAACAACTCCCACTCCCAAGAGGGAGGGAGAGAAAGGGAGGAAATGGAAAGGAAGGGGAGGGGGGGAAGAAACACCAAACTGAAACCAGAGTGATGCTGCACTGGGTTTTAGAATTTGCTGCTGCTGCTGCTGCTGCTGTTGCTATGAGAAGAAGAAGCTGATCACCTTCCAGCTCATTTCCAGAGTCATCACCCACTACACCCTCTTTTCCAGAATCCCACCAAGGTGATCAGGTGGAGAGTACTGCTCCCTTATATACACTTCCAAGGAGGGGGGAATGGATGATTACATGAATGAATGAATGAAATGCGCAGAATTGCCGCCCACATTGTGCACTGCGGTCACTCTCCATGCCACTCGCTGACTCTTACTCATCATGGCGACAGGCTCCCGGGGGACAGAGTCATCTGAACAATCCCTCTATTACTTGCTACCAGGTAGACATACGATACTCCCTGTTGGGCATCCCCTCTCCCCTCCCATCCTGATTGACGTTGCTGAAACAAGACGAAGGAAGAACAAGATGTTTGTTGCCGCAACAGAGCAGCGCAGCGCAGCAGAATCCGCCCCTCCACTCATTTGCGTCAACATGGCCGTACATGGCGAACAGTGAGATGTTCGATTCCTCATCACCTTGTAGATAAGAGTCACGCTCTGCGTCATTGGCTGAACGCTTCGTCCAACATGGCTGGGGATTTCCCGCATGGCATCCGATGTACGTACATTACCCTACCGTTGGAGCCTGCAGGCAACGCGATGGGGTTGGCGAGCCGATCCAGTTGATAGTCCTTCCTTCAGTGGTCTGGTATGCCAATGAGTCAATGAGTCATGGAGAGATCACATTGCCACGGGTGGCTCAGTCATAATCGTCGAGTAAGCGTTGATAATAATAGTCAACCATCTCTTCTCAGCATCAGCTCCAAGGCTTCTATATTCAACCGCAGGCAGGCTGCGGCGAAGATGACGCTGTCGCGCAACCACCGAGTCTTATAACTTGGTGTCACATCAATAAGTCAATGAATAATTGCAAAGGATCGAAAGTGACCTCTGGGGTACGTGGGACCGATTAGCTGATTGCTGTAAATAGAGATAGTCCGAAGCCACTACTGTAAGTTCCTGTAGAGTGTCTTATCGTTTGGGTTGGTTTGGTTCCATGGACAGCGGGTGCGGATGAGCCCGTCAACCGGTCGACAATCCATGGATACATAACTCCATGTAGGCAGGCATTTCCAGCCCAGTGGAACCAAATGGCATGGATATCTCCTGTTTTGGCCACGAGCACTAGTGGTGTAGTGTAGTTGAGTTTAAATGTTGGGCAACTTGGGAGTTCTTTTTGGTCATGGTGAATGGGCGTTACCGCTGCCGCCCAGCAGCTGGGCAGCAACCACCCATACGGTTGGACAGACCGCAATTTGCACAGTTGAGCGCGGGAGTCTAAAAAAGAGGACCCTCCTTTCACAATTAATTCTCCGGCCGGGCAGATCCCTGATTTTCCTGTTTTTCTTTTTCGAGAAGAAAATAGAAGCAAGTAAAATGGTGTGAAGTTCGGATGGAAAAGTTATCTGAGTTGAAACCGGGGCGATTGGAAACTGCATACACTAACTACCTATCTTATGTTGTACTGTGCAAAGTACTCCGCGTACTCCAGACTCAGAACCTCGGTTTCTGACAGGCCTGGCCGAGGCGCGAATGTAATAGGGCTAAGAGCCGCCCCCCCCCCCCCTCCCCATGCAGGCTGGATCGCAAACGAGGGTCGCATAATCACAGGTTACAGTGCACTACACTACCAAGAAGAGTAACTTACAGTACTTCTTCCCTTCTGCCCCACCATGATTCGAGCCATGGCTTAGTGACTATCTTAATATCAATCCCGACTGGCTCAGATCCTGTCCAATAGCACAGAGCTGCTAAGAGTCTTGACCCCCGGGCGAGTGAGAACGCTACGCAATCGGAGTTGCGCAGCCAGTTATGTCCGAGGACCCCTGGCAGATAGATAGGCAGCCCTTTTTCTCTTGGGTGTCTGGTTGCACATGGCACTCGGGGTCCAAAAGCAGGTCAAAGCCCAGATGTGATCATGGTTACGTGGTGGCGTCTAACGGAGAGGTCCCGGTACGAGCGATAAAGGAAGATGGAGATGTCTCTTGTCTTTGAGAGTTGTCTCGCTTGCTGGGTCCAACTGCAACATTTACTCGCTATCAGTGAATGCGATAAACGCCATCGCGGCACTGGCTCCACCCATTGGACGGGCAACGGAGACGCGGACGCGGGATGAGGGTCCGGTGGGCGCACAAGAGCTGACCGACTCAGGAAGTATTTAGTATACTAAGTACTAAGTACGGAGTAGATAGTCAGTCACCGGGCACTGAGAGGAAACTCCGGCTTGCGCAGCGCCAACGGTCCCAATGCATTCAAGAATTATCTATCCCGGGCGGCAGCAGTGATTTCCTCTCCAGAAGATAGCTGCTAGCAGCCAACTAGCGCCTACATACTATGGAATACTACGAATACTACTGATTTATAGTCAGACCGGGGGAAGGAGGGGGTCATCACAAGCGCGAATGTGACCTGCAGTTCCCGTCACTGTTCCCAACCATTCAGCATTCGTCTATTCAATCAAAGCACAGACTGAAAATAGAAGTTCTCTGGAAAGAAAGAAAGAACACGGCACAGCTCACAGAGCACAGAGCACTATCAGAGCCAAATACAAATTAACACTTTTTTTCCCACTCCACCCACCGCCCAGGTCTCCACCGGCAGAGTTTTCACTTTTCACCGTCCCTTGCTTGTTTCCCGGAGCCGGAGATCTAGAACTGCGACTGTTGTTATTGTTGTGGTGGTGTTTGTCTACAATATCTACAAAGTATGTCTGTACGGTAATGTATATACAATACGGCGTACTCCGTACACAGCCAGCCAAATATTACCAACGACCACCTCCACTCAGCTATCGTCTCTCCTTCTCAGGTCACACCAGCCGACATTTGCTTGTTGATTGGACTATCAATCTGACCTGACAAGCCTATTGAGGGCCCCCTCAGCTATGCCTCCCTGGCTGTATCTCACTCGGATGTGTACAGATCTCCTCTGCAGCCGACCGATGCCAAAAGACCACCTCCTTTGGTGTCGTGGTTTCAAACGCGATCCTCCGTCGCCATTCATCAGCCGTGTTTACTTCGAATCCCGGCCACATGCCGATCTCACGCGCGCGCGCACTCGCGACTGGAATTCTGGCCATAATAAGTGGGAAGGGAGGTATGTAGCATTGTGTGGGTGACAGATGCATGCCCTTACCCTGAGCCCTAGTCATCAATTAACCTCCAAGTACAGTACTGTACAGCGTAGACCTTCCAATGTTTGGACACATCAGCAACAAGGCACAGCAACAAGGCCAGCAAACATTGGCACAATCGTACTTCTCGAATCCAGCGGCAATCAGAACCCACCTACCTACGGCACAGTTCCAACTAAACCCCTAAATACGTAGGCATAGACCCTAACTTATGCACCTCAATGCAATAGACTATCTAACCCGAGAACCCAATCAACTTTACCAGAAGATACTCCAATCCTAAGGATTCAATCTCTTGTACGGAGCCTGAGAACTTCATACCTAGTATCCATAGATTCCGGTAGTCCCCAATCTGATCCAACTCACCCTACCAAAAACCCAACAAACCAACCAACCAACCACTTCACCTAGCACTAGGTACAGTACATACTTTACCCCAAGAAACCCCCTCCCCAGCCTTCCCCTCTCTCCTCCCACACAGCGACTTCATCAGCATCATCATCAAGACCAAGTCTCGATACGCTATACAGAGTACGCCCTACGCTAATAGCCGCTGCCCGCCCACGCGCAACGCTACCAGCTTCAAAACTAACTAGTTCAACGTGCCGTGCAAGCAACAGTCCAGACCCCCTCACCTCACCTTCCCCATCCCCATCCCCTCATCAAGCCATCGCACCGAATATACCCATTATTCCCTGCATACATTCCGACATCTGCGAAGTCAACAGTCAAAAGCCAAAGACTGAGGGGGCTTGTGCACTAGGCCAGAAAGTTCGAAACGCACGTTTGGATCTAGCGGTCCATCACTATAACCCGGGTCCTGGTCTTGGTCCTGGGATATCTGTGTTTGTCGACGCTGGGTGTTTGACACCTTTCTTTCCGCTACATGACCTTCTAGTCTCCAGGGTTGGGTAATCACCTAGCGGACTTGAGAGTCGAGTGTCAAACGCATCTTGTCAAGATACTAATTTACAGTATGTACAGTTCTTCCACCCCAAGCCGCATGGATGGACTGCACTGGCCAGCGCGGCGCTGTGCTAAGGCCGAGGAACTGGACTGGACTGGACTGGGCTTGAGAGTCCAGGTGGATTGAACCCCGCTTCTAATCTCCCTTCCCTCCCCTCCCCAGGCTCTTGGACTAAGTAATGGATACAAAGTACCGTAACTGAACATCCAATAGGCTCCCTAAACCATACTTTCTTCCAGGTAAGGGTAGGTAGCACCTAGCTAGCTGCATACACCTGGCCCGATATCGGGGCGTCGATTCGATGTCTGTTGTCATGGTGGATGTGCGGTAAGGTCTTGTACACCGCTGGGTAGGGCTGTGGAAGTTAGATTTGCTGCACAACTACTACGCAACGATAAGTACTAGCTTATCGACATTCGACACTATCAGCTGGATGTATACCTAAGGCAGCAGGTATTGACTACCTAGTGCCCCCTCCGGATTGGGTTTCCAACCCCACCGTTCTTTTGTAGTGCTATGTTCAATTAGTGTACCATGCCTAGTTGGTTCCACTTAACGTCACTCTGAGTTTGCCGGTTGGGATCTTGTGTTGAGCTAGCTCTAGATTTGGCATATAGGTTTGCTGAGTGGAGAGCATGGTGGAGAGCATGGTGTAGCTGAAGTCTACTTCGTGGATCGGTAGGTGGACATCTTGGTGGGCAGCTGTCTAGTGCGTTGCTGGACAGGATGGTAGAAGGATAGACAGAAAGAGGTGTCTTCTCGGTGGGAATACCTACTACCTGAGACATCAGATCCCGGCGCTGTCTCGGGTCTGTCGGACTCTAGATCGTGGGATTGTTGTTTGTGTGGTGTTGGACGGGCTACGCAATCAGAATCACATGTGACGCTCCTGTTTGTCACTTGTGTTGACCTGGGGGAAAGCAATCACATCCTACACGCATTGAGGGTGTTTCCTGTATGGGTCATATGTATGTACACGCATCCTAGGTATCTACTGTCTGGGTACTATGTACAGGATGAACAAAAGTCCAAGTCATCTATACTCTACAAACGAGACCGTTATCCATCATCAAGCCATGTTCACGTACCCCGTCTATTTCCCAGGCAGGCATCGGCATCGACGGCCCAAGAACAGCCCAGAAACACATCACTGTTACACGATCATATATTCGCCTTCCTCCCGTTTGACCTGCATCACCTCGTGCCACCGGAATCCCTGTCTGCGCGAGGGAGACGTCGGAACCTCCGCAGAGAGACCACTCCAGCCGCCCAAGGCGCCAGGGCTCATATCGTCCGCCACGCCCGCGTTTGACTTCAGGTCCTGGCTGCCGAGACCTGCTGCTGCGCCGCGGTCGTAGGGATCCCCAGTCTCGGACGCGGGAGGACTTCCCGCCCATATCTTTTCCAGGAGCTCCAGACAGGTCAGATTGTTGATGAACCCGGAATCCTTGGAGAGATACAGACACCGCTCCCGGATGATCGCCCGGTGGCTGGACAGCACGCACTCGGAGCCCGTGATGAACAGCGGCCACAGGAGATACGCATCACACTGGACGGCCAGAATGTGAGTCATTGTCCGTTGCACAATACGCTGGATACGAGGATGGCCAGACGGCAGATCGGGATGAGCAAGTCGCTCGCTGTAGAGGATCGCGGCGTGGCGAAATGATTCTGAAATATGAATCACATCGTCCAGGTGTTGCGGCGCCACCCTGGATTGGCTCGGAGGAGATGACGGTGGCGAGATGTAGGTCGTCGCATGATGAGGAGATGATGATTGTCGCCGCCCCGTGTCAAACCTCCACGATTCAAGCTTCTGCCGCAGGCAGTGCCATTCGGCCCAGAACATCGGAGAAGTCGGAGTTGAGCCAGAGTCTCCCTCCTGAGGAGGTATGAATCTCGTAAACGACTCGGAAGGCATACCCGGTGTACCCATGGAGCTGTACGCGATATGGGGAGGAACGGTGGTTGAGGGGGCATGGACATCAGGAGATGCCGAGGTCTGCGTATCTCGGCTTCGACTGAGGAGATTCAGGCGACCAAGCTGCGCAATGAGTTTGAACAGGCTGGCATTACATCCAGCCAGATTTTCAAGCCCCCATTCGCCATCCGAAATTGCAGTTATGTCCAAACAAGCGCCGCGAAGTTGGATGTCCCGGTCGTTCGTAGTGGCTGTCATAGTGTCGAGCCAGGTGAACATGCGAATAAACCATTTCAGTTCTTCGGTCACATGGGCGGCGCCGTTGCACAGCCGAATGGCCAGCAACTTGGTCACACCAGCGAATTGGGTTTTGAATTGCGCGACCCCCGTGTCACACCCATGGAAGAGGCATAAGACGAGTAAAGTCGCAAGCACCGAGTCCGATAGCCGTTGTCGCGGATCGGCCAATTCTCCATTCAACGCCTTGACCGCCATACTTCTGTGAAGATGCTCCTCGCGCGCCGAGACTTTGGGTGCGTCAATACCAGCCTGGGTGCTCAAGGACGCCTCCGTCAAAGCCTGGTGAGCCAATGATGACATTCGTGCGGGCAGGGTACGCTCGGTAGACCTTGTGCCCCGTTCTCGTCTCTGGCGCATATTGCAAAGAGACAGAGTTGCTATGGCTTCTTGGAGCGATGCGCTTTCTTGCGCTAATCGCAGAACGTACGTGCGGAATGGATTGGTCGGCCCATCAAAAGCAACGATCATTGGCGCAATCACTTCAGCATAATAGCTAATCAGGAATCGCAGGCGCGGTGTTCGTCCGATTGAGCGCGCTAGTAGCTGCTGAGATAAGGATGGCGCATGACATTCAACGACCCAAGGAGTCCTGTCCTGACCACTCTGCTCTGACCGCGGTACGGCTTCTTCTTCGACACCCGGATCATCCCTGGCTTTTGCAATTGGTATTGAAGTCTGTATTGAGGCTGGCCATATCGGCATTGCCCATCTCGAAGGAGCCAACGAAGGAGAAGTCGTCGCGTGATGGCAGGATGACACGGGTAGTGATTCTGAACGAGGTAGCGAACGATTGGAAGTGGTTTGGTTAACAGATGACACCGGACTCGAATGCGGTGGCAACTGATTCGCAGGTAAGTCTGGCCTAGGACGTATCCTCGGGTTAGAAGGTGTGCGACCGACCTCCGACGAGTCTAACGTAGAGAGTGGTCTTGTATGCGCAGGCAACTCCGATGCCCTGGAGTCTGTCGACTGGGATACCCTCGACGCGGCTGTCGCACGAGGCTGCGATGAGGCTGCAGCTGGCTGAGCCCCAGTCACAGGCAGGGATAGTCCTCGAAGCTTTCCCCGACTGGCCACCCCGACTCCCCACGTCAAAGTGGTCTTATAGCCGGCACAATCGCGGCCATTGTCCAAGCATTGGGAGCAGTATGGTCGTCTCCGATCGCATTGACTTGCCTGTCGAGCACAGGTAAAACAGTCATCGGCTGCCTGGCTGATGACTGTTCTCTTCCGTCTTTTCCGCGGAGGTGCGGCGGAGACCGGCGGCGATTTGCGCCCCTGCCCCGTTGGCAGAGGTTCCATCACCAAGCCGACTACAAATCGTGGACTGGAGGAGAGGTAAGCAGGAACAAGCTCAGACAAGCCAAGTGGAGGTGACCCGGGGTGCGGGGTCCCATGGATGATAGATCAAGCAAGGCAGTAGGTTAATCGCGTGGTCAAGTCGACGGTGGCAGGATGGGAGGAGTAGTGGTAGCAACACCGTCGAAGCTTCTACACCGAAATCGACAAGGGATCGAGGTGACTGGGAGAAGTGAAGTTGGACGGTTCGAGGTTTTATCACACAAACATATCAGAGATGACCCCCATTAGGCCCTCATTCTAGCTTGCAATGGGTCCTGGAAAGGTGGACGGGCAGTCAAGGGCAGAAGCGGCGATCGTTGCGGTATCATCCGCCGTTGGAGATGCCGACCCGGAGATTAAATTTACTGACTTATTAACTTCTTAGTATGCTTAGCACACGGTGAGAGAAACTGTGTATTCGTCAAATTAAAATTGCCTCTAGCTGTAGGCTCCATTTCAAGGTCCCCGCCGGTTGATCTTGGACCATGGTTGAAGCTTGAGTAGAGGAAGACAATTGAGGAATAGGAGGTATGATGAATAATGCATGAGCGAGGCTGCGAGAAGGAAAGTTGGGGAGGGAGGGGGGGGAAAGAGACCCAACAGGGACTAGTGCGGCACATGTTTCCACCGGGCTGGATTCGGGTCTGGCCGGCCTTCCTAAATCTATTACTCCTTTGGGGCAATCTTCTACACTTCTACATTTCTCGGTCGAAATCGATCATCCTTGGAGTATCCATTTTATTTGTGCAGTTCCTCAACGGTCCCATTGTCGATTCTCGGATGTAGGACTTAACTCGGAGCCATGAGAGACCGTCCCAACTCAAACCTCTCCTCCGGGAGCCGTGGCTGCACTATATGATTGATACTGTTGCTATCCACAGGCCTTCTTAGCCTGTGTTCAAAGTCGTCCGATAATTGCACGAGCATTTCTTTCCCATTGGGCTGCAAGACTTTTGCAGAATGAGATTCCTTGAGTCAGCAAGCACAAAAAAGAACATCCACCAATGACTATCTCCAGACTACAATGACTCGTAGACGTTGTTATTTATAGTGGTGCGCAACGTAAGTCCTGAATTCTGCCACCGCCTACCCAAGGGGAGCGCATCTCTCGATGATCGCCATCCATTTGCCAACCATGGATTCTACTTCGACGGCGTCGAGGTCAATTGAGACCGACATTCATAACTTGAAAAAGTGCTAGCTGTATGGCTGCAAGTGTCCGACTATCCCCAGTCTGACTTTATCCACCCACTATCCTTCCGATCGATCAGCGTTTGAGGCCTTCCAGAGCCCGATAATAATCCAGGCCGTGATTCGCATCTCTCCTGGGAGAACAACATCGCCGCCAATCCTTCCTACACAACCCCCTATTCCCAAATTCGCCTATCATGTTGGCCCCTGCTTGAATGCACTGCACGACTACCTGCTATTGAATGATACTTCCAGTGTCTCCCCGTACCCACTGGACAAACCTTGCGATCGACGAAACGAGACCAACCAAGAAACGAATTGCCTTCGTGAAGACTGCTAGCCGGCGAACCTCTCGATTGAGACGCGGTCTCAGATACCAAGATGCCGATCCTTCGACCGGGTAGACTGAAATCTTTCATCACGGCCACCGGCGCCTTACTCCTCATCTGCACCGTTTATGTATACTGGGCACCCCCGCCAGCGTCGGTAGTCCCCAGTACGGTCTTCGAGGTCCCTCTAGTCGAACGCCAAAATGCATTCTGGAAGGTCTTGAAACCGATCCTCGAAGAGAGTGGACCAAACTGCCCATCGCCTGGGCACACCAACGATGCCGGCGCCGTCGGCTTCGACGCCACGTCCACCGACCCTCGCCCCGACTTGACAACCCTCGAAGAAAAGGACCTACATACCATGGAGGAGGCGCATGCACGCTACATCGAGGCGTGTCGGACAGCCGAGAAACTGCGACCCGTCCACTCGCCCGGCACTCGCGGCGTGGTTTCGACGGCGGGGGGAACCTACTTCCCCGTGTTTCTGTCATCGCTGCGGATGCTCCGACGCTTGGGCTCAACATTGCCGGTGGAAGTATACATGAAGGACACCGACGAGTACGAAAAGCAGATCTGCGATGACATCCTCCCCGACCTGGGCGCACGGTGCCTGGTGCTCTCGGACGTGGTCGGCAAGAACGCCATCGAGCACTACCAGCTCAAGATCTTCGCGGTACTGTTCTCCTCCTTCGAGGAGGTCATCTGGATGGACGCCGACTGCTTCCCGCTGACCAAGCCCGAGGTGCTGCTGGACGCGGAGCCCTTCAAGTCGGCGGGGCTGGTGACGTGGCCGGACTTCTGGGCGATGACCGCGTCGCCGCTCTATTACAACATCTCGCGGCAAGCGATGCCGCCCATGTCGGCGCGCGCCTCGTCGGAGGCTGGGGCGTTTTTGGTCTCAAAGAAGACGCACCAGATGACCCTGCTCCTGGCCGCGTACTACAACTACTACGGCCCGTCGCACTACTTCCGGCTGCTATCGCAGGGGGCGCCGGGCGAGGGCGACAAGGAGACCTTCGTGCAGGCAGCCACCGCCGTGGGCGAGCCGTTCTACGCGGTCAGCGAGCGGGTGCAGGCGGTCGGGCACGCCAAACCGGGCGGCGGGATCTCCGGGTCGGCGATGGTGCAGACGGACCCGATCGCGGACCACGCGCTGACGAGCGCGGGCCAGTGGCGCGTGCAGGACCCCGCGGTGGCCCCCGCGCCCCCGGCCTTCTTCATCCACGCCAACTACCCCAAGTTCAACCCGGGCGAGAAGGTGTTCGGCATGAAGTGGGAGACGGCGCCCACGCTGCGCGCCGACGGCTCCGACGGCCGCGCCTGGCTCGTCCCCGAGGACACCGTCCAGCGGTTCCGCTACGACGTCGAGCGCGCCTACTGGGCGGAGATCAGGAACGTCAGCTGCGACCCCGCCATCAGCTTCTGGACGTGGGAGCGCAAGGACGAGATCTGCGAGAAGGTCGAGGCCTACTGGGGTAATGTCTTTGCCGAGCCGCACGACGATGATCCCAAGTTTGGTTGATGAGCGCCTGATCCTGTTTTCGCTGAAAGTTGATACCACAAACAGTTGTTGTTTTTTCTTCTCTTCGATCTGACGGATATGCGTTATGAATGACAGCGGTTCGGGACGGATCGTTGTGTACATCTTACGTTTAGTTACGATTCTACACTGATGCATATTTTGTATAATCTTCATTCATGATACCTTCTATCCCACGATCTTGTCTTAGGGCATGGCTCATCCTCTTCATGATAGATGCTAGCAGAATAGTGCCAACATATATCAAGGGACCCCCACCCCCCACGCACAACTCTTAAAGCCAATCCAAAACCTCAGACCACTCTACACCAGACACTACAAAGCCCAGAAACCTTATCATTGCATATCCAAATCAATCATCATTCAAAAAAGAAATCGTCATCACATATCTTTAACTGATGAAATAACACCGAATTCCAACCAGAATATTATACATAAAGTCCAGCTTCAGGCATTATTTTCAGAATCTAGTGCTTGATGCCCTTCTCCTTGAGTCTCTGCTCGTCCTCGGCCTTGAGTTCGGCGTCGATCTGGGCGCCCTTGGAGGGCTTGTTGCCGTGGAGCTTGGCCTTGGGGGGTTGAGGTTAGTTTTCCTGGATTACGGGGCAAGCGGGCAAGGGGGCGAAAACGTACAGGCTTCGTGGGGTCCTGCTTGCTGAGCTCGGCCTCGGGGTCCTTGGTGAAGTTGTGGTGGTGGTCGCTCTCGGGCTTGTTCTCTTGGGAGGCGAGCTTGTTGGCGATGGAGCGTTGGTCCTCTGCAGTGGTACAGGGTTAGGATGTCGGTCCGGGAGGAGAGGGGGAAGGGGAGCAGAGGGACACGTACTGGAGTCAAGGTTCTTGTGGCTGTGAGTCTGGCCCTCGGCGTAGCGGGTACGCTCGTTCAACTCGGCCTGGGGGACGTTGCGCTGGTCACCGGCCTCGTAGATGGCGCGGTTGCCGACGCTGGACTGACCGGATCCGGAGGTAGACATGATGGTTTGTTGTGTTGTGTTTGTGGTTATTAAGGAAGATAGAGGTATTGTTTCAGGTTGATGGGATGGATGTTGTGATCGCAAGTGTGTTGTCTGACTGAATGGATGAAAATGTGCTGTGCAGGCCACTTTATAGACCTCTGTCGAGGGTAGGATGAGCCAGTTGGTGATGTCATGGGGGAGTGTCGCTGAGATCATACCCCGGTGGGGAACGCACCGCACCCACTTTCTGCTCGGTGCCAAAACCGCTTTTTTTTTCGCTCTCTGTTGCGTGCTGATGATGGATGATGTAGTGCTGCTGCTCTTTTCTTGGGCAAATTACCCAATAGCTTGTTGCATAATCGACGTCTCTCTCCTTCCCTCCAGTTGTAGTTGACGGCATTGATTGGACCCTGGCTGGTCCCGGTCAGTCTCGGCGGGTTTCGATTGGAATCTTTTCCGAGTCCACGACCAGGGGAAATTGATGGAGCGAGTGATCGATCCTGGATCGGATCTTTGGGCTTACTCATGCCCCGTTTGTGGTTAATGTGGGCGTGACTGGCCTCTTGTTCAATTGTTCATGTTCAATTGTTGATCCCTCCGTAGACAAGGTGATATGCTCTGATATCATGGGTGGTGGTTTAGGAGCTCTTTGCTCCGGAGGTCGGTGTCCAAGAAGTCTATCCATTATTCCACATTGCATGATGGAGCTTATCTCGTTAGATTTGCTCGTCCTCAAGCAATCTATCTTCACACTCTGTTGTCGTCACTTGTTGGGCTGCCAATGAAGCTGTCCATGACCGCCCAATGGTATCTGCAAGATCACCATCTCAGTGATCTTGTTGTTGGTTTCTCCTTAGATGGAAAGCACCATACGTACGATCGAAGTGCCTCATGAACGAGTCTTTTAAGCATTCAATCACACAGCTGTCACTTCCAAGCATGAGCTCCAGCGTTGGTGCGTGTTGGTGTGTCGACTGCTTGAGAACACAATGCTGAAACTCCGCCTCGGCGGACTGTGCGCAGTAGAAGTGCACATAGCGTCGAGTGCATAGCATCGAGTGCATAGTATCAGGTGGAATGAACCCGCAAAGCTGGAACAATAAACCATTATCTCAAAGAGAGACAGGCTGTGTGTACCGGACACGAAGCACACCAAGACCTCGTAAAGATCCTAAGGCATCCACAAATTGAAGCCAGCGATAAGTTGTGGTTATCGGCGATAAGACACTGTCTATCGATAATGAACCAAAGCGGTTAGTAGGGGACCCGCGGCCGGGCTCCGAGCAACTTTTTGTTTCGCTCCGCCTTAACTACTACTGTACGATCGATTCTCCTCTGCATACATTCATTCCCACTCCACACAAACACAAACACAAAGGAGACAGACACAATGGTCAAGCGCAAGGAAATCAAAGACACCGACGTCGACATGGGGGGTACAGATCCCCGTGTCGAGAACGACTCCGACTCCGACGAGGTTTGTTTGCGCCCACACCACTATTTCAGAATACCCCCTCAAGAAAGAAGACACAACCAAACTAACTCAATGGACTCGCAAAGGACATCGACATGGTCAACGTAGACTTTGAATGGTTCGACCCCGACCCGGAAGTCGACTTCCACGGCCTCAAGAACCTTCTACGCCAACTCTTCGACAACGACGCTCAAGACCTCGACATGTCGGCCCTATCCGATCTGATCCTCTCGCAAGCCTGGATGGGCTCGACCATTAAGACCGATGGCAAGGAATCCGACCCCTACGCCTTCCTAACGGTGCTCAACCTCCAAGAACATAAAGTCAGTTGCCCCTGCACCCCCTCAAGCCTTCCACCACAACCAATACTAATCCCCCAAATCAAAGGACAAACCCATAATCCAATCCCTAACGCGCTACCTGCACCAAAAAGCCACCACCAACCCGGCCCTCAGCCCCCTCGTCCCTCTTCTCTCTGCGCCCCAAAAAATCGGCCTCATCCTCACCGAGCGCCTCATCAACATGCCCGCCGAGGTCGTCCCGCCCATGTACACGATGCTGCAGCAGGAGATCGCCCACGCGGTCGCCGACAACGAGCCCTTCGACTTCTCGCACTACCTCCTCCTCTCTAAGACCTACGAGGAGGTGCAGTCCAAGCTGGACATGGAGGAGTCCCGGCCCACGAAGAAGGGGAAGAAATCTTCAGCGGCAAAAACGGATCGGTTCTTCTTCCACCCCGAGGATGAGGTGCTCGAGAAGCACGCCCTCTGCGCGGGCTCGTTCGAGTACTCCCGGAAGCAGGATGATGGGCATTCCGACTCCAAGCGCGCGTTCCAGGAGTTGGGGATCCGGACGAAGGGGAGTTTGATTTTGATTGAGCGGGGACGGTTGGAGGGGGCGGTGAAGGCGATGGCGGAGTATGTTGGGGCCGGGGGGCAATAGATTTCTGGCTTTTGGTGATCTGGGGGATAAAAATTAGGATATATAATGGATGGATGGTTGGATACGTCTGATGGCTGGGCGTTGTTATTGTGATTCAGTGTGTAGGTGTAGGTGGTGGTGTGGCTTGGTGGTTGTCTCTTTCATGTAGAATATGTGCGTGCATTTGTAGACGGAGACGTACACAGTTGAAGTATAGTACACAAGAGCAAACCCCAACATGCACTCTATCTACTCCGTGATTATCAAACTGCCCTACAGTTCTAGAGCTACAGACGCAAACCAACACCATCAAGTAGAAACTTTAAGTCTAACTGTATCAATCACAGTCCACATGAATATTCAGTCCGCAACAAAAGAAACTCCCAATCACATACATATAACTATACACAATCCCAGACCGGTGCTACATAATTACTCCCTTTTCAGTGCTTTCTTTCAAGATTCCACTCTTTCTATTTCCAGAGCCAGACGCCATCCTTGCTCCGGTGGGCCTTTCTTCTCAGAACCTCGGTCACCTTCTCGCGCACACCCGGTTTGCCGCCAGTCAGACCGACAAAGTGCTCGATCGGGTCATCCTTCTTGCTCAATTCGCCGCGGACGTACCTCCGGATGCTCGCCTCCGTGGGCAGACCGTAGTGGTGGGGGTAGTCGTTGTAGTCGCGCTCGCTCAGCAGCTCGATGCGGGATTCGCCCTCGGGGAGCGTGAAGAAGCGGTCGACCATGTCGGTGGTGACCTCTTCCAAGGAGGCGGGCTGCCAATTGGGTCTACGCTTGTGGACCAGAAGGGCCTCGACGCCCTCGTTGAAGTCGGGGTGCCGCATGAACTGGGAGGCGATGTGGGCCTCGCGCTGGAAGGCCTCAGAGATGGACCACTCCTTGCCGACGCGCATCTGGCGCAGCGCGACCTTGAGGGAGGTGGGCGAGCGCTTCGCCAGCGTCTTCAGGGTGTGCTCGGCCCACCCGGTTTTCGTCCGCTGCAGGGCCTCGATGATCCCTTCAACCGTGTTGTGGCCGAAACAGCGGTCGATGGCCTCCCGCTTCGAGCCGCCGAGCTCTACCTTGGTCGACTCCGGCAGGCCCGTCGAGAACTCTGCAATGGTGCTGTTGACCAGGTCCAGGCGCTCCGACAGCGTGGCGTAGTCCTGGAACACCAGCTCGGACAGACGCTGCGTCAGCTTGCCGAGCATGCTCGAGTCCAGGTAGTGCGTGGCGATGCCGGCGAACAGGACCTGGGGCCCCCGCAGTTGCTCCGAGGTCAGAGCCAGGTAGGTGCCCAGCTCGCCGTCCAGCCGGGGCAGGAAGAACGAGGCGCCCACGTCCGGGAAGAAGCCGATGTTGGTCTCGGGCATGGCGAAGACGGTGCGTTCGGTGGCAATGCGGAACGGCGCGTGGGCGCTGAGGCCCACCCCGCCGCCCATGGTGATGCCGTCCATCACGGAGATGAAGGGCTTGGGGTAGGTGGCGATGAGGTGGTCGAGCTTGTATTCTTCGCCGAAGAACTCGCTGGATCTTTTCGGCCCCTCCTCACTCTCTCTGTTCTGCTTGGCCAAGCCAACAACATCTCCACCGGCGCACATCGCTTTGTCGCCGGCTCCGGCCACCATGATCACGTTGGCAAGCTGAGACTTCTTGTATTCCTATTCGATCGTTCAAGCTTGTTAGTACCCGCCAAAGGGCCGCTTGAAGGGAGAATCGAATCGGAGGGACACTCGCTTACCTGCAGGCGAGGGGTGATTTTGTTGACCATCGACCAGTTCAAGGCATTGAGCTTCTCGGGGCGGTTGAGCTCGATCAGCCGCACGCCGTAGAGAGAGCTGAATAGAACGTCGTCCTCTGCGGGGATGGGAGCGCTTTCCATCTGGAATCGATTAGCATCCAAAGCTCGATTAAGAACAATTGACTGAGCGTACATTGGTAGCAGAAGCCGTGAAGGCTCGGTTGGTGACTTTTGCGCGGAGAGGCATGGTGGTGGCTGGTGAAAGCCGCGAGATCCAGCTCGACGGCGTTGAAAACCGGCAAGCACTGTGTCGGACCAACATGAGGCAGACCACAGCCGGTATTTAAGGGGGAGGAGAAGTGGACTAAAGGAAAGGAGGAGGGGGAAAGAGAGGGGAGGGACTGGAGGGACTCGGGAGGGGGAGTTTGGGTCCTTTGAGATGATTCAATAGGAGGAGGAGAGGCAGCTTTCGTTCGGGTTCTCCGCTTTGCAATTGACCTCGGAGTTTTTTTCGCGCCCATGATTTTCCTCGCCGGCCAGCCGCGGCGCAATCGCCTAACGGCAACAGATTGCCGTGATTTTCTTGATTTTGATTGAATTCGTCTCGACTATGGTTTAGTTTGTCTAGTAAAGTTCATTGGGTTGTCTCTTTTACAGACATTTCGGACGCAATGGCTCCGATTCAAAGCATCCATCAGCACCTCTGATACCACCATCACTACCTACACCTACACCTACACTCCATAGCATGATACGCACGTAGGATAATTGAAACGAACAGATTTAGGACCCATCATACACATTGCTCAATTCTATTTGTACAATCAGAGAAACCGTATCTCGGTTAGAAAGCAAAATCACACCCATACCGAACAAACAAACACAAAGAAAAATCCCCATCGCCAACTAAACTGCAATTCAATACAAGGCCCGCCTGGGCTCGTTCTGCAAGTCCCTCGAATGTTGGGCCAGGATGCGGTCCAACGCCTGCTTCTCGATGACCAGACGGCCCGTCTCCAGTAGATCCTTGACATCCACGTCGCGACGGTCCAGGATCTTCGCATGCTCGCCCACCTCGCGCACCAGACCGAAGAGGTTATCGTTCACCCGGTCCGTGATCAACGTCGACCGGCCAAACTCCCGACCCCAGCAGTTGGTCTTGAAGATCTGCTGGACCAGGTAAGGGGTGGCGTCCTCCGGCAGCGCCATCTCGTTGTCGATGATGATGAGCTGGCCCCGCTTGTAGCGGTAGCTGAGGGCTATCCGCCAGGCCTGGTCGTAGATCTTCCGGGGCAGGTCCGTCGAGAAGTCCCGCGGATGAGGACCGAAGGCGACACCTCCTCCCTTCCGGATGGGGGACTTCTTGTCACCGGCACGCGCTCTACCGGTACCCTTCTGGGCGAACAGCTTCTTGTTGCTGCCGTACACATCTTTCCTCCACTTGGTGCTGGCGGTACCTTGTCGGGTCGCGTCACCCTCGTAGATGACGGCGCGGTGCAGGATGTCTTTGCGGAGGGCCATGGACAGGTGGTTGCGGGGGTATTCGACGAAGCGCAGGGGTTCCATCGAAGGGAACGAGTAGGTGGTGGCCTTGACCGGCTCGGGGTTCCATACGGGCTTGGGGACCTCTCGCGTCAGGTGGTCAATGGGGGCGGTGGCCTCGGTGGCCTCGGTGGCCATCGAACGGGACAGAGACTTGGTCAGGCATCGTTGCTATCAGTGAGAAAGAAAGTTGTCAGTATGCGTGCGTTATGAATTATACGTCTTTCGTTGGATCTTCAATGACATCGAGTTAGACCAAGGAAGAAATTAGGCCGGCCTACCGTGGTTGTCTCAGCCCCGGAGAGCAGACCCCCCGAGCTGCGAGTGAGCCGCAGGAGGGCGCGAAGAGCGTCACTTCCAGCCATTGTAGATGACAAATAGCAAGAAAGTCCTTTGGAGGATCAACCTGAACGGAGGACAAACGATCGCAGGGTTGGTCGCGGGCGGAGGGTAGAGGGGGAGAAGCAACAGCAAAAGTTCGGGTGGTTCTGGCACTAAACCGCCTTGAGGCTTGGCCACACCCGACGAAAAAAGTTCCGTCCGGCCAGGAAAGGAAACCTCTCGACTTTGCAGTGCCGGCTTGACCTGGGGAAATCCTTCCTGTTGTCTCTTATCACCACCCACACCACCACCAGCTCCTCCTCTTCCTTCCCTCTCCCCTCTTAAATTCCCTAAATTTCACCCTCATCTTATCCCTCAAGATGGCCCATTGTGAGCGGGCTTCGAAGCCCTTGCTCCAATGCCTGCAGAAGACCTACACCAAGGGTCTTCCAGGTCTCCAGCTGCAGTCCACCCGCGCCTTCCAATCGACCGCTCTGGCGCGCGAAGAGGCTCAGACCGAGACCAGGTCGCAACCCTTCTACAAGGCCCCCGATCCGGCTACGGTCTCCCACCCCCGACTGGAGCGGAAGCTATTGCGCCAGGGTGTCGCCCCGATCGGATCCCGTCGTCGTCGCGTGGCCCTCCAGGATTCTCTCAACATCCCCTTCGAGCAGCTGCCCTACCAATGTTTCCAGGAGGCCCGGAAGATCCTGGTGGCGGACCGCGAGGAGAAGCTACGCGACATCACATCGATGCGGGAGAAGATCTCGAGGCTCGAGGGTTTGTCAACCGAGCAAGCCGGCGGAGAGCAGGTGAAGAAGTCCAAGCTGCGGGCCATGGAGCTGCACCTGGAGCACCTGAAGATCCAGGCGGATATCAACGACCCGCTGGTGAAGAAGAAGTTTGAGGATGGACTAGGTGAGAATTTTTGGTTCAGGTTGTTGTCGTTTCCGCTAGACTAATTGGGCCGCTGTTGTTTGTTGCAGGTGACATGAGCAAGCCCATCTACCGATTCCTGGCCGACCGCAAATGGCGAGAGTACCGCCGCAAGATTCTCGTGCAAAGAATCACACAGATGAAGGTGATCCCGGATGTCATCCCGCACTGCGAACCCACCCTGGACACGAAGCTCTACTTTGGCCGCCGGCAGATCCAGCCGGGCGAGTTTGTCGACTCGAAGCTGAGCACGGAGGCGCCCAAGCTGAACGTGCAGATGTTTGAGGCCGGCGAGAAGCTGGTGACCATCGCCGTCGTCGACCCCGACGTGCCCAACGTCGAGACGGACGGGTTCGATTTCAAGATGCACTACCTGGCCGTCAACGTGCCGATCTCCGCGGTAAACACCAAGGTGGATCTGTCGCAGCTGTCGACCGAGTCGCAGGTGGTCTTCCCGTGGGCGCCCCCGGTGGCCCAGAAGGGCAGCCCCTACCACCGTCTGGCGATGATCATCTTCGAGCAGAAGGAGTCGAAGCCCTTGGACTTCGCGGCCGTCAAGGCCAAGGAGACGGCGCGCGAGAACCTGCTGGCCCGCGCCCTGGAGTCCCGGTACCAGCTGAAGCCCATCGGCGCGCACCTGTTCCGCACCCAGTGGGACGACTCAATGTATGAGGTGATGAAGTCGATCGGGTATGCCGATGCCGAGATCGAGCTCCGCCGGGCGCCTGCCGAGCGTCTTCCTTACAAGCGCCGCAACCCGGCCAACATGCGGTGATTTTCTTGGTTTTGTTTCGGGTGTTGTATTGTACAAGAGAGCTTTATGTATGAATATGCACAAATTTCCTTCCCAACTCCAGACTCCAGCCATGCTTGTAGAAAAGTTGTACAGTGCGTTCCTTCACTTCAATCCTCCTTTCAATCCAACTGCGCCGGCTTCAACGTATTTTCCACCCACATCATCCGCGAAGGGGGCCACACCCTCGCGACAATCTTGCCATTAATCAACCCCATGGGGATGGGTCCGTAATTTCGCGAGTCTCTCGACCAGGGGAGATTATCACCGGCGAGATAGACATGTCCTTCGGGTACCTACACGGACGAAGCGTTAGCAGGAAGCCCATTGCCCCCCCCCCCCCCCCGAACAAAAACTCACCCGAATCATCTCGCCCGTCCCCCCAGCCTCCGTACTAAACGGCAGATCCCGACAGACCAGATCCCCCGGTAGCCCGATCACGCGCTTGGCGCCGTTGACTCCCAGGAAGGAGGGGTGGTAGAAGCGCACGACGTCGCCGACGGCGACGCCGCGGCCGTGGCGGTGCACGCGCGAGATCAGCAGGTAGTCGCCGCGCGGTTGGAAGGTCGGGTACATCGAGGGGCCCTCGCTCAGCTGCACGGTCACCAGGTGCTCCCAGACCAGGGTGCAGGCGCAGAACAGGCCCAGCCCGTTGAGCGTGAGGCGGAAGACGTGCGCGGGGGTGCTGCGTTTCAGGGTCGCGCGGAGGAGGCGGTCCATTGTGCTGCCTGCCTCTGCCTTTGCCCCAAGGTGTGTTTGCGAGAGGTGAGTGGTGGGTATACTGTATGGTGTTCTACTGCTCTGTATTGTACTACGGACAGCGGACGGAGGAGGGTCCCGCGCCGGAGCGGAGGGGAGGGGATGGGTGATGGGGCACGTGACTTACCGGGTATATAAAGAGCGGGTAGCTTTCGCACACTCTTCGAACTTTTTTTTCTTTCCTTTCCGCTGTCATGCAAGATTCGACAATTGAGTCGATTGACCATTTGCCTCGCACTCGGCTTTGCCGGTTCAATGCTTAATGCTGCATTGACCTGCTACAGCTACATCTTGAACTAAGTAGTTCCGCTTCTAAAATTGCTAGAGCTCACCGCTGCCGAAATTCAACACCAGAGCGCGTGAGTGTGGACAGTGAAGCAAGATGAATTGTACAGTTTCTCACCCTACGGGGTGGGGGACTTCCCTGAACGATAGCCCGACCAGGACCCCATTTAACTATGGGAATGGGCGGTTGGGTGGTAACGACGGGAGACAATCATATCATTATCGTAAATTCTGTTAGAAGAATCGAAGTCACATTCATTATCTTTGCACATTCTCTCATCTTGTAAAACCCGTAGGAATCCTGTCACTCCTCCCACATCGCATCCGCATCTACTCAAAGCACACCCAGTTAGCCAGCGTGCCACACCCCCCCCCGCACCGAAGGAATAAAACTCACCAGGATGCAAACCCCCCTCCACCTCCCGCAACCCCTCCCTCACTTCCCTCTTCCGCTTCCAATCGACCCCAAACCTCTCATCCCTCCCTTTACACAACTCCTCCATGCCCCCCTCCCTCGCCACCTTGACGCGCTCCTCCGACGTGAAACTCGCCATCAACTCCGGTGCCCCCATCGGCACGGCATCTCCGCGATCCACCTGCCAGAAATGATACGTCTTGCCGTACAGCGGGATGATGTCCTGCATCTCGGCCGTCTCGGCCGTCTCCCAGATCGCCTGGGGCACCCCCGCCGGCGCCGGCATGACCAGCATCCCCGATTTGACCTCGAACTCGTGCGTGTGCCAGAGTCGTCGTTCCTCCGGGGGGAGAGTGTTGTAGAGTTTGGGCGTGATCATGTATTCTACCCCCAATAGGCGGGCGGTGGGGCTGGGGCTGTCGTAGAGGAGGCATTGTCTTATATCTTTTCCGGTAGTAGGGGGTTAGTTTTGGGGGATGCTGGGGGTGGTAGGATGGGGAAGTTCTGGGGTTTGTGAAGGCCCCGGGGGCAGGCAGACTCACCCTCCGTGATATGCGAACAGTAGTGGTTCGCCTCCACGCAGCGCGTCTTGTCCGAGGCGTACACGTGGAAGGCGTTCAGGTGCGCGCAGATGTTCTTGACCGGCGCGAAGTCCTGCACCATGCTGGCGCCGGTCTCCAGCACCCGGCTTTTGGTGCTGAGGGGGTCGCCGGGGAGGGACGGGGTGTGGTGGTCGTGTTGGTCGTGGGACATTGTGCGGCTGTTGCTGTAGTCGATGGACTGGGCTTGGTTTAGGGTGTGGAGGTATGAGAAGCAGTGCTTGAGTAAAGAAAGCTATCTTATACGGTGGTAGCTTCTCTATACTCTTCCAGCATGTGGTGTCTGATGTCTGACGTCACGATGATTGAGTACAATGCTAATGCATGTAAACATGGCAGCGGGGATTTCACTGCAAGGTCAACGTCGGCGAAGTCACTTTCGGCGAGGATAGATCCTGCTATTAAGCGCAGAGGGGGTTGGCTGGATCGGGGTATGGTCATATGCTGTGGAAGCTGGGTTACTTGGCTGGGACTATAGAATGTCGATGAAGATTTGAATGGGGCTAAATAGCCAGAGTGACAACAAATAGTCTCAAGCATAGTCACTAGTATGGACAGCCCAATGCTTCCACTTCTCCACCTGTCAATCATACTACATCCGTCGCCGTTATACATCGCCACCACCCACCAACACCTAACCTAGAAAATACAGACACACCCTACATGGCATTCTTCATCTCCCGCAACGCCGCCATCACCTCAACCGGGTTCGTCTTTCCAGTCTTCTGCTGGATCTCCGGGTCCTACTAAACGTCAATCCCCATTCCCAACCCATCTAAGGTAGGTGACTTACATTGACGCGCATGAACACATTGTGAAGCTAGAACAAATATCCAAGTCAGCCGTCCTTCCACCTTTCAGACGAAAGAAGACCTACCTTCTCATCCCCAATCGTAAACTTCCCCTGCGTCTCCTGATTCGCCTCGGCAAACGCCTCCAGCCTCTTGATAGGCTCGGACTGCGACACCGCCAGACAGAACTTGACGTTGGCCTTGGTATATTCATGTCCCGGCTGGAGCCACTGCAGTCAGCATCACTCATCCCCTCTCTTTGTCTCTCTCACCCCCCAAAGAACGGAAACGTACATAAACCTTAGTATCATCCGGCAAAGCCGCCAGCGTCTCATTCAACGCCTTGTGCATCTCCGGGGCCGTACCCTCGAAGAACCGACCACATCCTACAGCACCATACATCATTAGCTCGAACACCCCCCCCCCTCACACACCACCAACACTTCAGAATCAAGGGGGAAGGAAACTCACCCCCGATAAACAACGTATCCCCCGTAAACACCACCTTCTGGTCCCCATCCTGCATGAAATAGCAGATGCTGTCCTGCGTGTGGCAGGGCGTGTGCAGGGCCGTGACGGCGATGCGCTCGCCAATTCGAAAAGTCTCGCCGTGCGCGGGCGTCTGCGTCACGGACTGGCAGTCCTTGCCGCCGATGACGGGCAGCTTGCCGAAGGTTTTGAGCTTGACGGGTGTTAGTTCGCAGCCGATAATCCCTGGGGTAGACAAGGTTGGTCCTTGATGGTAGAGTGCAAACTGACCAGCTCGTTGTTGCCGCCGGCGTGGTCCCAGTGGCTTTTGGACTGCGTTAGCATTGTTCTTTACAAGGGAGAGCACAAGCTGGAACTCGACTCACTGGTGAGTGTTGACGATCGCGGTGAGGTCGATCTTGCCGGCTTTGATCTGCGATTCTAGTTCGGGGGTCACCCTAGAACCACGGTCAGCGATGCACTGTACAGTACATCAACTGCAAACCTACTCGGGCGGGTTGGCCGGGTCAATGATGACCGACTGCTTGGTGGGCTCGTCGGTGACCAGGTAGGCATAGTTGTTGCCCTTCCCGGTCCCTTTCGACGGGAATTAGCAACCATGACACACAGCAGACAAGTGTAAACATGATTCGGGTAAACTTACACATCGGAATCGATTGGATATGCATGGCTCTGGCGGATGCGGGGTGGATGAACCTCGTAGGACGGAATCTGGCAGCTGAGAGGATCGTTCTCGTGAAGTTAAGGGACATGAGGGGTTGACAACACCGGTTGATTATGAGCAGCTGATTGCGATGCGGGGGAGAGATTGTTAATCCATCATCATGAGATACAACCGTAAGCAGTGATTGGAGATTACCTCATAGGTCGACCCGGTTCCAGCTGGGGCCCGCTTCAGCCACGTGTGGCTGAGTCGGTATACAACCATCAATGCAGGAGGTGAGGTTGACATTCATCTTATTACCCAATAGCACTTTTCATGGCAAGTTTGTCACAATCTTGGTGTAAAAAAAAGATAGCTATCCATTTAAACAATTCTCCCCGAAAGGTCCGAGATCTTAATACCCCACTAAGTCCCTAAACTCTTTAACGGGTACAGAACATCCCAGCAGTACACCATCTTCCGCGTCGTCGCAGCAGAGCTCCTCGTGCGCCCTGAACCCTCGCCATCAACCGACGGCACCCCCTCGTCCTGTCTCTCGGCCAGCCTCTCCTTCAGCAAATCCGTCCAATGGTTCGCAATCTGCTCACACACGGCCAGCATATACGCATACGAGACCAGCCGTCTCCGCGACTCCCACTGCGCCGACCCCAAGATGTGGTCCAGCCACAAATAGGCACCTTCACAGCGGACATCGGTCTTCGCCTGATCTGGCCGTGTCGTGAGCGCCAGCGCATTGGCCAGCTCCTCCGTCAGACTCGACAAGAACGTAGGCTGCGCATCTGCGATCATCTGCAATAACGGATCCCACATGTCGAACTGAGCAGCCATTGCCTCTCCCATTCTGTCGACCTTGATCAGCACTCCCACCCTCCCTTCGCGAGCAGAATCGAACAGAGAATAGGAAACTCACCTCCGGCCTCCCGGAACCAACAGCGAATCCTGCACCAGCACACTCGATAAAGCAGCCACCCCGCGCCCCGACGACCGACACGTCGACACCACCTCACCGGCAACGGCATTCAAATGCTGCTGGACCTTGCGTTTCTTCCGCGGGGGTTGCTGCTGCTCTCCCTCAGCCACAATCTGCTCCAGAGTATCCCGAAGCGTCGACTTGAGCGGTTCGAGATCGGCTTCTTCGTCTTCCTCTTCTTCTTGCTCGGCCTCTTCCCCTCCCGCAACACGCTTCTCTTGCACCCCACTCACAGAAGCCCCCACGGCCCCAAAGCCCGGAACCGACGCCTCAGTCTTGGCCCAGTAATAATCCCACAGCCACTCCAGGGACCGCTGCGACGCGTTGCGCAGCACCGTCAGCGACGGGAGCTCGCGGTGCGTGGCCTCGTGCCGCAGCTCCACGAACGAGGCGGGGAGACCCAGGTCCAGGGCGCGCTGGAACATGGTCCGGCGGACACCGCCGAGCTTGGAGTCGACGAGGCCCGTTACGAAGCTGTGCGAAGTAGTCAGTTAAAAGGATAACAGATATTCGTACAGGAGAGATAAAAAAAATAAAGTGATTGGTTAGGGGAAGGGACAAACAAAGCTCAAGCTCCCCCGCACATGGCAGAATCACCCCCAGAAAAGCGCGCCAAAAGAATCAGTGAAAACATACCGACAGAAAGCAGCCGCATAGGTCGCGCGAATGGAGAAGATGGAGTTCTTCTGCGCGTCATCATGGAGAATCGCATCCGTTAACAAGGCGGTCGCCTCGACGGGATGGGGGAGGTTGCCTCGCAGCTTCCATGCGCTGACCTGGAAAGTGGGAGTTAGCTTTTACTTCTCATTTTTACCCAAATATCGTCCTGTATAGAAAAAGAACATGTAGGTCGGGTGTCAGGGATTCCGGGCGCGGGAGCTTTAGGGAAGTGATGGGATGGGATGTGATGTGCTGGAATGACATTCTCACTTACTGTGGCGCAGGCCCTGGATCGCATGTCGGGGCCATCGTATAGCGGCGGAGGGTAGAATTGATTCCGCACCACCAGTAATTGGGATTGCTCCTTCCACGGCGTGAAGATGACTTTGGCCATGATGACGCGAGAATCAAGTTGCCTCAAGTCGAGGTTGAGAGGTTTCACTCTGCTTCGTACAAAGAGGTTATTTCTCCTTCTCTGCGTGTCAATTGACCTTGAATCTAGACCTGGTCGTCTACATATCAAAGGCCGCGGTGATTTTATTTGACGGCGGAAAGGTTTTTCCAGCCGATGGGCCGGGCCCGGGGGGGTTCGGTTCTCACCGTCCGCGTCTGGTCTCTTCCCTTTCGTAACTGCCAACTAACTCATCAACTACCTACTCCCTTTCCCATCCTTATGTTTACCTACCAAAATAATTATTGTGCACTCATTGATCATCATGGTTCATCATATTTGTCATCCCTGAGGATGTCTTCATTCATTGGTGCTACAACACCCAAGGACTCTCTAATCCATATAGTCATCATAAAAGAAAGGAATAGTTCCAATCAGCCATCCCGGGTATTTGGTACATGTAAAACGCCGGTCGAAACCAAACAAACAATAAAGAAAGAAAAACACAACTCCACGCTATGCAATGCTGAATAGCGAATACAGGATTCATAAAAAAATGTTACAGGCGGATGAATGCTTTCTGAAAATCAAATCCAGCCATAGCCATAGTTGACGCAGGGCTGGCTGGCCATGTTGATGAGCGGCTGAGATCCGACCATCGCATGTTGCTCGAAGCCATTTTCCTCGAAGAAGAATGATTTGTGCATCATGTTCGCGGCGGGTTTGACGGGATGCTGACTAACAGAGTGTTGGGGCTGACGGTTAGGTGCCGCGCAGCTGGGGAAGGCGGCTCCCTCCTGCTCCTGAGGGGCGGCATCATCGACTTCGTCGTCCTCATCGTCGTCGTCGTCCTCGTCGTCCTCGTCTTTGTCCTCCGCATCGTTGGCCGAGGGAGTGAATGTCTCTTCCAACTTCAAGCCCTTGCCAGACAGACCCAGGAGCGAAGTCTCGCTCAATGCTTCGGGGTTGCTATACAGGCCCATGCCAACGAGTTCGTCTTCCGAGTTGGGCTTGGCGGTCAGATCGTCATCTGGACGCTGGATGGGAAGAAACTGAGGGGTGGCCGGGCCTGTCAGGCATCCCGAGGATGGCACGCTCTCGTCATAGGTGGAGTCGGCGACGTAGGCAGAAGGCATGCTGCTGTGCATAGAAGCCATGTCGAATGACCAGCAATCTGACATGGGCTCAGTCATGGCGGGCATCGTCGAGTGACTTGTCTCCCAGGAGACGGGATCCTCTTGGACAAAGGCGCACTGGTGAAGCGGCAATTGATCTTGCTCGCCAGCGAAGAAAGGAAGCCCATTGGCGTACGAGGACAGCATGTCGTTGCCTTCGAGGATAGCCGGGGCGGTGGGGAGTGGCTGAGGGCACATGCCTACGGCGGCCAGGCTGTCCACAGTGGTCGAGTTCGCGAAGTACGGGTCCGTCGCGAAGGTAGACGAGTCCATGACTGGATGCCAGCTCATCGGACGGTTGCGACTACTCCGGGAAAAGGCGGATGCCAAAGCGGCAGGGTTGAATGGGGCTTGGTAGCCAGGGTACACGGTCGAACTGTGAGGCATGGTCGTCGTCCTCCGTCTGCCAGCAGAAGCAGGACTGTTGCCGGCACTCCGGGGCTTGGTCACCCGTCCGGTCTGCTTTGGCCTAGGGAAGGCATGGATCATGTCGCGAAAGGTCGCAGAGCGCATGCATGGTTGGTTGTTGGAGGCCCAGGCTGGGTCGACGAATGGGGCTTGAGGTTGCCAGCAATCGGCCATTGAGGATAAGTGTGGGCGGTAGAGCGGAATAGGGATAGGTATGGTCCTGAGAGGAGGTGAAGGTGAGGTTGAGATTGAAGGTAAAGAGGTGGTGGACAGTGGGCATGAACATTCATAAATATAGGGAAGGCAGGATGGGGGGGGGGCATTGGGAGAAGGGAAGAGGATCTCCGCTTATATGAGTATCAAATACGGGATAGGACCCATGGATGACTGCAGGAAGCAGTAAGAAGGATCTCCGAAGTGATAGACTGGGGTTCGAGACTTATCATCCACAGATGACACAGGGGGGCGTGAGGGTCACAAGGCGTTGAGGCAAGGTACGGGAAGCAAGTGCGTGCGTGCGTGCGTACTAAGGTTAGGCCGGTTCCAGTCCCTTAGATTGATGATTGTTCGGCAACAATCCCAGAAGTATAAGGCGATAGGCAGAAGAAAGTGACGGATGATAATAATAATTAATTTAATAGACCCGAATTAGGCATGGGTGATACATGGCGCTGTGGAACGTAGCCTATGTGAGTATGTAAGTACTTACATGGGCACATTTCTTGATCTACCATCCGCCCCAGTTCCACGATCCATTCGGGTTACTAACCACGACTGGTGCAAAGTGGTAGACTAGACTACTCTAAGTGTAAAGTGTAAAATGTAAAAATGTGAAAAAAGGATAGACACACGCTGGGATGACACGACGTTGACACTAACGAAAACAGACTAGTAACAGGCCAGGGCAAGACATGGGATGAGTGGAGCACTGGAGGTAGTCGTACTGTCGTAGGATGGACCACGGCTAGGGAAGGAAGAAAGGAACGAAGGAAGGGATCCAGCCTGGTGGTGATTCAGATGAGCCCATGCCACACGATGTCGAGATCCACTTCACCCACCTGTCTTGACTCGGAGGCAGAGAGAAAATAGTTATAAATCAAAAAAAAAAAAAAAAGAAAAAAAAAAAAAGAACAAAACAGACTTTGGAACTACGGACCCATGGGTACTCGTAGAATGAGGGTGACGATGGATGATGATGGTGGTAGCGTGTAGCGTACTCCGTACTATCTAAGTGGGGGGAAGTACTCAATGTTGATAGTGGGGATGATCAGACCCATTGGCCAGTCGGTAGTAAAGTGAATGATTGAGTGCAGTGTAGCTAACTTGAGTGTAGCTAACTAGTAATTCAGTTATGGAGGTGCAGTGCAGTCCGTCCACCATCTAAGAATGGGGGGAAACCAAGAGAAAATAAATTAAACCAGATAATAAAAAATAAAAAACAAAAACAGAGGAGGGAATGGGAAACCGGGGCACGGACAGATGATCATCATTGGATAGGAAACTGGAATCGGGGAAGACTCTAGCCAGGGAATCCCAAGCCAAGCCACCAGCAAGCAGCAACAGCAGCAGGATGGCCGGGATGGAAGTTCAAGAAGGAACCAGAAACTGGGACCTACCACGGAGCAGATACGGAGAGAAAGTCTGCGCGGTGGGTCTGGGACATGCCGAAACTAAACCAAACTAAACATGGGAGAGAGAGTAGAGAGAGAAAGGCAAGCCCGAGACTCAAGCAGTCAGTCTGGGGCTAAATTGAGCAAGCCACATTACTTACTCGTAGATGAGTCCCGTACGCAGTTACCTTACCATACACTGATGGGTACCTCCGCACACTTGCGACCCACGAGTAATGGATCATCAGCAGCCTGCATCGTTGCCTCCTTCTCCTTCTCCTCCTCCTCCTTTACTCCTCTTTTGTCCGGTATTGGAAGCGAGGATTGGATGCTCAGACAGTAGGAATCATTTGTGCGATCTGATATATCGGCAGAGACTGCCCAAACCCCGAAGAAATGCATTGGCTCGTCACAGAATGTGTTGCTGCTGCTACTGCTGTAGCTAGTATGGGGTAGTACTACCGTGTAATCTTCAGTACAGACTGGGATACGGTAGATAGTTGGTCGGTCGATTGATTACGCACCCCAGCGATGCTTGATGACATGCCCTTCCTAACTTACTTCGCGCCCTTCCCCTCCTCAACATCATCATGTCCTCCGTGCAATGCCGAACGGATGCTCAGCTCAGCTGCAATCTCGGCTTACAACCAGGGATAGATAGAGGAGGGGTCAGTCTCGGGCCTGCATTGGCTCATTTTGACTGTCTGCCTAGCAGGGACCACGACAAGCTAACACCTATCTACTGTACGGAGTACTCAAGCCTCCCTTTCCAAGTCAGACTGTCAGTGCGTAGGAGGACGGTTCGACCATTCAACCACTCCAGGCGCCGGAGGAGCAGGAATTGAAGGTCAATCAATGTCTTAGTCACCCATTGAAGGAGGGATGCCTCAAGTTGGCAACCTTAGCGGCGAATGACCCACGATCCGACCCGATCATCAGCATCATCATCATCATCAATCACTCACTAACAAACCCTGTGGCGGGCCAACAGGCCAACACCTTTTTTGGTCACGACATCTCTGTAACTATGGAGTACTAGTCTAGTTATCTAACCCCGTGCCCCCTTCCAACTCTGTAACTCTGTCTCTGTCGAGCGAGACTCGAGCGAACCTTCGGTGGTTTCTCATCCAGCACTAAACTCCACCATCTGTATTACATTGATTACTTCTCAATAACTTACACATGCTCCTTCTTTCCCCCTCCTTCTTTGCTGACTCCTTCCCTCTCGTGCTTTTCTTGTTTGTCAATACTCGCAAGTGACCTCCCTTCTGACTTGCCGTCTCGTTTTTAGTCCCCACAAGTTCACCGTTTTCAACGCGTCACAACGCCCGTTACGCAAGGGTTACAATAACTGCCTGGATCAAGACACACTCGTAACCGAGCCTTGGACTAGATGACTATTCGGCACTTGCTCATACAAATCCCCAAGCAGGCAAGCAAGCAAGCAAGCAAGCAAGCAGCAACACCTACCTACCTACGGCAGTCTCACTGCCTTTGTTCAGCCCGCAACACTACTAAGTACTACTTGACTGGACGCGCACAAAATCGAAATGGAAAACCCTTTTCTCTCCCCGCCGACCGTTCCGTTCCGTTTGTTGGCCTTGTCATCGGCATCACCGGACGCGCACTGCACATTGACTCCATCCATCCGGGGAGGGGCGAGATTTAGGCTTTTACGTA
Organism: Aspergillus aculeatus ATCC 16872; assembly: GCF_001890905.1. Lineage (NCBI taxonomy): Eukaryota > Fungi > Ascomycota > Eurotiomycetes > Eurotiales > Aspergillaceae > Aspergillus > Aspergillus aculeatus. The sequence continues at coordinate 1,622,826 of NW_017962980.1, forward strand.
GTTTGCCATGTAGGTGGTGCAACTATTCCTGTCCAGCCGAATTTGCCATCTCGGTAGAAGATAGCCTGGATCATCAGATCAACATCCACGAGTATACATTTCCGTCTACGACTTTACCTACTACAGTAGATCACAACTAATCACCAACTCCAGAACCATGTTACATAACGCACTTCAGCAGAGATCCCAACCCGGTTGTGATAATCCTCCCCACTAGTTGGGACCTAAACACAACCAAGCTATTTTAAGGGGAACCAGGCGGGGGAGGCAAATGGATGAGTTTCTGTCTCTCTCTCATTTCCGTCTGGTATACGGAGTAATTTACTACAGAGTATATACCATATACGATAAAGTCACCAGTTTTTCATCGACAAAGACAAACCCAATAATGCAAAACCAAGATGCGATGCCAAGGAACCAAAGAATCGGGGGCGGTGCCTTATCATTTTATGACATTCTCCACAGGACAGGGACAAGAGAGAGCCAGCCCACCTACTGTTTTAATTCTGTACCCTTTTTTACGGAGTACATACTGTTGGTATGTATAACTTCCAATTGTCCATCGATGAATGAGGTTCGTGTCCGTGGGGAGTACTGCAACTCAACATTGTCGAGTTGCAGATCACATGTATCATCCAGAACCCATCCCCAAATCTCATGCCGAAATGTACGAGTGTGGGCTTCGATCGGCGGGTTGTACTCAGTAAGATGCGCCTGAAAATGAAAAGAAACAAAAGCAAGTAAATCCGCTCCCCCCCCTCCCCGCCTGCGGACTTTTTTTCTTTTCGGTTGGGTTCGGGGGACTCAAAATACCTTCACCGAAAGAATGACAGGAGAGAGAGACACAGTAAGTTACCCTAAGGAGTACTGAAGGAGGGGGATTCATTGAAGGGAAGGGAACCTAGAGGGCGGCGGGGCCCAAAAAAAAAAGCGTTAAGTTACCAGAGAGAGAGCAGAGCGGGAACTTCGGCAATCAAAGAGAATGACAACATTCTGGCATAACTTCAAAGGAATTGCTTAATCCACTCTCCCCTCCCCTTCACCCCTGCGAAAATGAAATGCAATATGGTGGTGATGATGAGATCTAGAGTAAAGGGAATCAGTTATAGGGCTTTGTGACCAGTCAGACGGACTGACTGCCACTAAAACTAATCATAGCTTAGCTGTTCATTATTGTCTTGACTACGGGTGCCGCCCAACCCATTATGACGAGTTTCCGCGGCTGCAACGCCCCGCAGTGAAGTCTCCGTGCAAATGACTGCCACGCTATGTCATCCATACCGGTAGTAATAATGGGTTTGGGTCCAATGTTCAACCGATGAGCGATAGTCTAGTTAGTTTGCACTTGATATGCACATTGAACAAAGGGGGCGGGCGGCGGAGGATTATCCCATTGATTAGTTGTACAGTACCTACTGTACTACTCCATAACTACGGATACTGTTTGTAGACTTTAATGTAGTGCTTACACATGGGGAGGATGAGCCGATGGAGACCATTTCCAGAACAAGGGTTGATACCGGACTGGGACAGATTTTCAACGGAGCTTTACCACTTCCAGTTCAGAGCCCGGGAGGACCCCCGTCCAGAGCCCAGGTACAGGAACTTGAAGGCTGAACTTGAAGGTTCTTTCTCAGCATTGGGCTTCTTGTGCTGGTAGCCGATTTGGGCCTTTCTTTTTGAGGGACATGTTAATTTTTCTTTCTCTCTTTTTTTTCTTCCCCAGTCACCCCGTTTTTGTCTTCCGTTTTCGACCCTCTCTGCCTGGAAAATTGGTCTTCCAACGCAAAAGTGCCTAACCCTGCCTGCATCGGGCCAAAGGGTAATGGGTAACAGACCTTCCCGCTAGTAATCAAGTGAGAGCAATCCGCATTTTCGTGGCCGGTGATCAGCTTGGTGGAACAACTGACTTACAAGGGCTAGGTGAATGAAGCACAAGCTGTGTGCTGTGGTTGGAACCTGTCCCTGGTCCGAACCCATGTCCTCAGCCCAGCTCCCCGGGGAGAGAGGCGTTGTTGGGGTCTAGTCACTTCACCTGGGCTGGAACTAAGGTAGAAAGAAGCAAACGGCCGAATGAAAAGGGCCCCGGAATGATATTCAGACCAAAAAAAATTCCTCCGTGCGACGGGTTGGGCGGTTGTAATCTAGACTAGACTACATCATATCATTGATGATTGAACGCAAGTGATCGGACAATTGAGATCATCGCCTAGCTCTGACTACAAATCAGAGGCCGGAGATTACAGGGAGGGGCCATCGGAACGCATGTGCAGGGCCCACTCGACTGCAGGGGACGGACGGTGCAAAGAGGGAAGAAAAAGAGACGAACAAGATTCCAGAAGGTCAGGGGTCAGCTTTGTTCTCTCTCGGACGGGGCTTAGAGGGGCAAAAAAGGGAAATTCCACAGTAATCAAAAGGGAAGGAAGAAAAAAAATGGCCGAGGTTGTGAAAATGAGGCCATTTTAGTGCAAGTGGGTCTCTCTCTCGACTGTCTCCGAATCTCCGTCTTCACCGCGGCAGTCGGCCGGGGTTTCCCAAGACTTTTTCAGCTGACTTAGCTGCCTTTTTTTTCCTTTCCCGCCGTGTTAATGAGTTGGCTGAAAACGGATGGGAAATTAGTCAGATAGCCAACGTGATCCAGCCTAGACTAGACTGGAGGCCCGGGGCCATGTATCAGTAGGGGATCCCTTGGCTGTCACTGTTGCTTTGAGGTATACGTACGTATACAGTAGTACTGTGTACCACCGTACACCATAGCGTTCCTAGCCAGTTTTCTGTAGAGCATTCCGCATTCCGTACTTGATATTAGAGGTGTACGGATTACAAGCAGGGGAGCTCGGCAGGTCAGCTCACCTCAGCGCAAGACCTGTGATATACTCTATGCGTCTCGTGAAAAGTGTATGATGATTTACTCGAGATTGGCGTGTTGTACTGTACTCAAAGAGTACTTCATCGACCATGCTGATCATTACCGACAGAAGACCCGCTACTCCGCTATTGCAAACAGCCCAGCGCAGTCTGGAGACTAAAGATCGGGCGCAACAACTACAGCCCTGCGTTGGCGTTGATTGTCTATGCTTTTGGCGCTTACTGAGAAATACTCATAGTACTGGGCAACTTACCGGTAGTGCTTAGGTTTCAAGCAGCCAGGGGGCGGATCATTCTTGACGGTGGAAGGTACCGTATATCACCATCAATGCGGATGTTGCTGCTACCGTATGCATCTTGATTGGGTCAAGACGCAGACGAATTCCAAGTGTGGAGAAGAGCGCTATGCCAATCTTTATCGATCTCCTGCACAGTTGACCTTTCCTTTGTCGAGATCCGAGCTCTGTGACGCTGCTCTCAATCAAATGGCGGTTATCAGGGTGGCAAGGATTAGCTATGGAGATATGGGGATAGTCGCCCGAAATATCGACCCTCGGATAATTCGATCGGAAGGCATGCTGCTGTGCTACTGGTCTCAAGACTCTATTCCTGAAACAAACACTGGGATTGGAGATTACCCAAACAATCAACAATTGATCGATCTGCATGGTGCCCTAGCTTCTCCATAATCCGACCGACGCCTGATTCATGTACTCGGCTCGATTCAGAAACCAGCAAAGTAGCGGTCGCCGCCCGGGAAACAGAAACTCAATGCTGTATGGAGTAACCTTGGCAGGATCGACCAACGACCAACTGCTGACTGGCCTGTACCGTAAGGAGGACACGAAGATCGCAGTTTGGCGGGTCTTTTGTCGTCTTCAATCACGCCTCTCACCACGAGTCACAAGAGTGAGATAAAATGTCTTAGCTTCGTCGCCTCGGTTGTTCGCACTTTCAGTTGTTTATTGCTACGTACTATAATCCCTAGTAGCACTAGCCATTAACTGCTCCGTATAGCATAGTGGCTTCGTATCAGGCCCGAGCGCCCTTCCACAGGACAAGCGAAATACACATTCAGCGTTAATCGAACTTGCCCATCTGTGTGGCATGGAAGGCTTCGCTGTATATCTGATACACCATTTACGATGCCAGCACGGTATGCGAGATTACTGGTTGCTAGTCCCAGAGCCTCGCAGACTGCAATGTGTTGGTTGTCAGGTTCAGTCGGCATTCGAGCCTCTCGGCGACTACCTTGCCTCGCCAAACGAAGGAGAACAAGAGGCTCATGCATGAGGCTGCGGCTTGAGCTCAGATCAATGACTGCAGCGTTGTGGTTGGGTCGATCGTGACACCACAGCAAGCTGCACCGTCCATTGCTTTGCTTGCACTCGTGATGAATTTTGACCGTACTAGTGTTCGAAGCTAATCAAATCCTCGCCATCTCCTCAATGACACAGCCCACTGGCTTCAACAACCCTGTTCTTGCTGCCTTCGGCTTGAAAAGGTCCTAAGTCAATATCGACACAAAGCTCTTCGTCCTGAACTGAGAAACAGTAGCCGACCGCAAGCCATGGCCAACGCCACGATGTCTGAAATCGGCATATACGCACAACTGGCTCTTGATCAACATCCTGGCTCTGTCTGATTACGTAGGAGGCCCCAATGTACCACTCAGGTGGGTCCCCTCTGAATAGGATGCCTCCAGCGATAAGGTGCAGCACACCAGGAGAGTCCAGGGCTGTCTGGCGCCGCTGCTCGGACTTCGGACTTCTGCACAAGTCAAATGGGCCGGCATATACACTATAAGCTGGATGTCTTTAAGAGCCACCAAAGTACCATCAGCCCCCCTCTTGACAAGACAAACAATAATTGGACTATCCGCGTTCAACGGTATCTTGAGGAGTTACAGATGGGAAAGGCTACTACGAAAGGCAGGTATCTGCAGGTTGCCATGAGTCAAATGGCATACATACATAGTCCATGCATGCATGGACGGGGACCGAAATAAGGTGTTTTCCGCTCAACGAATTATGTTCAAGGAGAGGGAGGGAAGTAGGATTATGCCCGATGGCAGGCTAACTGCGATCCTCCGAAAAAGACCAGACAGGTCAAACCCTCCCTTGTCTCACCAAGAGGAGAGCCCCTTTATCTTCAGACGATGCAACCACATAATCATAGGAAGGTAACGTTAATGTAGGGTAAAGGACAGATATGATCGACAGTGGCCTGAATGTAATATATGTCCTGTACGTTCTCACACTGGACGCCTGACCATCATTGCTCCATAGGTCGGTGCCATGATGGCTGCAGCATTCTTGCTATTGATTAGTTATCATTATTGCATTGTTCAGATCTAGCTAAGCAGGGTCCCCAGGACTCGAGGTAACACAGAATGTGGTCGGTGCTTAGCTTTGTCCTACATGTCATCGGGCCAGTAAGGCGCAGCCAATGAATGTTCCATACTACCGGGCAGGGGAGTCTGGAACCCTACCAGGTGCAGTACCTGGTTCCCCAGAAGGTAAGGTAGTGCCTGCCAGGATCTATTCGGATTCGGCCTTACCTTGAATCATGAAGGATGATGTCGTCTAAGGTACCAAAAATGGGTGCATTATATGTATGGAGGGGCCGGGGTGGAATGGCTGTCAGGCCACCATTCACTCTTCAGTGTGTGACTGTGTCAGGCATGCATAAATTGATGCGAACAAGGGGAGAGTGAGCAAGTGGATTGCGGAGACCACCTGACCGGTTGAGGATTAAGTAGAGCTGACTCCGTACTAATTGATGACTTAGTATCAAACTAAGCCAGGAACAGCCTTGAACCGGTGCACATTGCCTTAACTAAGGGCGGTTGCTCCAGCCTAGTTGCCCCTCGGGAGGGGCTTGAAGCTCAAGTCACCATCATCATCATCATCATCATCACCACTTTCACCACTGCACTACGGTCACCTCCCTCTTCGTGATGTATCATCGTCGTCACACTTGCCTTGAAAATGTCTCCTCCGCAGATGCTTACGCGATACAACCCCCCGTAAAGTGGTCTAGGAATAGGAATGCGCCTGGTTGTTTCACTCACTCCCAGGTTCCTCTGGCAGCAAGCCGAATCTAGTCAGCCGTCGCAGTGCCGTGACTAGACCAGTCACCACTGGGTGGGAATTGCACCCATCTTTTGATTCAGCGGATCCAGAGAACACGATGCTAGCGACGTGACTGCCATTGCAGGGCAACCGCGAAATGGGGACGGGCGCAGAAACAAAAGAGGCAAAAAGAAAAAAGAACCGCATCCAAGTGGAAAACACATCCACATTGACAGATCACTATTTAAGGATCAGCCGTAAATCACACCAGAATCGACGCACCGTGACCCGAGTACAGTCAATGATAGTCGCCGCGGTCCCACCAATGTATTACCCAAACAGGCAAGCAAAGTCACAGGGAAACTGGAACAGGAGACCACTCCTCCACTAGCACTGGATACTGGATTGTTCGTGTTGTTGTTTCTTGTTGGTTTTGCTGCTGTCGAGCAACGCGAGCTGTTGCTGCTGCGGCCACTGCTGCTTAAGATCCTGGCTGCAGTGTCGCGGCAGATCGAAGTGGGGAATCGAACTTACTCTCCTGTGTCTCGTTCCCCGTTTGCCGCAGCGAAAATTTTGCCTTCTACTAAGCTCCTGTACTCCCGTACACCGCAGAACGAGGGGGGAATTAGCTGAGGTTTAATTTCCTCTTTCGCTTGAATTTTGCCCCCCCCCCCCCATCTCCCCAATTTCCTCCCCGTCAGCGCCCATCACCCAGATTCTCGGACCCTCATTTGCGAGAAATTATTCTCCATCGGCATACAACGGGGTTCGATAACATGGACTCTATGATCATGCTCCACTTTCTCTGAGCGACTAACTACCAATAGTGACTGTCTATTTGTAGGTAAGATGTCTGACCGTTGTGGTGGACCAGCCTAGTGTGTTCCATTGAGCAAATAATGCGCCAGCCCATCCACCACCATCTTGTCAAACTAAGGAGGGGCAGGCCCACTTTATCACAAAGCCAGCCAGTCTTGCCATGGGATCTGTATCTCAGGCTAGTTCGGGGAGGGGCTTGGATGGTTACGGATAGTCGGCTCGCTCGTCAACAACCAGAGAGACACTTGGTCTAGCGGTAAAGCCCAATAACCCTACCGGAAGCGGTAAACTGTTTGACGATACGGAGGAGATGAATGGATGTCTCTCAATCCTTTCTCTCTCTACGCTTGATAGTCCGGCCCGGAGTCATGCGCTGCACTGGAGACTTTCTCAAGTCTTGGGTTTCAGACTCCCTCTCGCGTCTCTGGCAGGCCTTGCTCTCACACCGCGCGCAGTCTGTTCCACTTCCGAGGTCCATGTCACTCATTCACCTCCACTTCGACTCGGATTAACCTTTGACGTGGGCTGTGTTTTTCGATGCTTTAACCGATTTTTACTACTTCTCTCCTTTTCCCTTTTTGCCGGTCGTCTCCTTCTTCCAATCTAGGACAGGCCAGTCGACTCGGTCTAGAGGATCTTTCGAAGCAGTCCATCATCGTATGGGCAACCGTATTTCATCGGCGACTGGACTGGAGTTCGGAAAGCCACATGGCTGACTATGCGTCCCGCTTCCAACAAGTGGTCCACTCGTCTGGGACTCTTGCTGATTGATTGATTGATTGATTGATCGTTTCGCTGCCGCCGCTTCTGGGGTCGGGGAGAAACGATCATCAAGCAAGCGACTGGCGGACCCAGCCTAAAAGAAACAAAACATGGAACGAGACACGTCCGAGAGAGATGTCGACGAGGGTTCAACACCTCACTCCCTGATCTAATCCCAGTCCTTGTGTTTTGTCCCCATGAACAGACCTAGCTGTACAGAGTGGGAGGAGAAGAAGAAGTAAAAAACAAGTTTTGCTAAGGTCTTGTCGGTTCGATAAGTTGGTAGATTAAAGGTCAACACCCTGGTAATCCTCCATCTCTCTCATCTGTAAAGTGTAACTAAACGAATGAGGGGCAAATGAAATCACACGGGAGCCGCGGGAGTCTCAAGCAAAAGCAGCAAAGCTGCAGAGCCAAAGTAAAGCAATTGAAGTAAACTTAGTCTAGTGATTATTTTAGGGCAGTGGATCCCGGATTATTCGGTGGCTGGCAACATGGCACGTTGTCGGTGGTGATGATCGCTCCAACACTATTCTCTTTTCACTTCGGTAAATCGTTTTTTAAAATATTCTTTTTTCCCCTTTTTCCAACATTGGATTGAGAGATAGAGTCTGTCTATAGTATGAGTAAAAAGGAGGAGTGGCTGACCGTGGCTTTGGACCGCTCCGCCCAGGGCTAGATCTCGAACCTTAGTCTGTTGAGGGAGTTTATTGAACCTTCCCTAAGTTATCCTATAGGCAGAAAGGCTCAAGGATGTTCGTTTCTCGTTTCTTGTTAATGCTGTGTTCTTCTCATGACGACTTCCCAGGTTCCAGCTCATTCCTGGGAGCCCCCCGAGAGAGCCCCGGGCAACGCTCGGTGGGTTGTTCTGGACTAGGCCATGTGCCGTGTGCTTGAATCTAATGGCTTACAGTGTACGGAGTAAGTTAGGTGAATTGGGGGGAAGGAAGACGTTGCAACAGACGATCGATCAATCAATTTCCATTTTCCATGTCTTGTCTCGGTGTCAGGCTGTGGCTGGAATCTGTTCGGCTCCCTGCAGATCCCATGGTGATACGGATGATGACACAACTCAGACACTGCCTAACAACTACGGAGGACGGAGGACTCAAGCAACTTACCCTATACGTCAAGAACTCAGTATCTGAGAATAATGCAGGTGGTTATCGACTATTATCCGGAAGAGACAATGGAAGGGAGGGGAGAGGAAGAGTGGAGTAATGCCGTGAACGGACTGCATTGATCACCATGTGGTTCAAGTGGCAACTTCTTCCTATCTTCGCATCCTTCCATCCATCTCCTCCTTTTCCCATGGGGGCATACATATCCACCTTTGATTGTCAACCAACAACCGGATCCCATTTTCTCTCTCGCTATCCATCTTGGATCCAGCACTGCCCGCCTGCCTTGCCCATCCGTCTCCGATTTCCCGCCTGTGTTCGAAACCACCGAATGGATTTCTTTTTAGGCATCACCATTAACTCTGTAGTCTGTCCGTCTGTCCCCCCTTCGGAGAGCGGAGCAATCGATTCCCCATCAACGTGAGACAGTATGCGCGTCTCTGGCGTTACGTGGACAATTTTTGTTTGGCCATGTTACTATATACGTGTATGTGTTGACTGCCAATATGCCGAAATCCTATCGACGATAGCCTCGTGTTCTAATTATAACGGGCGGTTCGCACCAAGTTCGGTTGTTCCCCATCCAGCTGCCGAGGCGTATGCGATTATCTTGACCACTGGTAAACAATTGCTTTGGCCAGCCAGTCAACCCCAGTACATACCCCAGGTTCATGGGTAGGTGGCGCTGTAGTTGTGATTGTGTATTCTGCTATCTACCTGGTCACGCAGTAGGAGGAAGCAAGGTCTCTCTCTCTCTCTCTCTCTCTTTCTCGCTTTCTGATGTGTAACGTGAGATGCCGGCAAAGCTTGCTGGGTTGAGCTTTGAGTATTTCGGAGGCTTAATGGGGCCCCCATGCTTCAGGGTCCTGCTAGGGAAAACAGAAAGGAGGCTTTTTTTTTTTCTCTGTCGGGGTGTGTTTTGAGGCTTTTTGTACTCCATGCGAGTACTATGTAGAATGGTTGACTTGTTTATTTGTTCTTATCCATGTATCCTGCAAGGATACGTTGAGAATTGCCCGGGTGTGACTCCTGGGGTAGAGTCATCGATATCTGGTGATATTGCTTGTAGTCGGGGTCATGGTTGATTTGTAGATGCTAGGGACTCAGTTGGGTGTGGTATTCGAGCTTGTAATTTGGAAGATTCAAATTGTGGTTGAACATTGATTCTTGGTGTAGGACAATCGATGCACATACCCCAACCCGGTGCGGAGCTACCCGGTGTCAGAATATATATATCGGTCAACCCGAGAAATGCCCAGCACGGACTCAGAGGGTTGACATGAACACACCGAACTCTCCGACAAGCATTAATGTCTCCCCTGACTCCATCACAGATACTCTACATAGCGCTAGACTACAGTTCATCGCCATAATCACCATGACCACCCAGCATAAACCATGTTTTCGGTCGCGTAGCAGTCAAGTTTGCCGGAACGGTGCAACGACGTCATAACCCGCAGGTACTCCGATTCCGATCGCGACCCTCGACTTCGACATCAGTCGATTCCCAGTATTGACAGACTCTCCAGTCTCAAAACACTAAACAGGCCGTTCGAGTTTCACGAAAAGGCCTTTTGAACCGCGTCGATGGATCTGAGTCCGAAGCAAGTTGGTGCTGTACGTTCTTCAATTGCTGGACACGCCACAGGGAAGCTGATTTGAATGTAGGATGGAGGGCTAGATGGCGAGATGGACGATCCGAATCAGCTGGAGGTATTGTTTCCTCCCACCCCAATCAACATGAAGCAATGGAGCGAATAGAGCTGACCGTTTGTGATCAAAAATGCCAGGTTGTACTATACCCCGAGTCCAGCCATCGCCGCAAGTCGTCCCTGGTCATGGCGGACGACCCCAACACCCGCCCCAACCTCTCGTTCCCAGATGAAACCACGGCATGCTTCGTCCATTCCCTGATCGCGGGCGAATGGGGGGACCCGACCAACCGGATCAAGGAGATCAAGGGCTACACGGCCAAGGACAACGAGGCGTTGAACGAGGAGGGCGCGGCCGCCGACGAGGACGACAGCGGGAATGACATGACGGTGGCCGAGAAGGCCATGATGCAGTCGCGCCACCTGACCAAGAAGCAGCTTTCGGACATGGCGTGGAACGTGCGCAAGCTGTCGAAGAAGCTGGACAGCGTCAAGCTTCGGCTCACGGTCAAGACCGTGTTCCTCGTGACCAAGGCCGGCGACCAGTCGGTCATCGGCTCAACGCGGGAGGTCGCCCGCTGGCTCCTGTCCCAGGAGCGCGACACGCCGTACATCGTCTACGTGGAGAAGCGCCTGGAGTCGGACCCGGAGTTCGGCGCTGCGCAGCTGCTCCGCGACGAGCCCTCGGCGAGGCATCGCCTCAAGTACTGGGACCACGACCTGGCCGCGGAGCGCGCGCACCTGTTCGACTTCGTCATCACGCTAGGCGGCGACGGCACGGTGCTCTTCACCAGCTGGCTGTTCCAGCACGTCGTGCCCCCGGTGCTGTCCTTCTCCCTGGGGTCGTTGGGCTTCCTGACCAAGTTCGACTTCAACGACTACCAGAACACCCTGACCACCGCCTTCAAGGAGGGCGTCGTGGTCAACCTGCGGCTGCGATTCGAATGCACGATCATGCGGAGCAACCCGCTACCGGACGGCTCGCCGGCGAATGCCAGGAAGCGGGATCTGGTGGAAGAGTTAATCGGGGAGGAGGCCGAGGATACGCTGACCCATAGGCCGGACAAGGTTTTGCAAATATTGAACGATGTTGTCCTGGACAGGGGGCCCAATGCGAGTATGTTCCAATGCGATTCTGATGGCTACTACCGTGATCACTTGCTGACGGGGCTGTTGGCTAGCAATGTCCTCGATTGAGCTGTTTGGCGACGACGAGCACTTCACCACCCTCCTTGCCGATGGCGTCTGTATAGCTACGCCCACCGGGTCAACTGCGTACAACCTCGCAGCGGGGGGCTCTCTATCGCACCCAGATAACCCGGTCATACTGGTGACCGCAATCTGCGCGCACACACTATCATTCCGACCTATTATACTACCAGATACCATCGTCCTTCGCATGGGCGTGCCGTACGATGCCCGAGCTAGTTCGTGGGCCAGTTTCGATGGCAGAGAAAGGTGTGTGTCCTGCAGGCGAGTGCGACGGCTCCTGGGCCCACCGACTAACTTTTGAATATAGGATTGAACTACATCCAGGAGACTACGTGACCGTATCGGCATCACGGTACCCATTTGCCAATGTCCTGCCCAAGGGCCGACGAGGTGACGACTGGGTGCACACGATCTCGAAGACATTAAATTGGAACTCGAGACAGAGGCAGAAATCGCTGGACCCACCACATGAAGATAAGGGTGGTAAATAAGCAGCGGCCGTGAGGCTTAACCCAGAAATCCAGCGCTGAACGCATGAACAAAGATTATTTACTACGTACGGAGTACTCGACAACATATGAGATTCTACTTTTGTGTGGCGTTCCGCTACGATACATATGGAGAAAACTCGAAAAGGACACTGTATAGACAAATCCTATCAGTCCTAGATCATTATCTCATGTTGATAACAACGAAAAGCCGGTCGGTAGAATTTCTATGAATAATGGTAAACGACTCGAACGTTCTTTTTCTTGGGCTGTGGAGTACTGCGGTGAAGTTTTTTTCTCTCGTCTATCTAGTGTATGGGTCGGAAGGGTTACCGGGGCAGCCTAAGGATGTGAGGCTGACTATAAAAACCCCCTTCCCGCCCCGAAAATCTTTTCTTCTTCTTCATGCACCTCAACATCCTCAACATCCTCCTGCTGAGCGCGACACACACCATGCCAGCCACTTCATTCCTTGGGAATTATATGTGATTTCACTTGGAGACATGCAACAGTTGGAGGAGCTTCGAATTTACTTCGGATTCTGCTTGCATCATTCTTGACCTGTTTCCGCTCCGCAAGTCAATGAATGATGCGACTAACTCAATGGTAAGCTACCACTGTTTTTTTTCTATCTGCTTCATGACCAACGGCCCTTTTCCCCGGGCTCTTATGATGAAAACTTTTCCTACATTCGCAGTTTCCACGCTAGCCGTCGCCATGAACCCATCATATAGACGTGCTCTGTGCGCAATACTTCCTTGGATGTCTGACTTGTTTGGTCATATTGGATATTGAATTATCTCAAGTGCCATTTTCACGAGCGTATGCTAATCTGCTCGTGCAGTTTAGGTTCTAGTTTAGCTTTTGCAGTCTCTGACGGTGTCATTCATCGGAGAAGGGAAATCAATGAAAATTCTGAATATTCATCTGAAGATTTTTTTCGGGTCGATTCTCATGCTTGGTTGCGCTGTAGAATGTAGCTTGTAGTTTGTAGTTTGGCTCTTGTTCGTAATGGCTGTGGCTGCGTCGGGCTCTGGGTAGTAAGCAAGCAGTGACCCAGGAATGAGAGGTTTTTTCTTGCTCTGGAGGCCATCTCCGGAGCTGCGAAGCCAGCCGACTGGATGAAGCTATCCCCCGAATTGCGTCCCGAGCATCTGCACCTCCCCGTAAGGTCACTCCATCCAACCCAAGCACAAGCACAAGCACAACCACAATCACCAAACCACTCACACTTATACACCCTCCAAAATCCACACCTCCAAACGGCCAATACACCACCAGCATGAGACATTGAACCCGATCCTCTCGACAGAGACCTCCAGCCTGTCGATAATCCCTTTCCGCATGAATAGAACAAACCACCCTGCCACCTTAGTCCCCTCCCCTCCGACAATCCACAGACAACACAACACAAAGACACAATCACAATGGCCCAACAACCCCCGCGCCACGCCGCAATGCTCTCCCTGAGCAACAGCACCAGCATCAGCAACAGCACCTCCAACCTCTCCTCCACGACGACGATCAGCACCGAACGACCCCTCCAATCCCAAACCCACACACACCTGCCGACGCCCTCGCAATCCAGCACGGGCCTGCGCGTCCCCTCCAACCGGAAAACCATCTACGACCGCCATCTCAACCGCAGCCGGAATGCGGAACTCAGCCGGGCGAGCTTTGCCTTCCTGTTCGGCGAGATGGTCACCTACGCTCAGCGCCGGGTCACGGGAATTCAGGATCTGGAGAGACGGTGAGTAGCACTTACCCTTGTCCCCGCTGTCTTGTTGGTGTCAGGTATATGCATATATCCACTACACACATACATACGGCGAGAAACGGAAACAGCCACTGATGGACCGTGGAAACAGACTCAACGAACAAGGCTACCCGCTCGGCCTCCGGCTGCTGGACCTCCTCTTCTACCGCACGGTGACCGGGTCGAGCTCCTCGTCGGCGCTGTCGAGCAGCTCCTCCACCTCGGCCTCGCCGCCCAACCGGCCGCTCCGCATCCTGCCCCTGTTGCACCTCATCCACGGGCCCCTGTGGCGGCTGCTGTTCACCCGCCCCGCCGACGCCCTCGAGCACTCCGTCTCCCCCGAGACCCCCAACGAGTACATGATCACCGACAACGACCCGCTGGTCAACACCTACATCAGCGTGCCCAAGGAGATGAGCATGCTCAACTGCGCCGCCTTCGTCGCCGGCATCATCGAGGGCGTCTGCGACGGCTGCGGCTTCGAGGCCAAGGTCACCGCCCACAACCAGCCGACGGAGATGTGGCCCAGTCGAACGATATTCCTGCTGCGGTTCGGGGAGAGCGTGATGGAGCGGGAGAAGGTCTTGGAGCGGGCGGGGGTGAAATAGTTTGCGTTGCTCTGCAGAGGGGGCAGCCAGTGGGAGTGGGCCCTATACGGTTTATCGATGAGGGCCCACAGCTTATGACTACTTGCTGGGATGCGGATGGTATTGCGGTGGTGGGGATTTGGGGCATACCGGGTCACGTCTACGCTCTGGTATTGCTGGCTGGGCTGTGTGATACGCTAGAAGCGGATTTGATCTAGATGTGGCCGTCGGCGTTGCGGCGTGATGCTCCTTAAGCGAGGTCAATGACGAGGCGCACCGAGTGCACATCCAGCAAAATGTCTTCCCCTTGGTTGTGCACCTCGTCGAGATATGATACATGCCGCCATACGGAGGAACCTTATATAATACAAGAGGGGGAAAGAAACGTCGATTTCCCATATGCCAAGCTCCACCCCCCAATCCATGCTCTCAGATACCCAAGAACGCCAATAAAAATAGAAATACCATGTTCATTGCGAGCCGAACCCCCGGCTAGTCCGATCTCGCATCCTCTGTTCGTCTCCGTTTCTCTCGATCGTCGTAGGGCGAGGGACTGCGCTTCCTGCGACTGCCTCCATCCGGCCTGTAGCGGTCTGCCGAGCGATCGGGGCTCCGTCGCGGCTCCCTCCGATCCCCATACCGGTCTCTGCGAGGAGAGTAAGACCTCGACCTGGATCGCCGCCTCTCGCGCACCACCGACGCATTGGCGCCCGTGGGACCCCTGGGCCGCTCGTCCGGCATGAATCTCTCATCAGTAACCCCGAGCGGCGCATCCTCCCTCCTCCGCTGCCCGCCACCAAACCGGTTGCTGACCCCATCGCCAAAACGACCCGTATCCTCCGATCGCAGATCCTTGTAGCGGGTGCGCCCTTTCTTGCCCAGCTTCGTCATATCGCGGATCTGCATGTACTCCGGCAAGGTCTCGCGGGCGACATCGTCGACGAACCGGGCGCCCATGGCATTGCGCTGATCCAACCCCTCGCGCTCGACGTCGTCGCGGAAGAAGGCGCCCTTGTGGAAGTAGCGCTGCAGGTAGCCGGCCTGGCCGCGCGCGGCCTCCTTCTCCTGCTTCTGGCGGGCCAGGAACTCGCGGTCCTCGCGCTCGCGCTCCTCGGCCGTCAGCTCGCGGCGCCGCTCGATCTCCTCGCGCTCCTTCTCGGCGGCCTCGATCGCCTCGCGCTCGCGCTTCACGCGCTTCAGCTCGCGCAGCTTCCACGCCGCGTACTCGGCCGCCGGGTCCTTGCCGTCCGTATCGTCGATCGCCTCCTCCTCCGCGACCTCCAGCTCGTCGTCGTCCCACGCTCGGTTCGCGGCGCTGCGCGCGATCGCCTCCTTCTCGAGTTGCTCGCGCACAAGCGCGTCGGCTTTCTCCTGGCGCTGGGCGCGGCGGGCCTCCGCGTCCGCGGCCGAGTCGGCGTGATGATCCGGTTGTGCTTTGGTGTCTGAGGTGGTGGTGGCGGCGGCGTTGCGCTGGTTCTTTTTGATGAAGGTCGGCCGCAGGAGGATTCGGCGGGGGGTTTCTTCTTCCGACGAACTTTCCTCTTCTTCTGATTCCTCCTCCTCTGATTCATCCTCCACCTGCGCCCCCCTTCCCACCACCCCCCTAGAACCAGAACCAGAACCAGAAGTAGAAGTAGAAACCCCAGCTCCATCGCCAGCAACAGAGCTCCCCACTTTCCTTTCCTCAGCATCCCCCTCCTCCTCTTCCTCCTCCTCCGTAACAAACCCCTCCTCATCCTCCTCAGCTACAGCTTCCTCAAACCTCACTCCCTTCACCCCAGACGTAACCGCCGCCGCCCCAGCGGGAAAAGAACTAGCCTTGGGTGTTGGTCTAGCCAACGCCGCCGCCCTCCGGCGCTGCTCCTCGCGACGACGGCGCTCCTCCTGCTCTTTTTGTTGCTGTTCCTCCTCCTCATCTTCATCGTCCTCGTCGGACGAAGGCTCCTCGGCGATCGGTTTGCCGGGGCGGTAGCGGCTCGGTCGTTGCGGGTTGGCGGTCATGCCGCGGTGGTGGGAGGGGAGGGGGGGGGGCATGGTTGCCTGCCTTGAGGTGGGTTGGCTTTTGTGTGTGTTGTGATGTGGGTGGTTGATCGGTTGATTGGGGTTGGAGGAGGGTGTAGTTGCTGGTGAATAAGGGACCTTGTAATGCGAAGCTGGAGTATAGGTGGTGTAGTGTCGAGTCCAGCCAGAAAGTTAGTTAACTTTACCCGGGAAAGCTGCTTTTCCAGGTGCGTGCAGAGTGCCGGCAGTAGCTAGGTAGTAGTAGCCTTACATCCTCAGGCACCGAGGCGGCAGAAACGCATAAACTACCCCCAGGCTGAACCGGATTTTCTTTCCCGAGCGGTGGATGGGAAGAGGTGGTAAATCACGTGCCCTCGCGTTACGCGTGCGCGCGACGGCGATAAGTCCATCCATCCATCCATCCATCCATCACTAACCACCATCAGCAAGCTAGCCAGTGACTAACTATAGCCTCGCCCCAGTCCCACACACTACAAACTCACATAACCCCCCCTGTCCGACACACACAGTACTTCCAATCCACCCCCCCACCCCCCATCTACTCCTCCAAAGAACCCCCCGAAACAAACACGAAGAAAAGATGTCCCTCCAAACCCCCCGCGTCCTCCCCGCCCACCTGCACGCCTTCCACCCCTCCTCCTCGACCACCAGCAAGCACACCGTCCGCATCCTGGGCACCGTCTCCGCCCTGCGCGGCGACACCGCCACCCTCACCTGCGGTTCCTCGGGGGACGTCACGATCATCCTGAAGCCCGACTCGCATCTGCAGATGGGCAAGTTGGTGGAGGTTATCGGGAAGGTGACGGATTTGAACGAGGGGGTGCGTTCTTTTCCCCCCCTTTCCCTTTCCCTTTCTTGGGGGCGAGGACCCTGGATTTTAGGTGGACTATGGCTGACAACTTGTCTCTGGTGTAGGGCGTTGGCATCCGATTGCTCGGCGTTACGGATCTGGGGGATCCGGCGGATTGTGGTATGTTTCCCTCGCCCTGATGATCGGGTTTGGGGCCAAACGATGGGCGTGGGCTGATTGGTTGTAGATTACAAGATCTATGAGCAGGTTGTGAACGCTACGCATAAGCTGAAGTCGATTTTCTATGATTCGAATGAGTGAAGTGAGGTGGAGAGGTGGTGATGAGGAGGAGGAGGAGGAGGAGGAGGAGGAGGAGGAGGAGGAGGAGGATGAGGTTGAGTGATATACCCCTGTTGCGGTTTGAGGATTGGAGGGAGAGTGCATGCTGTTGTTTTTATGAATAAAATGTTATTGATTGTCTGTTCCGGGTCTGAAGCCTTGAAGGACAGAGAGTAGGTGTAAGCCTGGTCGGGTTAGATGTGAGAGCTACGGAGTACAGATCAAGAAGTCAATCAAGCTAGACAAGCAGATCCAATTCTACACGCCGATAAGTAGAAGTCTCAATTGATTATTTCATTGTTGTGGCCGAAACCTGGTATCTACTGTGGTATCTTAATCCTATCCTATCCTATCCCAATCCTCCCATCCCTCCCATTGAATAGCAAATACAAAACAAGGATCCGTTCAGGAACAAACCCACAAAACAAAGCCAAACAATGCACTCGATCATATGCATCCACTGAACGCCATCGCTAAACACATCACAAAAAGGAATTCGAACGAATGTCGCGCGTCTCGTCAAATAAAGTAAAGAAAATCATTACACATCATTGGCACGCGGCTGCGCCTCGTGCCCAGTGCCGGACTCCGCAGTCTTGCCTTTGACACCCAGTGCCGGCACTGTCTCAGGATTGATGGCGTCGGAGCTGAAGAATCCGGAATCGAGCACGTTCGTTTCGACATAATTGAAGATATCAAACTGGTTGGCCTTCTGGAGCTCCGGGTCAGCCATGAGCGCGTTGAGCAGATCCCGCGGATCGTCCCCACTCGCCCCCGAGTCTCCGTTGGCCGCCTCGCCCTCAGATCCAGCCGGAGAGACATAATCGGACGGAATCCAGTCAGGCCAGCTGTTGCCCGCAGCACATTTGTCGATTCCGAACAGTGCGTCCGTGGCTGCGGCCGAAGGCGCGTCGGAGAAGATGTCAACGATCATGTTGTCCACCCCCTCAAAACCGCCGAAAGCGTTGACAGGCAGCTGGAGGTCACTCAGGGTCGATCGAGCCTGCTTCGGGGCCTTGTGCTGACGCGGCATGGGGCCGGGGCTGCTCTGGATCCGCTGAAGTCTTTGCGCAGTGAGTCTGGTAGGGGACGTATCCGCAGCGACTCCTCTCCGTGCCTTCGCCGAAGGGGAGATGCACGGCAAGGAAAGGCGCTTCTCGCTCAACAGACCCGACCGCTGATTGCGTCGCCGAGGGGTCGGGCTCACGGGCACGTCGAATCCGAAACTCGGGCTCTCAAAAAGTGCGTCCAGGTTAGTCGCAGTCTGGTTCTCTTTGTCGTCAGCCGGCTTTTCGGCCGCCCGAGAACTGCGGGGGCTGCGGCGTGGGCTGTTGACGCTTGAGTCACCCAATGCTCTCAACGGTCCACTTTCATTGTTGGAGTTAGGAAAAAGCACTCTTCTCACTGACTTGGGAGTAAGAGCATTCTCGCCCGCCGCTGGAGCATTGCGCCCCACCACGTTTCTCGCAGGGCTAGACTGGATCGCGTCGCGAAGAGCAGCCACCGGGTCTTGCTCCTGCCAGCGACTGGCCGCTGTGTCGTTTGACTTGCGCGGCTCCAGGCTGTTGGCACGGCGCCGCTTGGCGGGCTGCTCCTGGGCTCCGTCACGATCCTGCTCGTTGTTGGTCTCAGCCTCGTTGCTGTCATTATCGCCGCGGGGAGTGGCATCGTCCACCGCGGGAGAAGAGGCATCGGATGCCCCAGGAGACGATTCGTCCGCTTTGGAGGACTCGGCCCTGGCACGGTGTCTCGTTGCAGGGTTGTTGTTGTTGGTAGAGAGCGGGCCGCCTCCCTTGCGGTTCCTTGGGGGACGCTTTCTCTTGTTGCTGGCGGTCTTGTTCCATTTATTTTCCGGGCGCATGCACTTGAACTTGTGGAGCCAAAGGCCACAGGCTTTCCTGAATGTTAGTACAGACGAGGCAGAAGTGGAGCGGGTATTACTTACGGTTGCAAAGAAGGACCTGAACAAAGTCGTTGTCGGTGTCGGCTAGGCTCTTCTTGTAGACCTTGAATTTGATGACCTTCTCTCGATCGTCACGTTCAACAGCCTGCCAAAACAACATGGTGGGATCCTCCGTGAGTTTATTAGCGTCGTCTTCGTTGCCTTCGAACTCTTTCGACCACGCTCTGCGCCAGGTGGGGGTTTCGATGGCACCGCAGTTTTCGCAGTAAGGTGGGACCTGACCGTCCCGAATGCACCGATCGAGGCGTGCCTGAACCTGTCGCAACCGGCGAGCGCCCGTGCCGCTGCGGATTTTGCCATCCTCGAGTACAGGCTGCGGGGCCGGGGTCTCAGCACCATTGTAGTCGCTCATCGGTCCGGTCCAGGCCTGGGAGTTGTGCGTGTTGACATGAGAAGGGAGGATTGGATCACTGGCGGGAATGGTACTGATCAGCTGCTCGAGTTCACTCTGCGACATGGGTGCAGGTGCAAGTGGCTTGGGAGCCTGTCTCATGCTAGCTCGAGAAGATGGCCTCGAGCCGGCGTTGCTGGCTGGTGCGCGGATCAGAACGGGTGTTCTTTCCTTTCCAGGTTGGTCCGGAGCGTCGCTGGCCGGGAAGTTCTCCATGTTAGTGGGCGCAGTGATCGGCGAGCTGGCATGTGCAGCAGGACGGACAATCCGTTTCTCTCTGCCTGCGCCAGTTGAATCGTCCAGAGGGGTACCGATTTCTTCATCCAGCAGCTCATCCATACCACCACTCATGAAGCCCGAGTCGGCCATGGGTGGAAGGACTGGGCTGGAGCGGCCTGGGAACCCGCAGTCGAGAACGGGAGGCGACGATGGCATACTGAACGAAGGCTCGAAGAGGCCCTGGTAACGCGACTCAGGGGACTGGTTATCGCCGGCGGGGTGATCATCGCTCATAGGATACGGAGAGGTGTAGGGGGTGTGAAGGGATGACTCGCGGAGCAAGCTGGGAGGAGGACGTGCGCGACGAGCAATTTCATGCGAGTTAGAGATTGGGGTGGGCGGGCGAACAGGCTCTTCATTCGAGTTCTGAGCAGCAGCAATGGCGGGGTTGACCGGAGTAGGGCGATGAATGCGGACAGAGGCTGCGGTGCTCGCGGCGACCCGCAAAGAGCTGGGTTGTCTCTCAATATTCAAGTCGGACTTTCCAGGCCACTCTGCCCGATACAATTTGGCCCTTTTGCGGGGTTGTTGTTCCGAAGACTCGTCGCAACTGCCGTAGCCGGATTGAATGGAGCCTCGACGACTGGGGGCGTATCTCGAGTGAGTGGGAAGATCCGAGTCACGCATCGAAGCACTGGAGCCTGGTCGGATGGCATCGTTGTGTAGATGATTTTGCTGGTGCTGAAGCTGCTGTGTATGCTCCTGTTGCTGCGCGGGGGTGGGGATTCTGCTCACAGGGCCGAGCGCCGATTGCGCGGGGGAAGCCGAGCGTATCGACGCATTTCCAGCCATTGAGGGTAGCTCCCTTGGCGTCGACCCCTCGCTGAGCAATTGGTGGAACCTCTCAATTCCGGCATGATCCACCGGTGATGCTATGGGGTCCGGCTGCTGCTCGCGGGGAGACACCAAGCCCGGGTTTTGCCGCACAAAACTCGTCCAAGCCTGGGCGTCGAACTCGTGAGGAATGACGTTGCTCAATTCCCGGTACTTCTGCATGCTCTCGAGATAATCGCTCTGCAGGACGGTTGGGACCGGCACCAATCGCAATTTCACCTCCAATGTCTCCTGAGCACCCTTAGAGAATAGACCCAGAACGTTCTTGCACACTCGACCGGTAACCATTGTTTTCGACTGATGGGCGGGGGCGTTGGGGGTGGGAGAAGCCGACGCAAGCACCCACGACAGCATTCCCTGTCCGACCAGAGGCGTCTCATACTCGGAGTAATCGTAGGCGTACACGGTGTAGTCCTGTCCAAGCTTGGCAACCAGTTCCGGGCTGTGACGATGAAAATGAGTACAAAAACCAGGTATCCAGCTCCATCCTTAGCACTCACCTCGCCGAAACAATGGCCTGGATGCATGTTTTCAGCTCAATGACACCGATCTGCAGCTTCTCGTCGAGGGCGGCGGTCTGGATGTCGAGAAGATGGGGCCACCGGGCCAAGCAATTGGTCTTGCTGGACTCGTCAAACGTATAGAGTACCTTCACTAGAAAGGGTGATTTTGGTGAGTTCGTGATTGTGAGGGGTTGGACAGCAATTGAAGGAATCGACTTACGCCTCATAGGCCGGACGGAAATTCCGTCCTGGGATTCCATGCCACCAGTGCTAGCGAATTGACCATAAGCAGAAACAGGAAACCAGGAGTTGGTCTGAATGAGTGGTTGGCGAGAACGAGATTGTTGTAGGCGGCACCGAGTCTAGTAAAACCGAAGGTCGAGTTGAACGAATTGACACTCGAGAGAACGAGCTTCAATGGTCGGTGTCGAAATTGAAGCAAGGAAGATTGATCGCGTGGGATTGACCACTTAGAACCGTCCGATAGGCGAGTGCGTCGACCGGGAGAATGCACTGGAATGTATGCACGGAAGGACGCGGGGAAAGCCCTGAAGGAATGCTAACGCGGGACACCGAATCGTAAAAGGAGGGGAGGCCGTTAAATCTCGAGGCATGGGATGGAAGGAGAAAAGCTCGAAAAGGAGAGTTTTTGCAGGAACGAGAAACTCCTTGTTTTATTTTTTTTCCTTCTCTCTCCTCTGCTTCCTCTTCAAGAGGTAGTTAATCTGCTGAGATAGGTTGAAGGGGAAGTGAGGGTTGGAAAGGAGAAGGAGAGAGAGAGAGTGGCAGTGTGTGTGGAAAGCAGAGTAAGAAGAGCAGAACGCCTTGCATTTGAATGAAGTGGAGGGAGGAAGTGGAAGTGGTTTGAAGCTTGGACGATCCGCCCTCACGTCTAGAAGCGTGTCTGTCCGACGCGACGTGACGCAGCCAATCGCGACCTCGGGAATCACTAGCGGACAAACACGGCAAACACGCGTTGCACGTGACGTGACTTGACTGAATTGACCGAACTTGGAAGCTGCGGCGGAACTCCAGGAGCAATCCCAGTCTAACCCAGTTTAACTAACCTGAAGAGACACTGAGAGTTGGAAGTTCGAGAGAAGCCCGTCGGTCGAGAGAGAAGCTGCCAACTCCCTGATACTTATACCTTTTCCCACCCCATCCCACCACCACCACCCACCATGTCGACCGATCCTAAGATCCAGTACGTTTACCCCTCTCTGGTTCTTCCTGTCTTTCTATCGAGATGAGTCAGCTCTGGCTCATCCCATCCTTCCATAATATGAAATGAAATGAACCGCAACCGCGCAACTGGTCGGACCTCAGGCTAACCACTTATTTTCCAAACCTACAGGGACCTGCTCAACAAGCCCAAGAGCGAGCTCACGTACGTTTGTTCCCTTCGTATCCTATCACCCTATTCAACCCAGCACCCTGAACTATCTTCCAACGCTCTGGGACTCTCTCAAATCCGCGTCGTCACATGATGACGACCACCGAGCCCCGACGTTCTGGTGTCGGCGACAAGATGATGCCACTTGAATGCTGCTGCCACTCATTGGGCATTGTCCCTACCCCGCGCCTATCTCCATCTCTACTTTCGTCATCACTATGCCCCTTCACTGCCTACATTGTCTACGTTCCCCCACCTCCATCCGCATCACACTAACCTAAACCCTCCATCCAGTGAATATGAGGTCTCTCTCGTCGAGGAACACGAGCTCACCGCGGGCCCCCTCTCGCTCCTCCAGACCGCCACGCGCACACACACCCAGGTGCTGATCTCGTGCCGGAACAACCGCAAGCTGCTGGCGCGCGTCAAGGCTTTCGACCGCCACTGCAACATGGTCCTCGAGAACGTCAAGGAGATGTGGACGGAGAAGCCCAAGGGCGGCAAGGGCAAGGGTGTCAACAAGGATCGGTTCATCAGCAAGATGTACGTGCCCGCTCTGGTTACCCAGGAGTTGCCGACAAGACTCTTTGCCCTACTTAACACCGTATTATTACTAACAGGTTAACCCGTCTAGGTTCCTGCGTGGTGACTCCGTCATCCTCGTCCTGCTGAGCTGAATAAGCTTCTTTATCTCGCCATGTACCTTCCACGTGACATGCTCACCTAAATCTCGGCGTCCGGGGGAGGTCAAAAAGAAGTTGTGGCTCTTTTCTCTCAGGGATTTGATCATACAAATGCCCAAATGAAAGGGAAGCAGTAAATGTGAGCATTTTGTCTGGCAGATGCCACAGGGAAAATCGGAGTGGGCCATGACTTTCTTATTTGATACCCTTGTGTTCGTGTGCGCTTTCTCGAAAGATGAGAAAACTCCTCTCAGGGTCATATTGGGGTCCATGGGTGAGGGGAGGGGAGTTCAGCCACCCTTCCTCCGCCACCAAAGCCGGAGATTTCTTGTTTATCAGTGGACTGTCATTTGCCTGTCTGGCCCTCTCTTACATACTTCTTTTTATATCTTTGATCTGATGTCTTTTTCTCTCCTTTGCTATTTCTCGTTGTGGCGCGACAGATATGGCGTTCTTCGGTACTTCTGTGGTTTTGGAAAAAAGTTAGAAAAAGGAATGAAAGGACGGTGAAGAGAACTCTTTTCTTGATTCATTTTGCTGGTTCAGTAATCGGACGGTCAGGATGGGAGATTAGGTGACTGATTCTATCAACCTGACTGAGCCCGTTGCTAGATGCTAGCTAGCTATGTAGGTGCATCTTTGGCATAGAAACATACCAGAAAGGCCTTCAATACCATGGGAAAAGTTTTCGTTCCAACCCTAGAGCGAAATCCGCTTCTAGAGTTGTATCTGTATTCTCTGGACCTAGGCTCCCCTAGGGCGCCTAATCCGTGGCTGTCCGTTATGTATAAGCAGTTCGTTACCTTTTACACTCGATGCCTACTACGAAAACAGTAGATAGTAGATCTATACCGAAGGCTACTTTGGTCGGACCTCTCTACCCTCCCCCTCCCCCCCTCCTAGTAAACGGCGTAACGGGGATGCGATTCCGAAGTATGTGAGGTTTAGCAAAGGCCCCCAACTCTTACTGTCACGCGAAGCCTAGCCGACAGAAACTGTTGTGTCTTCGTCCAGACGCCAGGGGTTAGACTACAATGCTTTGGTAGCTTATCCCATTTGACTTATGAAACACCGGCCTCGTAACATGGTCATTATTGATATTGAGAATTAGAACATTGAACGCTCCAAAGTATATATACGATGAACCCCCCAAAAATCCCTGCCTTGGCCCTACTAACTCAACTCAAAGGGCCTCCGCCAATCCATTCAAGAACTCACTGAGCCCGTAAGCACCCGGGTCCGGGATCTTGCCCACCCACTCATCCTCGCCGCCGACATACACACTGCGTCCCAGGCTGGCCTTCATGTGCTTGGTGGAGTCGGTCCCCTCCTGCGCCGCCTTGGCCGCGGCGTGGACATCCTTGGTCTCCTGGAGGGTCTTGCAGAAGGGCACCAGGGCGTCGAGCAGGGTGCGGTCGCCCGGTTGCGCCGGGGTGTACTTCGAGAGCGCGGAGAGCGAGTAATTCAATGCGGCGGCCCACACGTCCACCGTCGCCGGGGTGGCGGTGCCCTGGTCTTGTTCGCGGAGGCCGTGAGCGAGCGCGTTCAGGAAAATGGCGTAGATGGCGCCCGAGGTGCCGTCCATCGTGTTCTCGACGACGCTGACGATGCGGTTGACGGCGTGGACTACGTCGTCGGTCAGGTCGGGCGAGGAGCTCTCCAGGAGAGCCGTCACGGCCTCGGCGCCTCGCTTCAGGCCGACTCCGCAGTCGCCGTCGCCGACGATGGTGTCGAAGCGCGTGGTTTCGGGCTCGGCGGCAATGACGCGTTTGAGAGCGCTGCTGAGGACCTTCTTCAGGATGCTGACGTCCACTGTCGGGTGTTAGTGATGTTTGGGGTGGTGCAGGAAATAGGGAACCTGCTGGGCTACTTACACTTCACGTTGCTTGGGTTGTCCTCCGGCAACGCAGTCCTCTTGATCTCCACAGGAGCGTCGGTGCGATGCTTCCATGTCTCCCGGCTGATGGGGGCCGACCAGCCGACAGCCTCCGCAGGCGCATCGAGGAGGTCTAGGAAGGACCGGCCGGGGCCCAGCCCTGTATCTACCAGCTTCAGCAGGGAGATGCTGAAGCCCAACCCGTTGAGGCTGGTGAGGAAGGTTCCTTGGATGACTCGGATCGGCTGGACATCATAATCTCTGTCGAGTTGACGATAGACCTCGTCCGTGATGCCGGAAAGTTCCAAGGTGCTAACGCCACCCAAGTTGTTGATTAACAACACAAAGTCATCCTCGGGCTTCCGGGTGACCCAAGCGCGGTCGGGATCATTGTGATCCAGAAGCTGGAGAAGCATGTTGGCCACTAGCTCAACCAGATTCGCCTTCACTCGGTGGGATCCCGGCTCATTGTGAATGCCCATTCCGACCTCGACTTCGCCTTCCGAGATTGTGTCTTCGGGAACGCCCCGGCCAGGAACATGAACGTGCTCGAGCGAAGACCCTACCGACACGAGGTTATTGTTCGCTAGCTGTGCCAGGTGATACACCTCTTCCAGTGAGCCACTATGCTGAAGTTAGTTCCGCTGCGCACTAGTCTGTCTCGTTGAAGGAGTAAAACCGACCCTGCTTCAGCCAGAGCACCGACGGCCTTGAGAATGAGAACACCACCGCCAATACCACGACGACCGACCTTGCCGCCCTTCTCCTTGCCCACGCCGACATCGTCATTGATAGCGAAGAACTCAGTCTTGATGCCAGCAGCCCGCGACTTCTCCGTGGCCATGCCGAAGTTGAGCACGTCGCCCGTGTAGTTCATGGGGATGATGAGCACACCCTGGTCGCTGTTGACGCATTCCATGACGGCTTTGCGAATCTGCTCCGCCGAGGGTGAAGCGAAGATTGTACCGGCCGCGGAAGCATCGAGGAAACCCTTCCCGACGAAGCCTGCAAACGCAGGCTCATGGCCCGAACCACCACCCGATATAATGGCGACCTTGGGCTTTGCATTCACATTGGGGCGACGGAAGATGATCTTGTTCTCAGGATCGAATGCTACCGATGGGTTTGTGAGGGTGAGGGAATGCAGAGCGGTCTGGACCAAATGGGTAGGATCCGAGAAGAAGTGTTTGGCTAACGGGCCGGCGTTAGTGGATGGAACAATCTAGTGTAGACTTTCTGAATGACCATGGAACAGGTTTCGGGCCTGCATGGGGGCTGCTAGCAAACCAGCCAGGCTACCGAATTTCCACAGGACTATATAAGATCGTATGAGGGTGTGAGACCTACTTTGCATTTTGTGGAAGGTCTGATGGACGATCTCCGGTTAAGTATGACGTTAAGCTGCGTATGGAGACGAACCGTTTCGCGAGTGGAACCGATCGATGTATGGAGTTTGTGGGGGTGGTTGGACTTGCGCACGGTCTTCTTGGTATATTTAGCCTGTCTCGGGGACTCGCAACTCTTTGCAATGATCACTTGATCTCTTCCCTCCGAACCGAAAGTTTCACAAGATGGAGCGTCACGATTGTACGGCAATACGACGACAGCGATCCTGGTCGAGGCGCAATGGTTGGGATCGGAACGCAAGCCGGATGAGGCGGGGAAGTGGGGAACCCCGATTCTACTGGGTCTGGCAGCTGTCAACCTGGGCAAAGAGAAACCATTGCGATGTTGAGGAGAATGGAGAAGGATCCTTGCTCAGCAGTACTCACCCGTCGCAATCACTTGACAAGAGGCGGAAAGGAAGAACTGCCGATGAATGGACAGTTAGGGATCAATTGGTGGGCGATTGAGGACGGAGGATAACCTGGGCCAACTGAAGAGGCCAAGCAAGTGACAATCACACGAGAATCAACCAAAAGAAAAGGGATTAGACCAGGAATAAGACCAAGGATGAGGGCGCAACAGCTGGGCTAAATACCAGTCGCGAAGAGAATGAGAACAAGCAACCCACGACTTCGACATGGCGTAAGAAGTAGTGGTATGGAGTAGACGCAGTAACCTGTTTCCCCAATAGCTCGATTTGCCCACTCTGTCCATTCAATGTTCTCAATTGTTGTCCCCCTTCCGTGGAGATTCAATTTTTGCTGCTCACATGAACAAATGGTTTCGCATGACTTGACCAGTGTGTTCAATGGATCGTATGCTGGTGTTCTGGATCTGGCAATTGGGAATTAATTTCCCCTTGAACCGGCCCCGCCAACCTTACCCCATGGGTCTGGACTCTTGGAACCTTGACACTGAAGCGCTTCGGCTTACCCTTTGCGGGAATTCCGCGGTCCTCCCGCCCGCGACATGCCTCTACAGTCGACCCGAGTCTGGATGCAGATTCTAAAGAGTTGTTCGGACCTGCAGAGCAGCAGATGCGCCAGTCAGTTGAAGCATTAACATGCTGACTATACAGTAACATGAGTACTACGTACTGCACAGGAGATTTCATGATCGACTCAACAACCAGGTAATCGATAAGGCGAATTCATTTCGTGGCTTATCCCAATCGATGTCACCGGTGCGTAATCCTTCTGGTTTAGGAGGCTTCTATAAAGTACTCCGAAACCATATCTTGCAATGGCCGTGGCAAGTTGACACAGGTTTGCTGTGCTACAATTGTTCATTCGAGTCACAATGCATCGCAAAGCACGTCAAGCATGCCTGGCTGTTTCAATCCAGCACCCATTCAGATGGAGATACGAGCTTCGTAATTCTATACTAGGGGAGCCAAGTAAAGTTGCTCAGCAAATATTTCTGAGATCCACAAACACATCAGGTCCGGCACATATTTCTGCAACCTGTTGCCAGTTGAGACAGTCTTGCTGACAACTGGTATGCATATGATCTTTACTAGTACTATGTAGTAACCACATCAGCATCCCAACATTTCAGCCCCTCCCCTGCAGGACAAACCCGATCATGGGACTCTGAAAAAAAAAATGGAAGGGCGGCAGAAAGGGTGATAGTTCCAAAGTTCCGCTGTCAGATTGATGCAGCGGCAATCCCAGGAATAGTGCGGGGGCGCGTACACCGTCCTAAATCGGACGATTCTTTCCTATTCAGTTCCTACTAACACTCGCAAAGTGAGAATCATTGCATGTCCACCGTAAGTCCGTAAGGTCGATGCATAATCTGACCTTCCACGTGAGCAATGGATTCTTTCCAAGTGAGTAAAGCATAGCCTACCCTCCGTGGCCACCAATTTCACAATTCCCCGAAGTTGATATGCAGCCACATCCAAGTGAGGGGGGTTGAACCTCTGTCCTGCCGGCAATTTCTGTTACCGCCTTCCGAGTTGCCATTTCCGGTCACTCGGCTCACCTGCCAGGCCAGGTGCTGTTCCATGGTAGATGCGGAAGCTTATTGAAGCAGCGATGCATGTATGCAACAGCCTCTATTACGGTATATGAGCTGGAGGTTGTTGGCCGTCGACTCACCTGATTGGGATTTAGTTTCCTCCCGAGTCGTTTTCGGTTTTCAATGTTGCCATGCTATATTACTCTCAGACGCTCGCTGCAATAAATTGATGTTGTTGTTGTTGTTCGCCAAAGGCCATATCGGTTTGGGAATGATATCTATCATCATGCTTTTCCAATTCATCTCTCAAGTTCCAATGGAGAAAGCCTAGAGTACGCACTTGATTTCCTACGCCACGATCTAGCCTTTCTCCGTGCGCTTGAGTGCTGGCACAGTTGCTGCTTCTGCTCCCTAAGTGACTGCAACGTGCTTGCTTCATCCGCGTCAATCCAGGAATCAATAAGTATTCCTCGAAAGTTGACATTTTTGACCGTATCCTGAGGGACTGACAATGTGTCAAAGATGGCACAACATAGTATGCCAGAGAAGCAATGTGATACACCCAGAAGCCAGACATCAGCTCCTCGAGGCTTTGCAGCAGCGCGCTCGTCGTCAGGTTCCGTCCCATAAGTGCAAAGTCTCATCATCGCACTCGGACTCTACTACTATTTAGTAGTCACCAAACCGTCGGGTGAGACGGCCACCACCCAGAACTAATCAGAATAGCCTCCAATTGAGGCTCAGGGGGAAAGGGTTTGCAGACCGCGGTGGGTCTCAACCTCATCTCCGAGGCAGGACGCCACGACCCACCACTTAGCTATCACAACCGAACCACTGCAGGGCCTCAAGAGTCTGCTGGTAAATTGGCACTAGTTACTTTGTAGTAGGTTACCGCGAGAGTCTTGAGAAGAAACTGAAATAGCCCCTCGAGGCCGAGGGTCTGCACTCGGTAGTAGGCTAGCCGGGGGGCGAACTCACCCTCATGGCTCATGCGCTCTTGGTCCCTGAAATAAGCCGGATCCACAATAGCTTAGTACTTACGACTTGTCCCCTTTCTACAAAGATTGGAGCCAACGATAGAGATCCTTCATAATCGTGAGTCTTGAGGGTAGACGGAATCACGTAGTGATGACTTGATTCGTGTCAATATAATGTCTCTTAGTAGAATCTTTTGCAGTCTGTATTCATCTACCTTTTCATTCTTTATAGGACATTGCTTAGAAAAGGGTCTACGTGGAAGAGTGATATAGATTGATATCTGAACGTTGTATATTCCACGTGTGGTTAGCAGCGAGTCAGCAAAACCCTGCCATAATTAGGGGTTGAACGGTGACCAATGGCATTGTTTCCCATACTAACACCCACTGTAACAACTGGAACACTATTGATTTGCTCCAAATGAGATACTTTATTTCCAAAGAGGACCGCTTAAAAAATCTCGTTTTACCCCCCTTACCACCCTTGATGGAGTGATCAACTAGCAAAGCCTTCACGGGAGCTAGGATGAACGCTCTTCTAGTTCCAGCACTAAGGCAACAAGTGCCGCCTCGAATAGGCCTAGTCAGGTCCGCTGCAAACAGTCTATACCAGACTTTCATCTCCATCTTGACTGAGCTTCGTAAATCGCCAACTTCTTCTCCAAATGGACTAGTAGTGCTCCAGTCTCAAAAGTGGCAGCATACTGAAGTGTCGCTCGATTGCAATGGATATAAAAGTATGGAAAGTTCCTATTCTCTACAGGTATCAGACCTGCAATATCAGCCTCATAACGAGTCTGTCTCAACTTCTTCCTCCTTCTTTCCCCCAAGCTCAAGTAGCTCTTTTCGCGACGAAGAACAAGCAGCTTGAACATGCTATGCCTCCGGGTCAGCAGAAGGGCAGAAATGTCAATCTTCCAAAGGCTACTTTGCCTAATGGCAATGTTAGCACATATCAAGACGGCTACTGGCCGTGCAGTCTTTGCCCACTACATGGTGAGCAAAACCATATCACAAATCGACACAATAAAAGCAGAAGACTCACAATCCTAGGTCGGCAATATCACAACTGATCATATCCAGCAGGATGTGGACGATGCCATTGCTATGGGTCTTGATGGATTTGCTCTCAACGTCCAATGCCCAACGGATAGCTGGGCCGGTACTCTTGTGCAAGAGATGAGCCACTATATCGTGCATCAGCGCTACGATTTTCGTATCTTCATCAGTATGGATGTGTACGCATCTGGGGGCCCCTCCTGTGGTCAGGGCCCTGCAGGCTATGTCACTCTGTGTCGCGATGCTATGGGTTATGGGGCATACTACATGGTGGGTGACAAATACATGGTGAGTACTTATAGCTCCGGTGGAGGAACTTGGCACAATTGGGAGTCCTTCAAAGACTCCGTGATGGGCGATGGCGGCTATGATGTATATTGGATTCCCGATCTCGGCGACACAGAGGGTTATTGGACGAGTGACGCTGGCTGGTGGTATTATTGGGGAAACCTCACCGACGGGCTTTTTAGCTGGGAATCCGCATGGCCAGCGTTGGGACAAGACGCCGCCGACCAGAGCGGAGGCATTGGAGGAGTGGCTCGCGACCAGGTGATCATTGATGCGGCTGAAACTGAGGGTGCCTCCTACATGATTCGTGGGTCTCTCCTCGCTTCCGTTGGTTGAGGCTTCCAGTCGCTAACCATGAACTTATAGCCCTGAGCTTGATGCAGTATAAGAACTCGGTGAACATCTCTCTCTTCCCTGGTCACTAAGTACCTTACTAATTGCATTTCAGTACTCGACCAATGTTTATCGCCAAGGAGAGACAAATTTCATGCAACGGCTTCACGATATTTTGGAAATCGAGAGCGATGCGCTCGAGTTTGTGGAATATATTACCTGGGTAAATTGCTCTTCCTGAGGCTTCACAGATCTACAGGAGGTGAATCACTGACAAGCACAGAATGATGGACCGGAAGGACATTATATTGGAAACCTATGGCCTGAGCAGAACACTGATGCGGCACCCAACAACTACGCCAATGATATTTGGCCCCACGATGCCCTCCAGCCTATCATACAGTCCTTTGCCACAGCATTCAGAGCGTCTGCTGGTCCAACTGATATGCGGCCTCAGAATGGAGAAGATGCGGTGGGTGCCATCTGGTACCACACGCTTGCTTTTGACGATACCTGTCCTTTCGAAGGAATTGGAGAATACACGTTTTGGGATAAACCAGCGGGTTACGAAACATTTTCGCTAACCACACACTGGGCCGTTGTCCTCGATGATACAGTTGGAGGGTACGCTCCTAGCGACCTAGAGCTCATCATCACTACAGCAGCTGATGACCAAGTTGTGGTGACCGACCTAAGTGCCGGACTGAACTTTGCTCAAGGGCCGAATATCAATGGTGGGTATTCAGTCTCCATGATACTCGCCCCCAAATCAGGTACAACCGTTTTATATTCCGCATCAGGGGGGAAATGTCCCGCTTCCAGCTGCACGGAAGGTTTCTACAATCTCAACTATCAGATTCTACCTTTAGTCCCGGGTGAGAGCGGCAGCGGTTGCACTTACGAAGAGACTGTGTTGCGGTATACGCCTCTGAATACCACCGCGGATGACACCATTGATTGCGCGGGTCTGTTGACATTGACCGACACGGCAGTCACTTCATGGGAAGTCAGCCAGGCTGGCTTGGCCTTGGAATTCGAGACGACGCGTCATGCGTTGTCAACTAGCCATGGTAAGTAAAGGCACTTGCTGTTTTCACTCATGCCGTCTAATGAATCCCAGTGTTGACTACGACGCTTCCAAACATTGATTCCTACTTCAACAAGTACAGCATAGTGGGCGTCACCGGCTGCTCGGATATCACTAATGATAACGCTTGCCAACTACCCCAAACCTGCCCGGTTTCAAACGACCAAGTTCCATATTTCTTCGCTCAACGGGCCTTTTCGGTCTTCCAGCGATGTCTGCGGGAGATGTCCACGTCTGTATTTGAGGATGGTTTCATTACCTCTTTGGCAATTGACGATATGGTCGGGAATGTTACGGCTTATTTGACTCCTAAGAGCGACGAAGCAGATCTGGTCAAGATCATGGGGGCCATGGCCGCAGGATTCACCATTCTCAGTGGTGGCCTCGGCCCAATCAGTACCTTTACCAATTCTTTCTCAGCACTTTTGGGCGGGGTATTCAGCATGATCTCCGTCTTAGCCAGTCCCAGTGACCCAGCCGATAGCAGTGCTTTCTTAGCCGAACCACGCACTGCTCTGTCAGATCGTCTCTCCGTGGTGGTTCAGCAGTACAACACTAGCTTGGTCAATCTGGCCCAAGCCGTGTTCGAGGCAGGTGATCTGTCCTCTCTTCCAGACTACGCACTCGACACCTCGGCCGATATATATGGGAAATATTATACCACCGACATGGCCAAATTCTTCGCCGGGGGTCGGTTCGCAGACCCCAATATGGCGTGTGGCGATGTTGCCAGTGGTCTCAAGACCGCGATTCAACAGTCTCTCGTGGGATACATGCTCGCCAGCTCCAACGTCTACATCATCCAGAACGGCCATTCCGCCGACAACTGCCCCGGCAGTCGAGGCACTGTGCTGAATCTCGATTCCGCGGGGTCGGTCTGCTACACCCTCGAGCGACCCGGGTCAGGTTCCTACTACGAGGATCTCTCCGACCCCCTCTCAGCGGACTTCTTCGACGTTCTGTACGGTTCGTATAGCATCAACCTCCCGGCTCTGATCAGTAGCTCGCTCCAGTGCCAGACCGCGCAAGGCTACAACGGCACCTACAATCCTTCCACGAGCATCATTCCGGGCTCGGGATACGCGATCGACAATCTGCCACCATGCTTCTTCAATCTTCCAGTCCTCTACACGGACTACACGGTGAAAACCACAGGTGAACTGGTGACAACATCGGGAACACCGTGCCAGCTTCGGGAGGGGACCGAGGACGATGGAGCGGGCAACTATCTTCCGCCGAACCTGGCGGAGGTGTTCACCGCTCACTTTTGTCTCTACAAGCCAGGCCACTGAGATACTGGTACTACCTAGTGGTCACTCAGAACAGTGGCCTGTGATTCTTGCACCCAGCTTATTGTTTGCAAGCTTCGGAGATCCCATTATTGTATCCGGAGACTGGCCGTTGAGATATGAACCATTGGAGCTATCTCTCAATCTGAGGTTCTCTCCGATTGCAGTAGGGTTTGTGCTGATGAATGTTCTTTATAGCAATTGTTCTTTAACTTCTGTGTACATACATTAGAAATATTTTATTGTTGACTGAAATTCGAGGTGCATACCATCGACCCCTGGAACAAATCGCCATAGAGTATAGTATCACCGGGGGCGCAGGCATCCGAACATCCCCCTCATCCGTTGGAGAATTGATGATTTATACAGAGAGAGAGAAAGAGAGAGCCAGAGAGATGGTCCTTTAAGACAATCGTCTGGGACCTCTTTTTTTCTTTTTCTTTTTCTTTTTTTTCCCCCCCCGAATTGCAGACGAAAGCATAGCGCTCTCATCCCATCCATCCTATCGATATACAATCTTATGGCGGGTAAGATAGCTAGCTAGCCTTAAGTTAGGATCAACAATAATATCCCATTCCTTCTTGCATTGTATCTTCTAACAGGGTAGAATGATTTGACTACGATACGGAGTACTAAGTGGTTGTTTGTTCAATTCTCCCTCATCCGTCAGTCAGATTTGTCGGACGAGAAGAAATGAAATGTCTGGATATAGAGAATTGGCTGCGCGGTGCTGGTGGCTGAACTTCCCAGGGGCCGGGTCTGAATCGACACGCTGCTGCAGTTGCATGCCTTGCGGTGCGGTGGGAGGGGGGAATTGTTTGGACCTATAAATTCTTAAGAGTACAGTGATGTTCTATTATGATTAGTGCCTGCGTCGCGCAGTATGTTGGGACTTTCATGGAATTGACTATAGTATAATGGGCCACGTGAGTTAAGTTCGACTAGTCAGAGGATGGGTTGGTCTGTGTGCTCGATCAAGCAACTATCCCGAGGTTGCATGCAGCGTTGCCGTGTGTTAGAACAAGACAAGCAGACTCCGAGTCACTCCTCCGTAACTTGCTTCGATTCTTCACCACGTAATCTAGAATTACCGGCGATCACGGATCGGTTGATCTAGTCAATGGGTGATCATTGAGGAGATTCCACAAATGACATTTAGGGGGTTTCATTCTTGTTCTGGTTCTATCAATGAAAATTGCACCATTGAATCTACTGCATTGTCAACGCCCTCTTAGCTGCTATTTCTCTTGCTACTGCGCCCCCACACCAAAACTCAGGTCAGGTCAGGTCATTATCATGCCATAGTTATATTAAACAAGGTTACTCCGTAATCGTCATCAATACGATGGGATATGGTAAGCTGAAATCATTACACCAGCACACCATAGCACCCCACACGAAGGAAAAAAAAGAGGAAAGTTGCGGTCTAGGCCACATATTGGTACCGGTTCCCTTCCTCGCGTTCCATGTAGTCCTTCTCGATGAGCCTGCACGTTGATAGAATGGTTAGTCCGAAGTTTCTTCAAGTAGGGATTGTTGTCCAAAACTCACTTTTCAATATTCTTCTTGATCTCCGCCGGCTCAAGCACTCCCCGGCTCCGCGTGGCCTTGATCACCTCGGCCACTAACTCCGGGTGGGTGATGGTCTTGCGACTCTTCATGATGCGGACGATGGCCGCCTGCGTCTCGTAGTGGCGGTCCGCCGCGACCCGCTCATGCGTCGTCTTGTTCTCCTCCTTGGTCTCCTTCAGCTGGATCTGGTTAATCTTGATCCGCATCTTCGGGTCGGAGAACCCGGGGTTGTAGGCAAATTCGTCCGTCTTGTTGACCTCGCGGCCCTTGGGCTTCTTGGCTAGCACGCGGTACTTCGCACACGCGAGGGATTGGAGCGTTCGCTGGAGTTCCTGGTCGGCTATATTCCAAAGCAGTCAGCAAGGAATCCAATGCCCTTACGAATAAGCTTACTCACACAGCATGGTGGCTTCCTGGATTTGGGCGTAGGTCAGGAATCCGCCCTCTGGAAGATCGTTGAACAGTAGCAGGACGATCGCCTGGAATGAGCTGACCACGAGTTCCTTGTCACCCTTGGGGAACCTGGCGCGCAGCTGACAGTGCGCCAGCTGGTGCTTCCAGTTGAGTTTCCGTCCGTTGTATTTGGTGTGATAGAACTTCTCGAAGTCGTCCACGCTAGTCGCGATCTCGGCGGGTATCCGCACCGTAACGTCGGGATATGTCGGCCAGGCGGCCGCTGAAAGCACGCTGACGCTCAGGTCAACCGGGAGCCGGTGTCGACGTTCGCGTTGGATGGAGCTGTAGGCGGCCATCTCGTCACGCGCGACATCCATGTCCTTGAACATGGACTCCAGGTTGTGAGTGAAGCTTGATCCGCATTCTGGATTTTATTAGTAGGAGTTCCATATTTTGTTCCGCAATAGACCAGCAGGGCTTTAGAATAAGGGAAGGTACCAGTCTTGAGCCTCGAAAGCATGCTCTTTTCCGCATCGTCACTGGCGCTCCGGCCCATTAACAGCCTGCGCGCAAGGTCGTTCTTGTAAAATGCCTCGAACACAGCTTTTCCGTGAACAAACCGGAACAGATCCAAGACCTGATCGAGTTGCCGGTTGATTTCGGCATCTTCATCTGCCAACGGCATATCCTCCGCGTTTCGTGTAGGGGCCAGCTTCCAGCCGCCCTTGAGTAGCCTGTCCACGTATTTTGCGATCATTTCTCCAGTCTTGGGATTGTCGGTTCCTCCCGTAGATGCGGATTTTCTCCCCATGTTCATGAACGTTTCGAAGGCTTCGCGAAGGACGTGGCCTAGCTCTTCGTTGCGATGGAATGAGCCATTCCAGAGGTCGTCAAGCTGTTGCTTGAAGTCTAACAGACGCGCCACCATGTCTGCTTCTTTCTCCTCGTCGAACACGATCGCGGACCCTTCCTCGATGATGTAGGCGCTGAATGAGGTCCTCAGCTTGGCCCCCAGGTCTTTGCGTTGGAGGAGGGAGTACAGCCTTTCCAGGGCAACTTTGTTACCCGCCCGTAGGAGGCCCAGTATATCCTTCTGGTTGAGCAGAACCCCTTCCTGCTCAGCGACCAGAGTCCGATCGAGAATTTCTGCAAGTTTCTGTTTCGTGCTTCGATTTAGAGAGAACAGTTCGCATCGGTTGACCTCCCGCTCAATCAACTTATGGCTGCTCTCCGCCAATGTCGCCAGATAGCCGGCTGCTTCTCGTTGAACCCATGAAGAGAAGAACTTGTCCGATTCGGCAATAAAGACCGGCTCGAAGGCGGATGTGTAGATATCAAGTCCATGGAATAAATCGATGGCATTGCGGAGTAAGGATGAATCAGCGACCGTACTCTTTGCTTCGTCCCGGTCCGCTTCCACGAGGTCGCAAGCGCCTTGCAGGATCTTTGGTTCTAATACTGGATCGGAGAATATGTGCTGTCGGAACTGGATCAAGCCCATCTCGCGAATGACGGGAAACTCTTTGGAGTGGAGGAGGAAGGACTGGTCGAGATAATAGAAGATGGAGCGGACGGTTACCTGATGACTGTCAGTGATTTTCAATCCTCGTCGACCTGATGAGGCCGTTGGTCACCATACCAGTTTGGACTGCCATAGCGACCATGCCTCGACGACCGCCCGCAATGTTTCAATGTTGGTGCCACCAGCCGCCTGCGCCGTCAGCTTCTCGCGCAGTTTCCCAGTGACGTAGTCCCGACATCGATCCGAGAGCCGCTTGGCCAGGGCCGCAGCTCTCCCCTGTCGGCAGACATGCTCGGCGCCTTTATAGAGTTCCTCCAGCGACTTTTCCGGCTTCCCGCCACCAAAGATTGCCACTAGCGCGGCATCAAGCTGATCCCAGACCTTCTCGAAGTATGCATCCGGGTTCAACCGGGACCCGGTCCGGAGATTCTTGACAACCAGCCGCTTCGCACCAGTATGCGGGGTGAAGTTGCCCTGGCGCGACGCCGCATTGAACGGCCGAGGTCGGACCGCAGGGTTGGCCGCGCCGGCCCCGCCCGCGGTGTGGCCCATGGCCTCGCCTAACCGAGGCTCCGCATTTGTGAAGTTGTACATCCTTTCGGGCGAGGTCTGTTCTTGAGGGCTGACTAGAGGGTAGGAAGGGCCTGGGAGGGTGGGCGACAGGCGCAGACGCTTGGTCGTCGGGGACTGGTGCTGATGGCTTCGGCCGTCGCCGTGAGCGGGGTGGTGATTGCTGCGTGAAAGAAGCTCGGAGATGGTCGCTTGCTGCTGAGGCTGCTGGCGCGAGGCGTCTTCTGAATCGGATAGCTTTCTTTTACCGATCGATTTGCGCTTACCGCTCCTCTGCTCGGGGGCGCCTCTTGAGTTCTGCTGCATCTACCCGGTTCAGTCCGAGGAGAAGGGTGGTGAGGGTATGGGAGCGCTCAGCGTCGGAAGGACCCAGAATCAGTGCGGGCGAGCCCTATCATGCATGGCAAGTCTTTTCTCAGGCCAATTCTAGAAATCCACCGTACACTGCTGGGGAGAAGGCGAGGACAACAAGATGGTGCGACGATGGAGGACGAAGACTGAATCGAAGTGAAATGGGCAGAGTGAAGTGGTGGTTGAGGTTAGTAGGTTTGTCGAAGGGGCGTCACAGGCTAGATCGAACCAGCGGCGGCACGGACTGAGACTGACTAAAAGTCCCCGGAGATAAGATAATACTTCCGTTCATTGCGGCAGACATGATTGGCTAAGACCCCCAGTATACGTATTTTGGTGGACCTCACCTTCTCTCAACCCCGCCATGTTATACAGTACTTGTACATCTACCTCTGAACCTTGTGATTCTTGGTAAAAAGTCCACCCTCTAATGTCTCATTCCTGAGCAGATTTAGTACGCGCTATCGGCTGATAAACATGTTCATATACATCAAAATCTTATCAAAAAGAAATCCCATAGCTTGTCCAGCTACCCGACTCACAAGAGGTCCGGCTCATGAGAACGACGGCTCCCCTGTGCGTTCCTCAAGTTCCATCTCTTCGAACTAGAGTAATCAAAATTAGTGGGAGAAAGCGAGACGAGAAAAGTAGGGCAGCACGTACATCGAGAAAGTCGGTGGCGGTAATGAGCGCCATGTAAGACTTGACAAGGCTCCCCAAGGTGCCTTGATGATCCGCATGACCAGTGCCGCTAATCCGAGCAAATCGCTTGAAGATGCCCACCATGCCTTGTCTGTTTTCGGTGAGGAACGTGCGCGTTTGTTCCATCATCTGCTCGTTGTGAAGTCCGCGAGAGAACACCGCTGAGACAATCACCCGAAGACAGGCATCAAGCAGTTCGTAATACTTGCGTAGAGCATCGGTGTTGTCAATATCTGCATCCGTTAGTGTAAAGATCAAGCCTTGGAAGCGGAAGAACCGAAGTACTTACCAATTCCAAGATCAGGGTCGGCGGCAAACAGCTGCGACTCGCGCACGGCTTGGAAGAGACCAGTCCTCAAGACATGCGTGGCCCCAACCTTTGTTTGACACAGCTCCTGGAACAGAGACAGCAGAGATTGATAGTAAGACAATAGAAGTGGCGTATCTATTTCATTGATCCGTTAGTAATGCGATCAGCTAAGGAAAGGACTCGAGCTTACCGCTTGCTTGGGTGTTCCTCAGTTCCACTGGCAATACTCGGATTGCGTCGAGGAACAGGCTTAGGTAGTTCGTCTGCGCTATCAATTCGACCAAAACTGGATCCGTCTGTCTATCTAAGACAGCCAGCAGATTGAGACATAGAACAGCCGAGACACGACATGTCTCCTGTCCAGCATATGCATCATCGCAAATGGCTTCGACCAGGGCATGGCCGGTTGCCTTGATGATCTGCTGGCTTTGATTTTTAATAAGGTCATGAGCCGCGTTGGATGAAACGATGCGGGCAACATAATGTGAACATATGTTGTAAAGACTCTCCCTGAGACTGACATTTCCAGTAGCCATGATCACGCCGCGCACGCAAATATGGAACATCTGGTGAAGCTTCTCATCAAGCACATCGCCGCCCTTGCGCGCAAGGTTTAAGTTTGGCTTGGGAGATTCGGAGCTAGAAGACTCCAGCTTGCTAACCAATGTCTCGGTAAGTCTTGCCAGCTCTAACGCCTCCGGCATATCATTCTGAATAGCGGCTTCAAGTTTGGGTAGAATGAGTTGGAGTGAGTGTAGAATGAAGGTAGTTCGTCGGCCACCTTCGATCTCTGCAGAGGAAAGCATGGTTGTGATCAGCTCAGCCCAGGATCGAAGGGCCAAGAAGCGGTTGAACGTGATCTGTCGGAGCCGGTTCGTTGCTTCTATGAACAGCATGAGACTTTCGGCCTCAGCAATAAATTGTTCCTCGTGTAACTGTCCTCTAGCGAACATTTCCTCTTTTCTCACCTGAATCAACTCCACTACCTCGGCCATATTGTATAGGACCAAGGAACGGTCTGCCTCTGGTCTCGCACACACATCAAAGTCAAGGCCCTCGAGGACAAGGAGATCAGGCATAGGTAGGGAACGCGCAATGTCTAGGTCGGCAAAGTCGAAAAGATCAAACACAGAAGGATTTACTGTGGTCTCTCCCGTCTCCGACGTTGAGGTGCCGAATAGGGTGGAGATAAGTTCGGCTTGAAGAGTCGGTGCTCCAAGCTTAGCAGCCGAGCGAATCTCTATCGCGGCGTAATCGAACAAGAAGCTTCTGAGGAGTAAGAATTCCGCGTAAGCTGAGGTTGACTCTGCTAGCCAGAATTCATCCGCAATGATTGGCAAACCATCCCATGACGTGTGAGGTCCAATTATTGGCTGAAGAGCGAGCATATTGGCGAGGAACCGGGAGCCACGCATCTCAGCAAGTGTGAAATACGACGATATCTTCGATGACCAAAGATTCTTCAGAACCTGGAACGCCATACGCTTCATTTGTATCAGCCAGGGAAGAATATTGCCATCCATTGCACCAGGAAAGTCTTGCACGAATTGGATGATGGCATGCAGCAAGGACATCTTGTTGGCAAACATGCCATCAGGGGAGACGTCAAGAAGACTACCTATGCTATTGAAACCGAGAAGGAGGTGGGCTATCGTTGGCCTATCGCTTATCGATCCAAGACAGCCATTCAGAAGTGCTAGAAGGCTTTTCCTGA
This sequence comes from Aspergillus aculeatus ATCC 16872, assembly GCF_001890905.1. Taxonomy (NCBI): domain Eukaryota; kingdom Fungi; phylum Ascomycota; class Eurotiomycetes; order Eurotiales; family Aspergillaceae; genus Aspergillus; species Aspergillus aculeatus. The sequence continues at coordinate 1,663,756 of NW_017962980.1, forward strand.
TGATGTAGGCCGGGGACTTATCGCCAGCCTCCAGTTCCCGATCATCGACTTCCATTTGATGTGTGAGAGGCCGTGCTAGGTTGTCCAAGTCTACCTCGGAGCTGAGGATCTCGACGATTTTGTTCGAGGATCGCCATTTAGACAATTCAGGTGATGTGACTTTATTCAGCTTCGGGGAGCTCGACAGCTTCTCTAACAGTGTCATGGACATGACCGTGAGCTCCTCATGCCCGGTACTGCAGTAAAGACACAGTGCAGGTACAATGGTCAAGTTGTTCAGAATGCTGTCTTCAAAGGCCGCAAGGGAAGAGTTGGCCACGGTCGTTCTATTGGCATCCGCTTGTGACCTGATCATCGGTCTGACAATGTTGAAATAAGTTGATTGAAGGTCAAGAATCATATTCATGACATTCAAGCTTCTCAGCAAGGAGAGGACGAGCGTGGAATCTGGCGATGCCCTGGCGACCTCGTTCACATCTTGTTGGGCTGTGGCAAACAGAGATTTGATGACATCTTCGTTGAACAACCATTCTGCAACTCGCGCGAAGGGGTGAAGACGAATGTATGTCACCATTGTCGAAGACTTGAAAGCAGAATCTGGTGACACTGACGGCTGACTTAAGACGGTTACCAGATTTTCATTGAACGAATTGAGACAGCACGCTACAAACTCCAAACAATTAAGGGTCAACAACCGAGTCTGGCGCTCATTCATATCAGGGACTTTTCTTGCTAGAGCGTGGCCCATGATGAAATCAACATATGGCTCGATGCCAGCCGTGCGGTAGGAAGAGCCGAGATTCTCCGGGAAGGGCAACGAAAGATGAAATTCGGCGGACTCAGGAGTAGGCGTAACAAGTGAGGAGACCAGAGTGACAAAAGCATTGGCTTGATCGAAACGCTCACCAATGTTCCGAAAGATTTGCTGCTCATACCATGCAAACGCATTGCTATTCACAGGAGCTTTAGCAATACCGGCAGTATTCGGGTTGGAAATCCACTGATCGATAGAGAGCCACATCTCGTTGCCATTGTGGGCGGTTCGTTCAGTCATGAGAGCTGCGAGGGCTGTGAAAACATTGGCCCTGAGATGTGTGGGCACCGATCCACTGCAAAGCATCAACAAAGTGCCGACGACGTTGAAGGATGGGTGGTGAAGTAGCCAATCTCTAATAGAAGCGCTCTGTCTGCACAGATGCTCCAAGAGCCTGAGGTAGCATGTAAGCATCACAGGACTCTCGGGCTCACTCATATCAGCTGGATTCAACTTCCTCGAGCGTAGGACTGCCTGTGATGCTGGCTGCTTGTTCGTGACTCTTTCGGCGTACAACTCTAGCTCAGCGAACATCTGCGTCCAATTCATAGATGTCGACCGCTTGAACTTGGCAGAAAATAATTTGTCCTCCTCGGAGAGAAATCGGTGGGCTGCAGTGGCGTTGTCTTCGCCTACAGAGATGGAACATAGCAGTTCACAGAAAGCGCTGACCCTAGGAACGGTTTGTCGCTTAGAGGCCCACTGGAGGAAGCCGTACAAGTTTGAGTCAGGATCGGCCCAAAACTCCTGCGCGGCGTCAGGCCGTTGTTCGAACGCAAAAGCCATGATCATCAAGAAAGACTCAAGGTGTGTGCGAGCTTCGACCACGCCACGATGAGGCGTGGAGGTCAAGCCATCTCGAAGAGCTGTGAGGTGATCAAGCCGTTGAGAGTCTTCTTCGGTTTTCAACATGCGAACAGCATCCGGCATGTTTGCGATGCAGGCCTCAGAAAAAAGCTCGAAGCTCTCCATGAGAAGGGTCTTCAGAAACTCGGAGCACTGGTCTAGCTCGAGCATTGCTGAAGCAACCTCTTTCAGAAGCAAAGCTACCAACTCACTGCGAGCTGGATCTGCCCATTCCTCATTATTGATACCATAACAGACTGTAAGCAGGAGATCGAGTCCGCCGTCATCCAGCGCTGTCATGAACAAAGCTGTACGCTCATCTGCGTCTTTCTCGGGTTCCACTCCCTGCACAGGCGAGGACGGGGCATCGAAGTCCCAAGCGCTGAATATTGCGAGCCAGAGTGTAATGATTGCAGAATGGAAAGTGGGCAGCTTCCACTCTTGAGCGACCGTTGTAGTGACGATCTCCTTATGCAGACTTTTGGCTTCTTGATAGGAGCTCGATTTTTCAGGGGAGCCGTGTTGCTCAAAGGCAGATACGATGCATGGGATATAGTGAACGACTAGACTGTCGAAGCGATCAAGGGTTCGGAGATGCTTCACGAGAACTCGAAGGTCTTCAGGGCTGGTATAAGGGCCTTTGAAAAGGTAGCTTAGAACGGCGCCAAGCGTTTCATGCTGCTGCAGTAGGCTGTTGCGCTGGAACTCTAGCAGCTCCATGGTATCAGCATCTTCGATCTGACCGACAAGCGTCGCCTTCTGAGCCTGATCGCCGAGGAGCGCAAGCCACTTCTCCACATCCACCATGGCAGTCATGCATTTTCGGGTGTATAATGAAGCATTTCGCAAAGGACCGTTCTTGATCTCAACCACGTGAGCCATCATTTCCTGCATGATTATTTGGTTTGTTTCCCTTTCCACCTCGAATGATTCCTGGAGAATAAGGCGCAACGAGTCAAGCAAGAACTGCCGGCGCTGGTGAAAGCGCATGATCGCAACATTGAGAAGGGGCCTGTCGAGTGATTGGGCCTCGACTTGCGCATCGAAGAATAAGAACGCAGCTTCGAGTTCATCGATATTCAGGGTATCCGCAAGCTGGAGTACACCTTGTTGAAAATCCTGGTTGATGGAGTATTCGACATTGCCAATCGTTACCTTCCCTAGATCGCATTGCAGACATGGTCAGCATCACATTGACGCCAGATCAAGCGAGCGGCCTCGCCTGAGAGCATCCGTTGAGATTCAGAAGCTAGCACATACCTGAGAGAACGGATTGTCGGCTTGCATTGTTTTTCGTGGGTTTGTCGAGGAGCTTCTTGAAGTCTTCAATGTGAGTCTCCAATTCAACTCGGAGACGCTCGATATTGACAACGAAAGCTGACGAGAGGTTTTGCAAATCCTGATTCAAGCCTCGAAGGCTTGCAACAGTATCTGTGTCCTCCATGCCTGGCAGGAAGCTTGCTCTTGCAGCAGCCAACTTATTGCGACGAGCACCAGCGAAGCGGAAGATGGGGGAGGGGAGATGTGTTTGTCCGGACCAAAAAAGGTCGGAGGACGCGACCAAAATCCCGGGCGGTCAAGAGCGGGCGGAGCTCATCGGCGCCCGCCCGGACCAGAAGTCCTTCTCCATACTGGCTAGTGTACTGTACCTAGGTCTATCTAATCGCCCGCCGCACGAGGAACAACAACAATTTCAGATTCACATGCGGTGTCATCGAACCATACCAGTGCAGGCACTCCCGTAAATTGTGGGATGAAGGTGGTCGCACTGCTCTGGGAGACCTCAGGTCCTCGTCAAAATGGGAGAAATTACCCTCGAAGGAGCCATTGCGCTTCTGGCATCTGACAAGCTCAAGGCACGGTCAGATGGACTAGCCGGTCGGTCACCTTTTATTACCTTGGCAGCACTTTTATTGGCAAAAGCTCTAACACTGAATAGATCTCAAACATATACTACAACAGAATAGAAAAAGTTCTAAGTTGTACGTCAAAGTCTCATACTGAAATGTATGTTCCATTTCTGGGCATTTTGTGGATTGACACCTACGTGTGTAACCTTATAGAAACACACTCAATGACAAGGCCTGCCACAAGCTGTTTGAGTCATTATTTCGATATGTCTCAGTGGAAAAGTCCCTGTATACACGCGCAAGCTCGAAAGGGGCCTCTGCCTCGCGTCTATCATCATGTGCATCCGTCATTCGCACGGCCATTGATGTTTTCTTGCCTAATTTGCGGACGAAGTCGGTCCGCGCGATCGTTGACCATGTCACGGAGACTGTATCGACTCCCGGAGCTCCTCTTGCGGATATCCTCGGCGTGGACTATATCAAATGCTTGACTACTCTATTCAGTTTTCCTCCCCACCTTGAACACCTTGCCGGCAATGAATGGGACAAACTTCTAGAGTTTTGCCTACAAATTTTAGGCTCGCACGAGACTGACAGCCAAGAAAGTGGGCAAACCCATCGCTTGTCTACTTTAGACAGTCTTGTTGCCTCGGCCAATGGTGCCTCAACACCGTCCAGAGTGTCTTTCAGGGAAAATTCTAGACCCGACACAAGTGCAGTTACAGAAGCTGTTTTATGTATTCAGCTTCTTATTGGGTGTCCGACAGCTCCGATCCTTGAGTCAGCCGAGGAGATCCTTCAAGAGCTGACCAAGCTTCTGAGCTCGTCAAGCTTGGCTGGGAATGGCTACCAAGCAGCCTTTGATTGCATCAATAGAGTCGTGATGAAGGTATTGCCTGAACAGTCAGATCTTGCTCGGATTTCATTGCTCAACCTTATCCCGGTGATCAGGCGACTGTGGCCCACCAAGATTCTAGGCTTGAAGGATGAATTGATTGTGACTTCGATGCTATGTGTAATCATTCTGACTGACGCAGCTCACAGAGAGCCGTCCGAATCTCTAATTCACACGATCGAAGATATGTTGGTTACTCTGCAGACAGAGTACACAAAACGGCCAGAGAAGGATATGTTGCAGTTGGACGAGCTATCTTTCCACCGTCGCACTTCAACTGAACGGCACGAATACTTCACTTGGCCTCGTCTCGACGCCCCAAGATCCGAGCATAATTGGACTATGTTGTGGGTTACAGCCAAGCTGATTGAGCTATTAGAGGACATCGCTGTGCGGCTTTCTACTCCTTCTGAAATTAAATCCTCGACGAAGAAGCGTCGCCTGACCTCGATGTTCGAAGATATTATCCGACAATCCACAACTGCCTCAAATGCAAGCAGAGTCTGCGCCTTACAGTTACTACCTTTTCTCCACAATTGCTACGGGAGCATTGATTCGAAAACTGTGTTGCTCGAACGATTGCTTCCAAGTATGCTTGACGATAACAGTGCCATTTCTATATGGACGATGGTTGCCATTGCAAGGTTCGTCAGGCATGCCGAGTACTAGAGGTACGAAGTGACTGACGCAATAGATTATAGTATCGCAAGCAGTCCAAATGCAGGCTCATTATCCCTGAGATCGTATTGGGAACAGGCTTGGGAACTTGCGTCTCGGGCTTCAACATCCCAAGCAACATCCAGAGCAGCTTGCAACGTCATGCACAACATTCTTCACTTTGAGCTCCTAGACTACTCTGTGGTCATCCAGTCAATAAATTCGATGCTTTCTCCTAGCAACTTGGATGGACCGTCTTCTCTGTCCGATTCATCTCTAGCACTCTGGGCTACAATCATTCGTAAGACAGCGCAGATCAACCCGGGATTAGTCACGGAAGCTTCAAGTAAGATATCGTCTTGGCTTCGCGAATCGTGGACAATAGGTTTGTCTCGGAATTATTCACAGCTATCGCTCAACTTTCTGATTTTGAACAGGGACGGTGACAGACCGTATGCATATAGCACAAGTGGCATCATTCGCTCGTCCTCTGGACATTGTCAATGTGCTTCTTGCTTGTACAAACCGACGTCTTTCTTTGCCAAGAAGTCAATATGGAGGATTTAACAGTCCTGTTGCCAAAGGCTGGCAGTACTTCATCCGCAACAAGCAGCTCTTGAATTATCTGTTTGACCTCGAAAATGTGTTAGACAGCGCGGATATATGGATTGTCCAGGATCCATTGCCGTTGAAATCATATGCTCGGCCTGACCCAAATGGTTACATTATTCTTGATTTGTTGCATACGAAATCCGAGAGTCTCTTGCAGGCCTGGCAGTCACTTTCAACTGAGAAGTCACATCATATCACAACGGATATTGTGCAGATAGTTGTGTCCTTCTGTGTCGCTGTTGCCCTGTACACGGAATGTCTACCAGAGCAAGTGAGAGAGCGAACGGCCTCCCTACACAAAAATAGTCAGCTACTGTGGGAAAGCCTATGCTCATTCATGAAAAATCGAGAATCAGGATTTGTGAACGCTTGTCTAGCAATCCTGTCGCCATACCTGACACCGGAGAATTTATTCCTTGCTCCCAAGTCAGTTGTGTCGAATGCTCTGTGCGGCTTGTTAGGTCCCCTGGCGGAAATCCTAGAAGAATCCCGACAACGACAGAGAGAAATATTGGGTTCTCGCGGTGAAGAACCCATGGACTTGGACGATCCATTGCTCACTGACTATGACCAGTTGGCAGAGATCACAGGCATACTGAATAAGAACCGAGAAGCACTTCCCTTGCTCCAAGATGGTGCCACATTTCAACGCTGTCTTACTGTTCAAGTGTCTTGCTTCCAGAAGATATATGTCTACTTGGCCTCTCCTGATCAACTGTCCAGTGAGGAGGACATTGTTAGTTATTTGACTAGTCTCGACGAGGTTGACATTTTGTCTGCTCGGGATTTTCTCCCCTATATCTACCAGGCCAGTGCTGGCCTAAGCCGCGAATCGTTGCTAAACATACTCGAGGATCTCGCTGAGAAGTGCCTCCAGTCCTACGGATTAGAACGCTGCGAAAACTCTCACCTTGTTTGTCTCCGTATGATGCAAAGCTTTGTCAAATCATGGACTGGGCAGGAGAAAGACCATTTCTCTGATTCGGCGACTGACATATACACATGGTTTGTGGATATACTTCTTGCAAAAAAAAGAGCTTCTCCCTCAGTCCTCATTGCGATGACGGAGCTGCTGGGAGAGATTCTTGTCCACAATTCTGCCTATACAAGCGGCCCAGCAAGTCCCTCTCCCCGTACCTGTCTCTTCACCATACTCAGGCGGGGAAACGCTGCCGTGAAGTTCAGGGCTGGCGAATTGATCCCTCGAATTTTCGGCAATTTCCCTCTCACCAATCACGATGCCATATTCAGTGATGTGTTGAGCAGCCTGCCTCGAGATCCGGACTGGATTGAAGGGATCGCTCTTCGACTTCTCATTTTAGCTCGCCTTGCATCCGTGTGGCACACACTACTCCGCAGAAGTATCTATCACATGGTCGAAACTCCTGCTCATGTTCCATGTTCACTACGGTATGCCGAGAAATGCATGAAAGAGGTTGCAGACATACTTGGGCTCAAAGATGCCAGAGAGCTCTTTCGCCTTTTTTGCTCCCAAATCATCTACACATGGACGGAAGGTCAGTCCTTAACCTCATTGCCTTATAGTGTCTTCGGATACGCCAGCACCGAAGATATGTTGCTTGATGTGCAAGATGAGGCTGTTGGTCAGGTCATGATGCGTTGGAATGAGCATGAGGCGGAAGAGCTTGCGGCTTGTACTGGCTTACCGTTCGTTGAACTTGTAGCCGCGTCTTTCTATCAAGCAGAGGCTTACAGCATTGCTCGCGATATCAGTATTCCCCCTAGCCAGGGAAGTCAGCCAAAGGGCGTGGAGAACCAACTGAAGAGGATGCTGGGTGCAGACAGATTCATATCATTGGTTGAAAGGCAGTTTCCTCAAATTATAGCAACCTTTTTCAAAACACTTGACCAATACGATCAAGTCGAAAGAGCACTCCAAAGGCAGAGCAACTTTCGCGAGGCCCATGATATTCTGAGATCTATCGTTGGAAAGAGCTGCTCAAGCACCGTGTTACCTGCAAACCAACAGCCGTCGTTCAGGGCTCGTTATCTCATCGATGAGCTTGATTTCATCTGCAAGCGTAGTGGATACGAGCTAGCAACCATCTGGACACCTGCTCTAGCAACCTATACTTGTCGCGCGCTGTTGGAATCCATCCACCCAGCCCTTGGCTCTCTTCACGCTTGCTCTGTTATTCGAAAGGTCAGGATCCTCATCAGTGTTGCTGGCCCTGTCATGCTGCGGGATTATCCGTTTGAAATGATCATCCACGCACTTCGGCCTTATCTAGTTGATCTATTCTGCGCAGAAGATGCACTTGGGATCTTTTGGTACATGCTAGACGCAGGAAAGGGTTATCTGAGCGAGTGTCCCGGTCTTACGGCCGGAATAGCGGTAACAACTTTGCTTTCGTTGAGAAGATTCATTGCATCACCACCGACAGAACCAACACAAGAGGATCTCCTGCGACGGGTAATGGCTAAAGTGGAAGATTTTCTTGAATGGTTCGAAGCAGCTCTGGACTCTTACGAGTCCTCCGCTATGAGTGCCGAGAAGTCTGAACTATTCAGGCTATTGGTGAGGTCATGCTCAGGAGCAACTAGAAGCGAAAGAGGAGCACAAAGCGAAGCTGAGCATGATTTGTTACTACATGTCCTTGGCGACCAAAGTTCTGGGAATAGTCTTCTCAGCAGACCTGTCTCAGATCATGTTATATCGTTGTTGTGCGCCGAGAATGAGCTTCCGCGAGACCATAATCCCCATCTTGATCTGACGGAAAGTGATGAGGTGGCAATTTCAAGCGCTGTAACGGTTTGTCAGACGTTGGAAAGGTTCACTTGCCGAGATGAATACAAGATTTGGGCTGCTAAAGTGATCGGAAAAGCGTTTGCCGCCACAGGCAGTATCAGCGACACTCTATCGAGAGAACAGGAACCCACCTTGTTCGAAACACTGCAGCACCGCGCGATCCTGGACTCAAATCACTGCTCAAGGATCAGTATCCTGACACAGCTTTGTAATATGCTGCAAAATAGCAGTCATGCCGAGGTGGGCCTTGTCGAACGTACGATGCAATCAATCGTCAGCAACCTAAGCAACTTCCCTGAGCTTGACGATTGCCGCAGCGCCATATCCCCTTCCCTTCTCAGCGCCTTGACATGGGATCCCTACCACTGTCCGAATATCCCTACGCGGTTATCGAAAGCTCACACAGACGACGGGCTCGGATGGGATCCCAGCGTCTCTGCAAATGACTTTGCGAAAGATGTCGGGCTCTTCTTGTCTAAAGCCGCTTCCGAAGACCCGGTTGTTGGACCATTATGCACTCTTCTGAACGTAATGCCAAACCTAGCAGTGCAAATTCTGCCACAGATTCTTCATGAGGTTCTGCTGGTAGACCTGCATGGCAAAGTGGACATTCGTTACACGATCTCCGAGATTTTCAAGAAGGTGTTACGGCAGGTTGACGATAACACCATACCTCACGCGCGGCTCGTCATAAACTGCATTCTCTATCTCCGAAACCAGCCAAGGCCAGATGAGTCGACCATTGTGGAGCGCGATGAATGGCTCGATATTAACTTTGCTGAGGCGTCCTCAGCAGCCAGTCGATGCTTCTTGCCGAAGACGGGACTTCTTCTTCTTGAGATCTACACTTCGCGAATGAGTTTCACATCTCGTCGTTCATCGCTTGCCAAATATGAGGCTCCTCCAGACATCCTACACGCTATATATCAGGAGATAGACGACCCAGATATCTTCTATGGCATTCAGCAGGACTCGTCTCTAGCAGCTGTCATGGAAAAGCTCGAACACGAAAGCTCTGGCCTCAAGAACTTGTTGTTCCAGAGCGCACGATATGACAGTGAGATACAGATGGGTGAAACAGCGAATGTCCACGGTGTACTGAAGGCACTTCATTCGACGAATCTTCAGGGGATTGCAAACTCCGTTTTTGTGGCTTCCGGAAACTCGAAGGACACTTCACTGTCTCTCGATAGCATGCTTCAGACAACTACCAGTCTGCGACAGTGGGATATTCCTGTGTCGCCTTTGCATGCATCCCCATCTGGGGCAGTCTTTCGGACCTTTCAGAGTCTCAGCACGTCGAGAACCCTAGCTGATATTTCCAATTCCGTCAATGAGTGCCTGCTGAGCAGCTTGGAATTGTTGAACAGCAGCAGTCGGTCAGTAAGCGACTTGAGAACTGCTATGAGGGTCTTGGGGATCATGACAGAAATCAGTGATGTTCTAAGTGCAAAATCGACGGATGAGATCAACGAGGAGTGGCAGAAGATAGCATCCAGAAACTCTTGGTTGAAAAGAACTAGGTGAGTATCAAAATACCTCTTTTTCACGTGCATACAAACTTGTTTACTGAGCAAAAATAGTGCGCACGAGGTTGGGGAGATCTTGATCTGTCATGAGGCGCTTTTCTCTACGATCAGGCAAAAGGACATCCTCAAGTCTGCAATCAACCTCCAAGACTCAGACGCGCTGTTACTGGAAATCAAGGTTCTTCGCCAGTCGCTTGAGGTTGCGCAGAGTCACGATATCTCTCAAGCTTCGCTAAAGATTGCGTTTTGTCTTCAGAAGCTTGCATCCCAGAGCGCGCTGCTGGGAATAGATACTGAAGCAGCGGCAAAGTTCGATCTAGCCAATGTCCTATGGGATCAGGGCGAGATGGCTGCATCCATCAGGATGCTGCGACAACTCAAGGATCGAAACGATTTACACAAACAAGCAGTCCCCATAAGCCGTGCTGAACTTCTCGTGACTTTAGTAAGTTGAACCCCCATTTTTTGACGATTTCATCTGTAACGTCAAGGCCGGTGCTGACTTTCTCAGGGTCACCGCACTGCAGAAGCGCGATTGGAGAAGCCAGAAACTATCATACAGGACTACATGTCGGTAGCAGTCAAGGAACTTAAACACCGCTCACGGGGAGAAGATGCTGGTCGAGTCTATCACGGGTTTGCAATGTTTTGTGACCAGCAATTACAGAACCCTGACGGGCTGGAAGATTTCAGGCGTGTCGAACAACTTCGCAACCGCAAAGAACAAGAAGTTATTGCGTTGGAAGAAATGTTGACAGCGGCCTCAGGCAGAGAGAAAGAAGCGCTCAAGTTTCACCGGGCGAAGACCAAGCAATGGTTTGATCTCGATGATCGCGAGTACCAACGTCTCTTGCGCAGCCGGGAAGCTTTCCTTCAGCAGTGTCTCGAGAACTACCTGCTGTGCTTGAGAGAGAGCGAATCGTACAATAATGATGCTCTGCGTTTCTGCGCGTTGTGGCTTGACAAATCCGATAGTCCGATTGCGAACATGGCTGTGTCGAAGTACATTCACCAAGTCCCTAGCCACAAATTTGCCTCTCTGATGAATCAGTTGACGTCCCGTCTTCTAGATATTTCTGATGAGTTTCAAAAGATGCTCTTTGCATTGATCTATCGCATTTGCGTCGAACATCCATTCCATGGCATGTATCAAATTTTTGCAAGCAGCAAATCGAAGGGCGGCAAGGATGAATTAGCCCTATCTCGCTACAGGGCAGCCAACAAGCTGGTCGACGGCCTCAAAAACGACAAACGCATGGGAACGACGTGGGTGAACGTGCATAATGCAAACATTAGCTACGTGCGGTTTGCGATCGACAAACCAGACGACAAGTTAAAGAGTGGTGCCAAGGTCCCGTTGAAAAAGTTGTCCACTGGCCAACGTCTCGAACGAGATGCATCTGAATTGAAACTTCCACCCCCCACGATGAGAATTGAGATTCGCCTTGACTGCGACTATAGCAATGTACCAAGGCTTCAGGGCTACCAGCCCGATTTCACCATCGCTTCCGGTGTCAGTGCCCCGAAGATTGTCACGGCAATTGCTAGCAACGGGCGACGATACAAGCAACTGGTAAGCTCTAGTATTGGACTGGTCTTCTTCGTCATGCTAACATCTATCCAAGTTCAAGGGAGGAAATGATGACCTGCGGCAGGATGCTATCATGGAACAGGTTTTCGAGCAAGTCAGCAGCCTCCTCAAAGATCACCAAGCCACTCGGCAACGAAACCTGGGAATCCGGACCTATAAGGTGCTGCCTCTCACATCAAACGCTGGAATCATTGAGTTTGTTCCCCATACAATCCCGCTTCACGACTATTTGATGCCGGCACATCAGAAATACTTCCCCAAGGACATGAAACCGAACGTGTGCCGTAAACATATCAGCGATGTTCAAACACGGTCATTCGAGCAAAGAGTACGCACCTTCCGCCAAGTGACGGAGCATTTCCACCCTGTGATGCGATTCTTCTTCATGGAGAAGTTCAACAACCCGGACGACTGGTTCAGCAAGAGGCTGGCATACACCCGGAGCACTGCGGCGATCTCGATTCTAGGTCATGTGCTGGGCCTGGGCGACCGACACGGTCATAACATTCTACTGGACGAGCGGACTGGTGAGGTCGTTCATATCGATTTAGGCGTTGCGTTTGAACAAGGCCGAGTCCTCCCAGTCCCCGAAGTTGTTCCCTTTCGCCTTACACGCGACCTGGTCGATGGGATGGGCATCAGCAAGACCGAAGGGGTTTTTAGGCGCTGTTGCGAGTTTACACTTGATGCCCTGCGGCAGGAGTCGTACAGCATTATGACGATTCTGGATGTGCTTCGATACGATCCGCTCTACAGCTGGACAGTGTCACCGCTGCGGCTGAAGAAAATGCAAGATGCGCAGGATGCGGCTGATGAAGATGGGCCTCCGGTCATCACGGGCAATATGGATCAGCGTTCTGCCAACGAGCCGAGTGAAGCAGACCGTGCACTCACCGTAGTAGCCAAGAAGCTGGGCAAGACATTGAGCGTGACGGCCACTGTGAATGAACTTATCCAGCAGGCTACCGATGAAAAGAATTTGGCTGTACTATACTGTGGTAAGTCTGGCGAAAGACCTCATTACACTTATGGACATACGCTGACTGGTCCCCCTGCACTCTAGGTTGGGCCGCATATGCTTGAGGCAATTGGTATTCTGATCTGATTCTGATATATCGATACAAAACGAGCCACAATATGTCAAATATATTTCATGACTTCACGATTCTGAGTAGAAAAATGATTTGTTAGTTGATATCGAGCTGTTTGTACAGCTTGAGCCCACTCTATATCTGACATCGTTCAAACAATGTAAAACAATTACCTTATCATAGTCATAATCAGCCATCAAGACTCTTATGAATAATAAACAGGCCAGTCAAAAAGAATTTGATGCGGTCGAGGAGTTGTTGTCAACTTGTGTTGAACCGTGGTTGCCTCGGCTTTGTTTATCGCATTGCCTGCCGGATTCTTGTTTTTGGATTTCTATCCTCCCTGCATTCATTCCATCGCCACATCACCGGGTGATCAGACAATGTCTCTGAATACACCAGCGACTTACAAGTTTGCACATTCTCTTGCATGAACAGTCCGAATATCCAGTCAGCGCACGGATCTCTTGGCAGTAGTAACTGCCAACCCAACCCAGCATCGCCTCGTGATTGCTGTACTAATCATGCTTTCGTGGCTTCTTCGGTAGGAATTATAATGTCGTTTTGAACACGGTTTCAGATCACATACACAATAGCTGAAAGCCACTTGCTCCACACCATCAAATAATAAATCTTGCGCTCATGGCGACGCCCACGGTGCCCAACCGGGGCTTGGTGGTGTTTTCTGGAGGAAGTGCCGCCAACAACTTAGTTGATGTCTTCGACTCGGTGCGCGAGACCAAGGATTGTCCGCTGAGCTATATTATCCCCATCAGCGACAACGGTGGCTCTTCCTCCGAGCTTATTCGGATCTTTGGTGGCCCTGGGATCGGCGATGTACGCAGTCAGTTCGAACCCTCTTCACCCTCCCCTGCCTTTCGTCGTGACTTTTTTCTAACCATCGAAAAACAGGTAGATTAGTCCGTCTGATCCCAGAATCGCCGCCTCACTCAGAGCGCGCGGCGATCAAAACCCTCTTCAACCACCGCCTTCCAGCGGACGCAGTGCAGGCCCACGCCGAATGGCACTCGATCGTGGACGGCACCTCCGAGATCTGGAAGCTGATCACGCCGGCCAAAAAGGAGCTGATCCGCTCCTTCTTCAACCTCCTGAACCTGGAGATCCTCAAGCGCGCGCGACCCCCGTCCTCCACCTTCGACTTCACCTCCGCCAGCGTCGGCAACCTGTTCCTGACGGGCGCGCGCCTGTTCAGCGGCAGCTTCGAAAGCGCCATCTACCTGCTGGGCAGCATCTGCGGGGTGCCCTCGGACCTGGTGCGGGTGATCCCGGCGATCAACTCCAACTTCTCACACCACATCTCCGCGTCGCTGGCGGACGGGACCGTGATCGTGGGCCAGAACAGCATCTCGCATCCCAGCGAGGCGACGGCCCTGCGGCCGGGCTCGCGGCGGCCCAGCCTCCTCCTCGCCGACGGCGGCGAATGCCTGGAGGAGGTGGACGACTCGGGCGCCTTCTCCTACGAGGACGACCACCCGCCGGGCTCGCTGCCCACCCTCCGCAACAAGAACATCTCCTTCAGCAAGTCCGACAACGAGGACCTGCCCTCCCGCATCACCCGCGTCTGGTACATCAACCCCTACGGCCAGGAGATCCGGCCCCCGGCCAACCCGCGCGTCCTTGAGGCCCTGCGCGACGCCCAGGCCATCGTCTACAGCATCGGCTCCCTGTACACCTCGCTGATCCCCTCGCTCATCCTCCGCGGCGTCGGCCACGCCATCGCCACCGGTCCCGCCCGCCACAAGATCCTTATCCTGAACGGCTCCCTCGACCGCGAGACCGGACCCCCCGCCGCGCCCTTCTCGGCCGCCGACTTCGTCGAGGCCATCACCCGCGCCGGCGAGGAGAGCCGCGGCCGCGGCGTGTTGGACGCAAACCAACAACCGCTGAGTGACCAGCCCCTGCCGTACACTGCCTACGTCACCCATGTCCTGCACCTGGAAGGGCCCGGCACCCCCGTGGTGGACAAGTACCGTCTCGCCGCCATGGGGATCGAGACCCTCCGGCTCTACGGGCGCAAGATCACCAGCCCCGGCGCCGACGGGGAGGAGGTCGCCGTGGGGATGAAGTACGACGCGACCGCCTTGATCCAGGCCCTGGAGGTGGTTCTCGGAAGGAAAGGCGACGCCATGCTGCGCGGAGGGGAGAATAATGGCCTGAGTAGGAGGAATACCCTAGACCCCGGGAGGAAGAAGGCGTGAGAGATGGAATGTCTTTGCATCGTATTACCGTTATCGTACAAGAGTAGAGCTTAGCTCCTCAAAGATGATGCTCCTAAATAATCTCATTCATCTGATCATGCTAAGCTTCACTTGCAATCTTATCAAAGACCAAGAACGTAGACGTCAGCACGAGTTCCTTCTACTCATGTATTCTTGCACAGAAACAAGGTCTTATTGATTTTTGATTCTTATTCAAATAGTTCACATCAAAATTACATCGCCCCCAATTAAAACGCCGATGTAAATCCAGCGGATATAAGTCGTCCACATTTGAAAGCAGGCAAAGGGAAAAGAAAAAAACGTCCCGCCAGAATGCAACATCCCCTTTCGACGCCCTTTCCAATGCTTTTTTTGCAATACAAAAGAATTTTCGAGCACACATAATACATGTCAGAAGAAGAGAGTGAGAGAGATAGGATGGGACATGAGGTTGAGGTTGTAGCTTGGGAGTCAGTCTGTCGACCAACAAGAAAGCAAGCTTTATTATATATACAGGAGGAGGACCGAAAAGGGTTGGGGAGGGAAGGGTTGGAGAGTCAAGAAGAGCCATGATCATGCGCGAGCGGAATGTCGGGGTTTCCAGTTCTGACGATTGAAACTGACGTGGGGAGACCTGCTCCCTTGCTGCGAGAAGCCGCTGCCCCGGTAGCCGGGCGTGTAGATGGTCGAGCCGACGTCCATCAGGATGGCCTTTTGGGGCTCCGCTGCTGGAAGTGCGGTGGTGCGGGGGCGGCCGCGGCCCTGGCTGCTGCCGGCGGCGCGGGACTGAGTGGCTGCCGCTGCCGCTGCTGCGGCCATCGCGGTTTTCTCTTTGGTGAGCTCCTTGACGATCTCTCGGAGTTCCGCGTCGTCCTTGGTGATCTGGGCCCGGATGAAGGATGGGTGGTTGGAATCGGGCAGCGCGGACATGACCGTCGGGCGTGGTTTGTAGGCGTATTTCTCGGGGGTCGGGGGGATGCTGGGCTCGATGGAAGGATCCAGACGCGCTTGCTCGCTCTTGTGCAGGAGTTTGACGATGTCTAAGCTTTCGCCGTGCGGGATCTTGTGCGGATGGGATGGGGTTACGCAGTCCATGTCCACCTCTTTTCGGAGGACATGATCGATGTCAACGGCGGAGAAATAGGCGCAAGATTGGGGGAGATCGTGGATCCCAACTTGCTCCGAGAACATAGCACGGGTCCAAACGTTCGCCACTTGTAGCGCGAGGGCCGCACGGTATCTGTCTTCATCTTTGACGAGATATCGGATTTCATCGTGCACGGTGATCGCTAGCCGAGCAGCGATGTTGAAGCGCCGGATGAGATAGTCCATTGCGACGATCAGCAGATGCAGATAATCAACACCGGAGGACTGAATGGCCCAGTTAATCCTTGACGTCATGAAGCTGCCCTTGTTGATAAAGCGCCGCATCAATGCCTCCGTGATACCTGCTCCCAGCGTCGGAGTTCTCGGTCTTTCTTGCTCAGCGAACTCCTCCAGCTTGTTGAACACGAATGACTCGGTGCCACCTCTCCAGAACGGAGTATCACTGATAAGGCGCCGGGTCGTCCGAGTGCCCTTGGTCTCTTTGTACAGCTTACTCGCTACCTCCTGTGTTTCCTTCTCGTTCATCGATGGGTTGAACTGTCTCAGCAGAGTAGCCGCGAACTTCACTCCGGCTCCGTAGATACGTCCATAGTTGAAAACCTTCGCGTCGTTGCGAGAAATGCCCAGAATTGAAGCGGTACGCGAGTGCATATCCGTCCCGGCAGCTTTGGAACCTTCCAGCGTCATGAAGCCGATGGCATTTCCACCGTGAATCTGGAATTGAGCATCTCCAATGAGACTCGCAATCCACAATTCTTGTGAGTCCACGTCGGCACCGACAAAAGAATAGCCAGGTGGAGCTTTGATCATGGCCTTCAGCTCAGAGCCAACGCGGTTGCCTTTCGCATTACTTGCAGTAAGCCAGGTATTTTCAACGGCTCTTCGTGTAATAGTACCCATGGGGATAATCTGGGGAAGAATGAAACCTAGACGAGTCTCATCTGTCTTGGTTGGTTCCACATCTCGCACCTGATCTTGGTAAACCACCAGTTGACTCGTAATGCGGTCACGAGCGCTGATCCAATATGAGCAGGATGCATTCATCTCCAAAGCCTCCTTAGCGAGGGCATACTGGGATGAAAGAGTTCCACGTTCGAAATACTGCATGTAGCCTTTCGCTAAGGGATTCACACATCGTGCTGTGGGCCCGTCTTTATGTGGCAGCTTAAAGTAAGCATGCTTCCGGTCATTTTTGAGCTCGAGGATCTTCTCCTCCGACATGTCACAAATCACCACTGGCTGATTGTCGTACTTCTTCGCATGTTCGCGAGGAACCTTGAAGGTCCATCCGTGCTTGTCAGACCAAGTCAAAGGGTAGCCATCCCACGACAGCTTGAGAAGAATCGGGGCAATTCGCGTCCGGACACTGAGGTTGATGTCTGCATCGATCTTCGGGAAAAGATCTTTATACCACTTAGGCATGCCCGGCTTTTTTTGCCTAGCGGCTGGCCGCGGAGGATCGTTCTTCTTTTTTCCCTTGACCATTTTGATCTCCTGGCCAGACCAGTCCAGCTGCCGTAACCATGGATCATTTGTGTATGTCTCGGGAGAGTCTTTGACTTTTAGAGCTTCGTTGCACAGCTCGACCATTTTCTTTTGGACATCCTCAAGTCGTTGATGGTATGTCGCCTCTGCGTTGACGAGATATTCCTGCCATGTCTGATTGACGGGCAAAATCACCGAGGAGAGATGCCTCAGAGCCCCGAAGCTAACGGGGTGCGGACAGACCTCAAGGAAATTCGGGAAGACCTTCTTGTAGACACGATGGGTGATTGCAACATCTGCTGCACAATAGTCGAGTAATTCCTCCAGCTTCTCCACAATCTCCTCCCTGCTAAGTTCACCAAAGTAGTCTCGTTGTGACTTGTCAATCGTAACATCACAATGAAATTTAGCCACATCTCGAAGCGAGTTCACCGAACTTCTTCCGATCCAGAGTTCCTCCTCCTCTTCGCTGAGCATTTTGTTTTCGAGTAAGGCTGCCAACTCCACAGAGTTGCTCTCATTGGTGATCTTGTCCCGAAGATCTTTATTTTTCTTGTGACGCATCCAGGTTGGTCTCTGTTGTGAACACATCCCGTTGACTGCAACGTGTAGAGACATTGTATCGAGGAAGAAATTGCGAGTCTGGCTCATGTCGTATTCCTCAAGCACGCGAGCTCTATCATAGCCGATGTTATGTCCCACAATGATACGTGACTTTGATGGGTCTCCGAGAGGTACCAGTTGAATCTCATTCTCCGTCTCTCCCAGCAGCCAAGGCGAAATCCACGCATACCAAGCCGTAGGACTAACTGCGCAAGCCATGACCGCAAAAGAATGTACTTTGTACAGTACTTCGGTGTCGAAGGTCAGAATCGATTCGTTGGGTGCATCCACGGCTTCCCAGGAGCCGTCGGAATTATACTTCGTCCACCCGCTGCGGTTCACCCATTTGCGTGGCTTTTCTGGCGAGTTGACAGTGATATATTCCTTCGCAAGCGATAGGTACGGGTCTGAGCAATCCATTCCTAGCTTGAAGAAATGTTCATCTAGCGATTGTCCTTGGAGGGCTGGCATATCGAAGGCAACGGGCTCGGTGGCATCCTGGGATTTTCCGAGCAAATCATGCCTGGATAGATGTTCTTTTGCTAAGGCGACAAGGTTTGGGTCGGGAGGATCTGATTTCGTGGGGAATACTTGAGAATATACATGGTCGCTCAGCTGTTGAACTCCGATCTCGTTAAACCTAGCCAGAGCGGGGACTGCGCCATTAGTACTTAATTTCTGACACATTTATAGATCCGAGCTATGAGTTACCGGAAAGTGAGCCCTGATCCGCGCTCTTCCTATCAGACTCATTGGTGGTTGATTGAGTAGCGAGGTATCTTGATACTTGTAATGTCCCTTTCCGGGGGATGCGAGACGAGCGCAATCTCTGCGAAAAAAAGATAGCTGCATCCCTGCGACAGGGAGCGCAGGGAATACTCCAAAGCATGATGTCAAGCGGATAAAGTAATATAGATCAGTCCATGGTATGACGATTTAAAATGTCGCAGCCGATGCTGCGCAATGAAGAGTGCGACCGAGCTTTGGGGATAATCTTTTGGCTCACAAGGAGGGCCGATCGTCTTTTCTTTCCTATTGGGGGATTTCGGCGTCATGATGAGAAATAGTGGAAGATCGATGTTCCGTGACTGCGACCGCCTTCCTATCAAAGGTAGCAGCCGCTTATCGCCAATCCCGATAAGATCAGTGGCAGCAGATCTTCTCCGCCACGCTTGACTGAGACGATTCAGTCTGCCTTCACTCTCTTGATTTTGTTTTCTAGAAACTAAAGTCTTGATCATGGATATCCGCCGCTACTCCTTAGACTCGTCACCAACAAGCCCAAGCAACCATTCGACGGAATCCCCAGACCCCAAGCGACGCCGCTTAGCCCCTCCATTCCAGCTTGACGGACAGTCAAGCGAGGCGGCATCTATCGATCTGACCGAGACCGAAGAGGTGTCGGAAGTCTCGAAAACACAGGCGAAGCAGCGTGCAGATGCTATCCTTGCACAACAATCGCTTGAAAATAACGCAGAATCAACCTTTGCCGCTTACAAGTGCCCCGTGTGTATGGACACTCCTGTGGATGCTACCAGTACTGTGTGCGGTATGGCCTTGGATTTCAGTTTCAACACCAGGTTGGCGGGGGAGAAAGTTTACGGTTTAAGCTAACTTTGTACAGGACATCTTTTTTGTCACAAATGCATCACCGATACACTAAAGTTCAGCGAAGAACGATCAGACTCTACCAGTAAATCGCCGAAAGGCACTTGCCCGGTGTGCCGAAAGCCTTTGTCACGAAACGACGTCGCAGGCCCGAAGCGACATTTAATACCTTTGCAGATAAAGCTGCTGCGGCGTAAGAGAAACACAGGGAACACTTCGGCTGCATGAGAGAGCTTTTGCCCGGCGAGTGACCAGGGCGGAGTATGAAACTCCCGGCATGTTCTCAGGGCGGAGTATCAAAACGCGCAGACCTTGCGATCTCGCCACCGAACTTGATAATGAAAACTATCTGACGACTACCGACGTTGCTACGTTACGACATGTCATGGTGCAGTGAGCAGGAACTGCCGTGGCTATACACAGTAGCGGCGACCATAGCCTTCTTGGCACCAAAGGAGCCCAGGTTAGGGCGATCGGAGCCTCTCTCACAGCAAGCATACAATGATGATCTCGCTACATTTCGCTGTTGCAACGAAACCTACAAATGGGGTTTGAGCTTTCGCAATCTCGTCGAGTGTGCAAGACGCTCAGGCAGCGTCCTTAAAGATGAGCACTATGATTCTGACCCACACAATGCGAGAGAGGCCCCTCGTTAGACCATCGAGGAGACGGGAATCGCATTCGAACTCTTCGTTGTTTTTTAGCGGGCTGGCGAGTGGTGGAACATTACAGCAAAGAAAGAAGCCAAGAAATATGCTCACTGTAGCCAAGAGAAATTGCATGAACCTTGCAAGGTTTAAATCTTTAATTAGTTGACGTTGACGAACTACGCTTCCTTAAATATTCTCCTCAGTCTTCTTCTTACCTATCAAGTCCCAACTGACTTCACTGTAATACTGAGTGTTTAAATTATGCCTGAAGAATGTATCGTCCGCGGAATGGTATGACCGAGTCGACGTCATTTCCCCGCGGTGATGCGGCATCCCCTTTACGGGCGGCATCTTTCGTGCAAATGCCCCGTGCACCTGCCGCACACCATCACTACAAATCCTACAAATCTCCGAGATTTCCAGGCTTTGAAGGATTCCGACAACCATCATCTCAGGCTGATCAACTTATGGCATACTCTGTTCTCCGTGTCTCAAATTTACCGTGGATGTTCAATCCATGTTCAATGCAGAACTTCTCCACTGACCCAAGCCCACGCAGCCAGGCCGTAATCTGGATGCCATGAGTGTCCATTCCTTTGACCATGCGCAGACCGCAGAATTACCATCAACCTCTCACCAGGTAGAAGACATCGAAGCCAATCCACGCCCTCAGGATCCACCCATCTCGCCGACCACGCGGGCGCCCCCGTCTCCGGACGCGTTTACCACGGCTGCGAGACTCAACTCGCGGGACACTGCCAGGATTCGCAGGCGGCGTTCGACCACCGCGCGCTCATACTACCGCGAAGATGGCCCCCATGACCAGAACTGGCAGCCTGGCGAGGAGCCGGGCATTGATCCAAATCAACCGCTGCCGGCCTACAATGCCGAGTGGATGGCTGCAACTGCCGCCGACCTGTACAAACGTTGCGAAATCTCCGTCGTGGACTTTTCGCAACATGAGATGCGCCAATATATCCTCGATAACGACACTCTAGAAGCTTTCCTTGCGCGCGAGAGGGAGCCCTGGGTGCAATGTCGGTGGATCAACGTGAACGGGCTGAGCTGGGATGTGATCCGAATTCTCGGAAACCACAAATGCCTGCATCGGCTTGCAATCGAGGATCTGATCAACGAGACTAACCGCACAAAGGTCGACTGGTACTCTGATCATGCGTATATCGTTCTCAAGTTGCAGAAGTTGATCAAGCTCAAAGATGATGATGAGGATAGTGATTCGGATGATAGCAGCGATGGCGGACACGGCCCATGGACGAACGATCGCAAGAGCTCCACGGCCAGCACAATTTCACTGAAACGGCCCACTAAACGCACGTTGATCCTGGAGGCTTTGAAGGATATCTTTAGACCCAAGTCATCTGATCGCGATGGTACTGGAAGACGCACGTCCAGTGGGCTAGGCAAGGCTGCTTCCAAAGCGTCTGGTCTGAGTGACCTGGACAATGAACTCCCACCACGCAGCATTCAGCGGCTTCGTGGCGGCCCGAACGAAGAGCGGATTGCCTTCATGGAACGTCACGCCATCCTGGCCGCGAAACGGCTGTGTGTTATTCTCGAACAGGTGTCTATCTTCCTTCACTCAGACAACACTGTAACGTCGTTCTTCGAGAACAGTGCAGACGATATCGAAGCCCCGATCGTGAGGCGACTGAGCTCCCCGGAGACAATTTTACGCCAGTCGTGCGACGCGAGTATGATTGTGCAGGCGATACTAGACGCTATCATTGACCTTGCCATACCTGTGACGACCGCCTATCAGGATGCCATAGGTGACCTGGAACTGGAGGTTCTGACCGACCCTGACGTTGATCAGTCTAAGAGTCTCTACGTCCTCACGTCCGAGATTGCTATTCTGCGGAACTTCATGCAGCCCATCGCCACGATAATCAACGCACTGCGAGACCACCGTTCGGAACCTATTCATACTCCTGGCCTAGGAGCGTTCAAGAACATTGGTACGAGTAGCCCTGCAGGCGACGGGACACCATTCATCGGGACCGCCACGCCAAATCTGAAAAGCCTAGGTGGTTCGAGCGTATCGATTAGTCCTCTATGCCATACCTATCTGGGTGATGCACTGGATCACTGTATCACGATTGTCGAAGGCTACGACCAAATGCGAAGGGCTGCCGATAACATGATCGATCTGATTTTCAACACCATCGGTGAGTTTGAACACACGACGTGAGGTTTGAGCGCGAGCTAATATTTTGCAGGTGCATATCAGAATGAGAGCATGAAGCAACTCACACTGGTGACGTGTTTCTACCTTCCTCTGACTTTTTTGACGGTATGTTGGAGCAAGTGGCTGCCACGAGATTTTCTTTACTGATCCCATCCTGTAGGGCTACTTTGGAATGAACTTTGATGACTTCTCTGGCATTCATCACAGCGATTCGTGCGTTCATCCAGTCCAAAAACCCCCTGACCTCGACACTAACGTCAACCCCTAGATATTTCTGGATGATCGCCGTTCCGTTCGTTTTTGCGACCACCATGTTTCTGATGTAAGATTGTCTCTTCCCTGATCTCCCCAAAAGCAATACTAATGGCTTCTCCAGGCGCGACAAACTCCAGCGCTACGTGGTGTTGCTCGCGCAGAAACGACTCATCACCAGCTCCAGAAAGAGGCGACAGAGGAAGAAGGCCACGGAAAAAACCTGACCCCGTGGCATTAGAGTTAAATTCTTCCATTTTGTTGCTCGGATACCCATAGTGCAGTGCAACTAGAATAACTACGTTGCAAAGATTCCTTCCTTGTATAAATGAACCCCAGGTGTTACATAGCATGACCCAACATCATCAAGCTCACACGATCACATGCGGGGCAGTAAATGGTGCAAGTCAAAACAATAATAGTACATATATTACATAGACTAGTCAGGACCTGACACACGGCTGCGCGATCCCATTACAAAGCCTTGCGCTTGAAAGCCCAGTAGGCCTTCCAGGGCAACGTCCAATCCGAGCGCAGCAGCTCCGGGCGGAAGATGTCGAAGTCGAAACTCTCGAGCCGGGCCAACCACAGCCGCGTGGGGATGGCCGGCATCAGGACGCCGAACGCGCGGTTCACCTCCTCCAAGGGCGTCTCGGCGCGCTGCTGCTGGTTCTGGTCCGGGGATGGCTCATACGTATGGCCCTCCTCGCCCTCGTGCTCGAACTCGTGGCCCACATCCTGGCCGGCGCGGAGATTGCTCAACATCTGCTGCGCGGTGATGAGGTGGTCGTTCGCCCGCGTCGCGACAGTGAAAACCGCGTCGCGCAGGCCCGGCGCCTCCGCCCCCTGCCGGAACACGTCCTCCTCCCGTAACCCGGCCTGAGCCATCACATCCAGCGGCAGCATCACGGCGCCCTGCTTGTTGTTATACTGCCCGACTCCGGCACCAGGGTTCTGCTGTTGCTGCTGTTGCTGCTGCTGCGGAAACGCGACGAGCGGCAAGCCGCGCAGCACGGCGGCGATGCCGACGGCCTTACCGACGTGGGAGGCCAGATGGTCGGCGGTGACGGAGGTCATGGGCAGCGCGGACAGGGTCAGGTAGGAGAGGGTGGAGTAGGTGTTCTCGGCGTAGGCCTCGAGCGCGGCGAGAGTCGGGTACGGGTCGTTGGTGAGGGTCTGCTCGCGCGCGTTGATCAGCCGGGTCAGCCAGCCTTTGCTGATGCGCGCGGCGCCGCCGGTGCGGGTGTGCAGGTCCTCGATCGCCGCAGCCAGCAGGATCGCGATCGGCTCTTTCGGTGGGCGGCCCGCCAGCGTCTTGGTCACGGCGTCGCGCCAGTACTGTAGCCGCATCAGGCCGATCGTGTGCGACGAGGTTGTGTCCGGGATCAGCGAGAGGGAGACGTTGAGGGCGCGCAGCGCGAAGTACATCGGCCGCGCATGCTGCGGGATGAAGGTGTGCAGGAGGTAGGCCGGGCTATCGTATTTTCTGTTGATTGTGATGAGAAGGTGCTTGTTAGAGGAGAGCCAGGCTGGGAAGCGGAAGGAGAAGGAGCTTTTCGTACTGTAGGAGGTTTGAGCAGTAGGCTTGAGCAGCTTGGACTTCGGCTTCCGCTGCGGGTGATCGACCCTGGAAGTGGCGCTTTTGAGGGCGTTGTGATCGCGTGCGAGCCAGAGACCGGCGGCATATCTGCTCGCTTGTGCGACATGGCCGGATGAATTTGTTGGAGAGAGACATTTCTAGCTAGGACGGTGCGGGTGGGTGGAGGAGGGTGGGGATTTTTGGTTAGATGTAGTTATTGCGGAGGTCGTCTATCGCTGCCGTGGCACATTGCATATATGTGACTGTTCCTTCGCAGGCGTGGTCAGTTCGAAGTCCAATTAAAAGCCGACAGAAATAGATAGCATCACCTACACGTCAATTGAGGCTCATTGTCAGTTCTTCTGGTAAGGCGAATCTCGTTCTGTCCGAGATTAAGCTTAAGCTGAAGCAAGCCGATTTAGTCCAAATTTTATTGGGCGAAGCGGGTGGAACACGAAATGACGTCGGGCCGACCTGCAAATCGCGTCTCGGCGCGTCTCATTCTTTCTGCTTAAGTGGATTATCTGCCCCAGGCACTTTGGAATCCACCTTCAATAGCAACACTCAGGGGGGGATGATAGATGCAGGATGCATTTTCAGGATGCCGATGGACGACCTTTGAAGAAGCGACGGTTTTTCGCCGACGATGAGGACATTTCGACTCCTCACTCAGCCAGCGATGGTCTCACTGCTGCGGTTTCTGAAGTACCGGCTTCGACCCTGTTGAAGGGCTCTAACGAGGAATTCGTTGCTCAAGACATCCAAGATGCTACCCTGACCTCGTCGCACTCACCTGTGGGCTTAGCAAACCACAGCACGGTCCCTCATCAAGAGGCTTCTCCCGCGAAGCACGACTCGCCACCATCCCATCTGGGGGCAGAAATCTCAGAGCAACAGAACGCAGACGACGGATTTGATACGGCCACCTTCCTTGCCATAGTTGGACAAGACGTCCCTGAACACACCCTCATCAAGATTCGCAAAGCAGCCGGTGGTGACCTCGAACGGGCCGTGAACATCTTCTTCGACGGATCCTGGAAAAGCCCTCCGACTGCCACCCTGAGCCAGACCACACTCCTACCCCGCGAGCGAACCCTTCCCGCGCAACCATCTCCTCCCACCACCCGTCCACCGCCGGTCTCCTCGAACGGGACACCCGTCACAGATCAAGCCAGTTCACGAGTGGCGTCACAGCCGCAGCTGAGATACATCGGCGCATTCGGCGTCGGGGCGTGGGCTACGAGGAGTGGCGTGGGGCTCGTCAAGCATGGAGACCATGTCAACATCGAGCGCGCGCGGTCCCAACCCGTTGCAAAACGGGGTCGCACGGGCAAAATGATCAGCAACCAGAAGGGCGATGTTCTCACACGGTTCACGACGGAATCCGGCCAGGAGATCGGGCGCCTGCCTCGGGAAACGGCCGAATGGGTATCGACTCTGATCGACCAAAAGGTTTGCAAGCTCGAGGGGGTCTGCGTCTTCGCGCCGGACAGGATCCGCGTGAACGACACGATTTATCTGCAGCTGTGGTGTTATCTGCGCATCGAAGCGTTTCAGCCTCAGATTCTCGATGACACCACTGACGACAACAGGTCGACTACTATATTCGAGGAGAAGGAAAGCGTCGCAGAGAAGAAACTGCGACTCCGTCAGGTGGCGCTGGTGAAGCTCTTCGATGAGATCGGTCTCCAGCCGACTTCCATCAACGATATGACCAGGAAGCATAAAAAAGAGGGATTGCTGCGTGCAGCAGAGATGGCCGATCAGTATGACCGGGTCAAGAAAGAGAATCAGTCGAACAACGACTCGTCGGAAGAGGAAGAAACCCCGGAGCTGGAAGAAGATCAGCTTGACACGCTGTATAAGAAGGCTCAGTCGTTCGACTTCAGTATGCCAGAAGCGCATCCTCCGTCCACGTTTACGATGGATCTGCGGAAGTATCAGCGACAAGCACTGTACTGGATGCTGGCGAAGGAAAAGAACAAGGAGTCCGCAAGGGAAGAGTCTCTGCATCCTCTGTGGGAACAATATTCTTGGCCGACGAAAGATGTGGATGACAAGGAGTTGCCTGCGGTGGAAGGAGTGGACCATTTCTACGTCAATCCGTACTCTGGGATGCTGACCCTCGAATTTCCCAAGCAGGAGCAACATTGTCTCGGTGGGATCTTGGCTGATGAGATGGGTCTGGGTAAGACCATCGAGATGCTAAGTCTGGTCCATGCTCATAGGAATGAGCCACAGAGTTCTGGTGGCTTGGTGAGGCTTCCACAGGCCTCTGCTGGCAGGGTTTTTGCCCCTTATACGACCCTAGTCATTGCACCAACATCACTGCTTGCGCAGTGGGAGAGTGAATCATTGAAAGCTTCTCAGCCCGGGTCGATGAAGGTCCTGATGTACTATGGGACGGAAAAGAATGTTAACCTCCGAGATTTGTGTGCTGCAGGCAATGCCGCTGCGCCCAACGTGATCATCACGAGTTACGGAGTCGTACTCGCAGAGCACCGTCACCATACGTCCACCGTCCTGTCTCAAATGGGCTCGGGCGGCTTGTTCTCTCTGGACTTCTTTCGGATCATCATCGACGAAGCTCATATGATCAAGAATCGTCAGTCCAAATCCGCAAAGGCATGCTACGACCTGAGCGCAACTCATCGATGGGTCCTCACCGGCACACCGATCGTCAACCGGTTGGAGGATCTGTTCAGTCTGGTGCGGTTCCTGAAGGTCGAGCCCTGGAACAACTTCTCCTTCTGGAAAACATTCATCACCGTGCCATTCGAGTCGAAAGACTACGTGCGCGCTTTGAATGTCGTACAAACAGTGCTTGAGCCGCTGGTCCTCCGTCGGACCAAGACCATGAAGACACCTGAGGGTGAGCCCCTGGTACCACTGCCACGGAGAACGATTCAGATCGAAGAGGTCGAGCTTCCCGAGCAAGAGCGTGAGATCTACGACCTAATCTACACCCGCGCTAAGCAGACCTTCAACAGCAATGTTGAAGCCGGCACCCTACTGAAGTCGTACTCGACAATTTTCGCACAGATTCTCCGTCTCCGTCAGACATGTTGTCACCCCATCCTCACGCGGAACAAGTCGATCGTGGCCGACGAGGAAGACGCCGCCGCCGCCGCCGATGGAGCCAGTGATCTCAAGGACGACATGGACCTACAAGAGCTAATCGACCGCTTCAAAGCCACCACCGAAGCAGCAGGCACCGAGCAGGCCCAAGACTCTCAAGCCAAATTCACCTCGCACGCACTGCGACAGATCCAAACCGAGTCCAGCGGGGAGTGTCCGATCTGCTCTGAAGAGCCCATGATCGACCCCGCCGTGACAGCATGCTGGCACAGTGCGTGCAAGAAATGTCTCGAAGACTATATCCGCCACCAGACGGACAAAGGCGTACCACCGCGTTGCTTCTCCTGCCGCGCGCCGGTCACCTCCAAAGACATCTTCGAGGTAATTCGGCACCAGTCCCAGTCGCAGTCCCCGGTGCCCACGCCCACGACCGAGGAAACAGATCTATACAACAGCACGCCACCGCTTAGCTCGCAAGCACCGCCACCACCACCGCGCATCTCCCTCCGCCGCATCAACCCTCTTTCCCCTTCCGCACACACCTCCGCCAAGATCCACTCCCTCCTCAACCACATCACGCGCCTCCCCGCCAACAACAAAGCGGTCGTCTTCTCCCAGTTCACCAGTTTCCTGGATCTCATCTCCCCGCAACTGACGCGGGCCGGGATCCCGCACGTGCGGTTGGACGGCACGATGCCGCAGAAAGCCCGGGCCGAGACCCTGGCGCAGTTCAACCAGACCGAAACGTTTCTGTCTGAGGAAGACGACGTCGCGGACGAGGCGGACATTTTTCTCGACAGCGCCAAACCCCGGCGAAACTCCAGACCCTCGACATCATCCACCCCCAACCCCCGCGTCCTCCTGATCAGCCTCCGCGCCGGCGGCGTGGGCCTCAACCTCACCGTCGCCAACCACGTGTTCATGATGGACCCGTGGTGGAGCTTCGCGATCGAGGCGCAGGCGATCGACCGCGTGCACCGCATGGGCCAGCTGCGGGACGTCTCGGTGACGCGGTTCGTGGTCAAGGACTCGATTGAGGGCCGGATGCTGCGGGTGCAGGAGCGGAAGATGAACATCGCGGGGTCGTTGGGCTTGCGGGTCGGCGGGGATGGGTCCGAGGATGAGAAGAAGAAGGAGCGGATTGAGGAGTTGCGGTTGTTGTTTGAGTAGATTGGCGTAAGTGCCTGGGCACGTGAGTGCCCCGGTGCTGGTGCTGGTGCTGGTGCTGGTGCTGGCGCTGGAGCCTAGGTACCGGTGCTGGTGCTTGGGGGAGATGAAGTGGAGGAACAGTAGGGTAGGGGTTGAACATGATACCATTGCATTTTCGGGCTTGTTGGATAGGATAGGTGTAGAACTAATGTCACTATGCATACTTCAATGAGCTTATTCATACTCATAGGCTGATTCAACTTCTCGCCATTCGACTAACAACAAAAAATAAATGTAACCTGCATCCCATTCCACAAGCATAAGTTACCCCATACTAGTACAAATAAATCCAGACCCAGACGCCCGAAATCCCAAACCCATCATATACATTCGAGTAAGCAGTAGCAGGACATGATATCATACGCGGCCCCCATCTCCATCTTCACCAACCTCAAACTCCCATTTACTTCCCATGATGCAACACCTTCCCAACTTTCTCCTTCAAATGCGCCATCTTGCCCTGACCATGGCCCTTCCCGTGCTTCTCGGCCTCGTCCGCTGCTCCGGTTCCACCTCCAGCTGCAGCACCAGCATCTATACACAAGTCAGTAACCCACACTCCCAGTCATCCAATCCCCAGAAAGATACGCACCAGACTTAGCAGGACCCCCCTTCGACCCCAGCCGCTTCTCGAACTCGAACGGCTCGCGCGGCGCCGGGGTGTGCGGGCCCTTGAGCGCCTCCTCGCTGATTTTGGTATTGCCGCGGGGGAGTGTGTCGGTCTCTGCCTCGTGTTGGTGTTCAGTAGGGGAAGTAGTAGCAGTCAAGTCGCGGGCTTCCTTGGTCTCGTTGGTGGGGCCGACGGATTCGGTGTCTGATGCTGCTGCACCTGCTGCGCTGGTGGGTTTTGTGGCTGTGGGTGTGGATTTGGAGGTGGTGGGTTTGAGCTGCTGCTGCTGCTGCTGCTGCTGCTGCTGGGGTTGAGATGCGGAGGAGGTGGTGGTGGTGGTGGGCTTCGCCTTAGATGAACTATAAGCCTTATCGTCGGCGGAGATACTGGAGTCGGGGATGGTCGCGGGCGTGTCTCGGGTCTGGAGGGCGCCGGTGCCGGTGCTGCCGCCGGCTGTAGCTGCTGCAGTACCAGTGGAAGACGATTTCTGCTCAGGCCCCATGCCCTCCGGGGCAGGGAGTCCCCTATTCTCCTGCAGGATCTCATCCTTCGTCTTCTCCTTCTCCTTCTCCTTCTCCCGGATAGCGAGCGTTGCTCCAGCGGCAGCGGCAGCTCCAGACCCCCCGGCCATCTTCTCACCCCTCGAAGCTGCGATACTCTGAGATGAAACAGGCAAACTGCCCCTCTGCTCCGACACCCCACCCGTACTCGACACCTGCGTCTTGCCCAGCCCCACCCCCGATGCAGCCAACTGCTTCACGCCATGCGACCCGCTGCTCGGCGCGCCGGCCGCCTCGGCAGCAGCCGTGGGCGCGGCGGCGGTCAACGGGTCGGGGGTCTCCATCTTTTGGGTCTGTCGCTGCTGCAGGGGCTCGTCGACGATGACACTCTTCAACGCCACGTCGGCGTTGCTGGGCGACTTGGGGTTCTTGGCGTGGTCTTGGACGGAGGCCCCCGTGACGGACACGAGGGGCTCGGGGATCACGGCGGTATTGGCTTCTGTGTGGGGGGCGCCGGGTTGTTCTTCTTCTGTTAGTTCTTGCGTGTATTGAGCCCCCGGGGGAGGGGAGGTGAGGGTGAGTTTGGGAGAGGGGATGCGGTGTGCGGATTTCCTGCCGTGTCTAGTCAAGTCGGACTGGACTCACCATCACGGTTCCCGCCATCGTACGGATCAGTCGCTGTGCCCTTCCCCTGGATTCCAGACAAGGGCTCGTCGCCGTGCGGTTGGAGCTGTTGCTGTTCGCCGGGTTGGAACTCGTTCCAGAGGGCGGTGGTGGCGTTTTTGAAGGTGCGGTTCAGAGTCTCCATTTTGGGTACGCTTCTTTCTAGATGGGAGTGGAATTCATGTAAGTCGGATTGATGTTGCACGAGAGCTGAGAAGTGTCTGTGTGTGATGCTTTGTGCGACCTAAGTGAAGTATCAGAATGGCGGT
The DNA here is from genome assembly GCF_001890905.1 of Aspergillus aculeatus ATCC 16872. Lineage (NCBI taxonomy): Eukaryota > Fungi > Ascomycota > Eurotiomycetes > Eurotiales > Aspergillaceae > Aspergillus > Aspergillus aculeatus. The sequence goes on from NW_017962980.1 coordinate 1,694,449, forward strand.
AGGTACTCAGTATAAAGAACAGTAGCTGAAAGTGGAACCACCACCTCTTAAATCTCAGCTCAGTCAAATCCGGGGGGGGTTTAACATCCGACCACCCAATCCAGCACCGCTCCAGGTTGGTACGTCAGTGGCTCGGTGACAGCTGGGTGGCCAGTTAACTTCACTTGGTCTACTTCGTATCGCAGATCATCGGCCGCGATGTCATCACTTCTCTCTGACGTCATCCGATGTCCTTCTCACGTGGCGAGGTGAACCGTGGCCAACTGGTCAATATCCGGACAATCAACCCAGAAATTGGAGATAAGGTGGAGGACGACAAAGTCAATTGCGAAAGAAAATTTAAGGTATGAGTATAACTGCGGGCGAAGAATGTGTCATCTCATCCACATTCTTTGCTCATGTGGAAGCTACTTTTGGGGTAACACCCAGCCAGATCAACCGCCAACCGCCCCCCCCCCAGTCAAAACAGGAAAACAGCCCGAACTAACCCGCACGATGCAATTAAAACACCTTGATTGATTATCAAGGAAGCGAATCAACATGCAAATTAAAAAAAAAAGCCTGCGTTGCTGCAAGGACTCGATCCACTCGGCCACTCTAATGGTCGTGGCGAATTCCGTCGCAAGTCCGCCGATAGTTTCGATCTGATATACACGCTGGGATCATGTCGGTTTGCCCGCGTCCCCTGCGCTCTTAGCTTCGGGGTTCAAAGGGTTCTTCGGATTATAGCCAACGCTCTTGACAATTCCCAGACCCTTGGTTTTCCCCTCACGGAAAAGCACCCGATCTCCCGGGGCGAGGAACTCGGGGCGCTGGACAAACCGGAATGCAACCAACGCACGGTCTCCAGTCCGAATGAATGGACGATCAATGTCGATGACGGAACAGGTCTGACTCACGGCGCCTACGTGCAGCATCGCCTGATAGCGTGGCTTGATGGTCGTGGCGTGGGAGAGGATAAGCACTGCATCACATCAGTACGGGCACAGCTCGACAAAAAGATGTAGACACCCAACATACCTTCTGCAACGAATTCCCGGTAGACCTTAGGGGCCTGGTCCAATTTCTTGAGAACAACCATGCCCTTGCGGACCTCCTTTCTCCGAACGCGCTTCAGAGCGAACGAGCCAGACTGGCCGGCGAAGCAAGCATTCACCGGGATCCGTTTGCGCTCAATGGACTTGATCGTCGTCGTAGTGAACTGACCAAGCGAGTCGGGCCCGACCAGTACGGTGTCACCCGCATGAATCACCCCGGACTTGGCCACCCCAGACACGACCGTACCCACGTGGGGAACCGAGAAGGTGTCGTTGATCAAGAGCTCGAACGGAGCATCAACATTGTAGTGACCCCGGTGGGGAAGAATGTTCAAGAAGGTCCGGACGAGGTCGAGGTTCTCTCCAGTCACGTTGGACACCTGGAAGATAGGACATATCCGCTGGCTGACAAACTGCGTCGCCGTGTTAATGGTCTCCTCCATGTCCTTGATGAACACTGGAATCTTGCGCGCGCCCGGCGACTTCAGGATCTTGCTGAGCTGGGACAGCGTCTCCTGGAGAATCTGGGGCGGGCAGATATCGATCTTGGTGACGATGACCATGACCGGCACGTTGAGAGCCAGAGCGATGCCCAGATGCTCTTTGCTCATACCGATCAGCCCGTTGTTCGCGGCGACCATCAGAAGACAGTAGTTGGGGCTGCTGCTCAGCATGCCAAAGACCGTCGTCCGCAGGTACCGCTCGTGGCCCGCCAGGTCGGAGAAGCCAATCACTTTCGCGGAGCGCTTCCCGATCTCCTCCCACGAGAGCTTGCGGCCCTGGGAGCTGCTGACGATATCGCCGCGACTATCGAACCCCATGATCTCCATGCCTACGGAGCTGGTCCGGCCACTCTCGATCTCATGCTTGTGGCGGAACAGGTTGAGCCGGGCCTTGCCGCGCCCATCGTCCAGGTTCCCCTTCACGAGGACCCCGAGCATGGTACTCTTGCCGGCATCGACGTTGCCCACCACCGCCACGCGGATCTCCGCCATCTCCTCCACGGTACCCGCCGGCTGCCGGATCAGGAGTTTCCCCCACGAACCCTTGATCCGCTCGTTCTTGACGCGCGACTCCTCGGGCCCGCCGACGTTGTAGGTGACCAAGACCCGGCAGTGCGCGGGGAGCGTGTCCGCGGCCTCGCGCAGGCGCCGGATGGCCGTGTGCCACTGCGCCAGGTCGAACTGCATCGACTCGCCGCCGTCCTCGAGGCCCAGGTCGAAGAGCGTCTCGCCGTGGCCCTCGTCAATCCGGGACTGCAGCAGGCTCGCCAGCACCTGCAGGTCGTCGTCGGGCTGCTCGCCGGTGCCGAGGAGGACCTCCTTCAGCTTGACGGTCTTGGGCGTGTCGCTCAATGCCAGCTGGTCGAGGATGTCCAGCTCGGCGTGGTCCTCGTGGATGCGAGACACGCTGGCCGTTTCATATCCACTGTCGCTGGGCACAGGCGGGGCCGAGCGCTGGGCCTGCTGCTTCTCGGCGTATTCGGCGAACTCGCTGAGCGCCTGCGCATGAGACCGGGTTTAGTGTGAGACAGACGAAAAAGCAGGGGGCTGGGGAATTGCGCGGAAAACTGCACAAACAACGCACGATTTCGCCTCTCCGTCGCTCCTCCAGGGTGAGTTTCGGTCCCGTCGGTGGCATGGTTGTAGGCTTTCCCTTTTTTGTGTTTCGTCGCCGGAATAAAGATAAGAACGGTATGTTGGGAAGAATGGATCAAATACGTGTGTGTCTATCTGTAGCTAAAATGCGAATTGTTTCGGTCGGATGGAACGGACAAGGTTCGCCTCTGGCGCACTCAAACACCTATTCGGGTGATCATAATTCCCATCTGAATAGCTAGGTGGAAGAGCGTCGAAGGACTGGGCCAGTAGTTATCGAGTGAATGATAAGGATGACCGATGGGAAGAGGACACGATAGGAAGAATAGGGTGTTTGATGGAAGCTAGGTAGATTGAGAGAGGTGAAGGGGAAAGAGGGTGATGGAGATGGACGGGAGACCCGGGGAAAGCTTTATCGATAATCGGCCACCGACGGAGTGCGAGTCATCGCGCCGCCTCGTGCGGCTGTCTTGACTCATCCCCCACTCTCATACTCATACCTGACTGCAGTCGAGTCATAAGAATAGAGAAGAAATCATTAGAAGCATTCCAGCTGACGGGTGCATGTGTACATATGGATTCTTTTGCATTCAGCACAATTACCACATATCATTACTTAAGTTGCATGCCAGGGTAGATGCCAGAACTTGTCCTCCTGAATAGTGGCTGCGGCTGCTGCTGCATGGCATGATGCTATTCATCCCGTCCTGCCCCGTCCTGATCTGAAACACGACCTTTTCCCACCTCTACCATCTGCCCAGAATATACGTGTATAGTTCATTGGTTGCAATTAGAGTTATACGTCTGGGAACCCTGTAGCATCGCCTGGTAGTTCGTGGTCTCATACTGATCCGTGGCCGACATGGGGTAGCAGCGAGAAGATGTATACGCTGCATGGCCTTCCAAGCGCCCTCCGATCAAATCCATTGGTCCTTTTGTCTTTGCACTCGGAAAATTCATGTCATCATGCTTGAGGGGAGATCAGAACAACCGAGTCGCCTATGGGCAGGAACGTTAGTCGAAACGTCGCGCGCAAAAACTGTGTAGCCGACGTCATCGGGGAGAGAATGAGAGAGAATGGAACGCACCTCGAACGAAAAGCATTTCCTCCTGCTTCTTGATCGTCTAGATTTGAAAAAGGGAGGACGTGTGTTAGCCTGCAATAGCAACAATAAGGCCAGCAGCGACACCGTGTCGGGCCCTGCAGGCAGTGGGGAGTGGACGTACTCGGATCGTCTCTTGTTCGTTCTCGTCCTCCTCGACCACGTAGATGGTCTCCTCCACATCACCCAGGACTAGGTTGCAGTGGCTATCGTAGGCCTATCGCAAGCGCGGAATTAATACCAGTTAGTCGCCTCGAATTGACCTTGCTAGGCACAATACGGGGAGGACCTACATGAAGACGGCCCTTGAGCTCACGGTCACCGCGCAACTTCACAAAGACAATCTCATCGAGCGACAGGCGCACCAGGTCGAGGGGTTCGGACACCGACGAAGTGCCCGCATCCTCAGTGTCGGCCATTTCAAGGGAGGAGGTGGAGGAGGGATTGGGGGCGGGAGGATTGCGAAAGAGGGGAGGGGGCAGGGGAGCGGAGAGGGAGAGACGAAATGAGTGAACGCAAGCTAAAGGTCGGGAGGCGTCCAGTCAAGATTCAAGCAATCAATGAAAGAGCTGCAGCAGGGGGGGGGAGAGATGGATTGGGCGACTGTGCGACTGTCAAAGTGTCACCCGCGGGAACATGAATGAACGTTGACTGGATGGATGGATGTTTGAAAGAAAGAGACTGGCAGGGATTCTTTGCTCCCCGCCAAGACCACAACAACCGCCGACTCCTCAGTTTACTCCGCAACAGTTGAATGATTGAATTATGAATATTAGCTGACCTGCCACCCCCTCTTCTCATTTCTTTCCCCGGAATCTGACCCCATGTTTTATCTCAGCCATTCTCCTTTCTTGTCGCTTTTTAAGCGCGATGTTGCGATTTCTACAACCAAGTGATCGCCTGTCTTGTACTCGCTTGGGGGTCTTGTCCTCTTATCGTCCTTCTCGGCCAACCAAGCTTCGCTATCCGTCTCCACTTCCCATAGTTCGGAATCCTACGTGCCCGTCGAGATCGGTGAGAGTCTGGACTAGGCCGCCAACCAGAAAGAAGTTAAAGCCAATTGTCAAGGAAGACTGCTTGGACAAGTACGACTTCCGTCACCACGGGATAAAGAGTACGACGGATTTGCTGGACATCGACAGTCCCCCAGAGAAACAACGCGATGATCCACTACGAGACACCTTGCAAACGGAGTTCATCTCGATTCTTCAGAGCGGCCAACCGGACTTGGTGATGCATGCGCTCACTGACCCTCGATTCAGCAGCCTGGTAGGAGCCATGCCAGAAACCACCTTCGTCGAAGCCTTCCTGCTTCTCTCTCCGGCGTACTTCGTCGAGCCCCATCGAGAGATTATTCGAGCGCTCCATCCAACCGCGGAACGGAGCATGAATATCAAGCCATTGCAGGAAATCTTCGACGAATTCGCCAGCAAACTCGCACAAATAATTCGTCTCAGGGTTTCCACAGGGCAAGGTCCAGGCCTGGCGGAGTTCACCCACTTGCTCGCTTGCGCAGCCGCCATGGGGGATGCTCAGATGGCACACAGCGCATGGCAGGCCATGCAAGATCGTAATGTGGAGCCAGATACCCAATGTTATAATCATCTCATGGAGGCCTTGATCTGGGACGGGACGTTTACCGGGATGAGAAAATATCGCCTGAGAGTGACCCGTTTCTCGTATAAGATGCGAAAAAATGCGCCCATCGATTCAGGCTGGTCGGGATATGGCACCGCAGCACGCAGCGTGCTCAAGTCGGTACGAGTGATATTCGCGGAGATGATGGACAAATCCATCCCGCCGGATGAGACGACCTTTGTCAACATGATGCTTGCATCCTGTCGCACAGGTTGGGTTCCGGGGATCAAGGCTGTTCTGAAAGCCGCTTGGAACATAGATGTCGACGAGTTGTTGACGGCAAGCGACCAGTCGGGAGCATCCGATATCTACCACACCGACCCTGCTTCATCCCTTCATCCCACAGGTCGACTTCTGTTCGCGGTAGCTCACGCCTTCGGAACAAATAACGAAATTAAAACTGCACTTCATCTGGTGGAATTCATCGCAAGCCGATACAATATACCCATTCCCGAGAAGGTTTGGCTTGAAGTGTTCGAGTGGACGTTTGTCCTGTCCCGTCGGAAATTCGGCCCCGACGCCGAGGACCAGGCGCACACGAGGGTAAAGCCACGTTTCGTGACTCAACTGTTCGATACAATGACCACAGAGCCATACAACGTGCACCCCACAATTGAGGCACGCCTCAAAATCGCTAAGTTAGCGTGGGACAGTCGTATTCTCAAGAACTACATGCCACAAATGTATGCTTCATATGAGACCCTGATGGAGACACGTCGAAGGAGATGGGAGGCGAGGTCAGCCATCGCGGCGTTTATGAAGCGGCGCAGGCTACATAGAAGCCGCGCAAGTTGGCAGTCGCGAGACTTGGCCAACGCAATACACACCTATGATATCCTCAGACTGCACACAGCCCAACAGACTGAGCTGGTGAGAAAGCTCGCAAGAAACATGCTGATCAACAAGCTGTGGACGGGTCGAGACAATCCTGCATGGTTTAGGTCGCTGTTCCCCAGAGCGCTGGAAGAGTGGCGCGACTTCCTCCCGGAGGATTTCCACTTGAACACTCGTGGCGGAATAGTGCATTTCAATGGGAAAGTCCGCTGGGGTAGCCGGAACCGTTACAGCGGAAAGCGAATACCGATTCGGCGACCCACACCCTATAATGATGTCGAGCCGGGTGACGAGGACAATTATCTTGACGACGAGTTCTTCTGGGAAGCTCTTCTGCGTCTCGGGCCAGATATCGAGCCAACATCTGCATCCCTTAAGCGACTATTCGAGCCGGTTCTGGAGAAGTATCGTCCCGCAGAAGACGAATCAACCATGTTGAGCAGCAATTGAAACACAGTGCTATGTAGAACTTCTCACTGAGTCCTACAGCGAACTCGCCGCCTTGTCTGAAAATCGGGCCTGCTTAGGAGCTCGTTCTTCCTAGGCTTCAGAAGCGTTTCTTAGCGTTAATCTTCAGCAAGCTAGTCCTTTGCGTACTGGTCTGGGCTGTATGATAATTCACGGTGCATGTGATTTGAGCGTTTTTCAGACTACCCGGTCCATAGTGACACGTTACAAGTTGTTTCCTGCTTAAGATCACCTTAGCCTAGTTCGTGAAAGAAGAGACTATCGGCAAAGTCTTCACATACCACGGATGCGTCATACCTGAGACATCGATCTTGATGACGGACCACTACTCCAGAAGTCATCTGGCCTGGCGAGTATCAGGCGTGTGTGGATCGAGATATCTATATGGCGGCCCGCATCCTCAGACGTCCCAGTATATAGTTTCGAGCTGTCGCTCAGATCCCCTCTCGCCGTAGATCATTTACCGCCATATAGCGCCCGATCGTAATCCAACCCCAACGGAACCACACCATCTGACTCTGATGGGCCTTGACCATAGCCGACTGGGCCGTCAACCACTCATTGACGGAGCTCACGAAGAGAAGCCGAGAAGGAAGCTGATCCCTGGAGCCGCGGGCCCCGGAGCCCGACATGATCGAGCTCAAGGCGCCCTGGACCATGGTGAAGGGCGCATCGAGCACGCCGGCGTACTTGCGCACGAGGTTGGTCGTCGTCAGCGTGTAAAGGGTGACCGGGCAATTGTACCCGGACTTGTCCTTGACCAGCGTCCGGAGGAAGTGCAGAGCCCCGTGGTACAGGGATCGATGGTTCGGGTGATTGCTGATGCCGCCCTGGTCGAACGTCACGAGCACGTCGATGGTCGCCGTCGGGGCCGCCCCTCTTGACTTCTTCGATGGTTCCGGCGCGAACGCTGACGCAAGGAGCGAGGCGACGTCGTTCTCCGTCCAGTGCGCGGTCATGCTGTCAGGGAATCGAGTGGGGTCGTCCACGACGTAGACGTCCGATTCGCTGCGCAGGCCCAGTTGTAGGGCGCTCTTCACGAGTTCTTTCTTGCGGATGTGTCCGAGCCCGTCTGCGTCGCCTAGATTGCACAACAGAATGAAGAGTTAGTGGCTTGCTTTTTGTTGATGAGAGGAGTCTACCAGGGAAGCCGTACCTGTACTAAGACAGAGAATCTTGAGATGATTGCCGTACTCCGGTTGGGTGAGGGCCAGAACGGTAGGCGCAAAGAACATGGCTTCATCATCGGGGTGAGCAATCAGTAAGCAGATCCGTTTGTTGTAGATGCGAGGGAAGGCCCCAGCAAATGGCGACGACGTGGTCGAAGACAGGGTCCAGAACATGAACACGACCGAGATCGCGAGACCGATCGTGATCAGTGATGAGGTATTCATGGTGGGATATGTAATGATAGAACGATCCAGGTCGTCTTCTAGGTGATGAGTTCGAAACGCTGCAAGTGGTGTGACGCTGCGACTATTGGGTGGTCGATAAACGAATGGGATCGGTTCTGAAATGCTCACGGTGTCCCGACATCCAGACGTCACCTCACAATTCAACGCGATTGAGGCTCGTGCAAACGGAACCTGGGGCCTGGGTTCAAAGTAATAAGTAGAGATGACACTGAAACAAAGGCGCGTTCATCACCGCGGGAGTTGTTGCGCACATATAATACAAGGATGTAGTGCAGGAATAGGGGATCTCGAGTGTCGGGAAGTTCAATCACCGATCGTCGGAGCTTCATGGAGCTACGGCACGTGACATTCTCGACAGCCACGACAGCCTTTATGCTGAAGGTACACAAAATCAATCGTAGATACCATGTCGGAGATTTTCGCTGGCTTCGTAACGTCTGTAATTTGTTAAATTTGCCTTATTTGCCTTGGTCCATACCTGGTTATGGAGTGTCTTAGAAATATTAGCATGACTGTATATTATATGGCAGCCAAGCCGTAGCTCACAATGACCTAATGTGTTTGGAGAAAAGTATACTCGAAGCAACTAACTATATTGCCATAAGCTCCTCTGTACAAGGAAATCAGGTGCCAATTTATTGAATCAAATTCCAACAACTTATGAGAAAGTCAATACCAGCTGATCTGTGGAGGGATGCCGTATTCTGCACAATCGACATTTGATAGCGGATACGATAGGGCTGACTGATGTTATTAGGACGACTACAGTTTGAGAACCCCTATTTCAAGCTCGTCTACCTACCATTGCACTGAATCAAGCTAACCGCGCCAAAGTCCTGGTTCCAAGATTCGTATCAAGTGGACAGCGATATACATGAGAGCTGAGATGACTGATCAAACCATCATCTTATTCATACTGTATGGTAGACCCTACCATAGAAACAGAGCCTTGGGTACTGCTCCGGAGGGTCGATTCTAGAACCTGTGTCAGCGACGTGCCTGCAGGGTTAGCCCCATCGCATACGAATTGTCGGCGGTCAAAGTAGTCACACTCTCTGGTGGACCGGCAACGCGTCAATGTTGCAAATCCCTCAAAGGGGCGCTAAGACTCTGCAGTGATTCTTCACCTGCAGGGTCCTCTATTGGCACTACGTAGCTACGCATACAACAAACAGGGCGTATGTTTCATGACCATGGCCTTCAATCATGACCGAGATCATAAGATCCGCGCCTATAATGCCGTTAAATTAAGTTAGTCACACTGGCTGAAATAACGTTCAGGGCCGTAAAACTCAGTGGCTGTGAGAATTGGCCCCCGAACGGCGGTCCGCGCTGGTGGCAGCCCAGAACCGCAATTACCACAGAGTTGCACCGCGATTCCGCGGACAGGTTTCCATGGATCTTCCGCGCCTCGCACCCTCCTCAATTCAGAATCCGAGAACGCTCCCTGGGAAACGATTGGAGACAGAAGAGGTCCGAGTGGGAATTTGGGAAAGGGTAGCATTCATTGTCCGCCGCGGCAGTCGCCGATGTCCTTTGATCTTCTCGGGTGGTCTAACCTGAAATAAGAGAGCCCCAATGGTTGGCGACGGCGGTCCGCTGAGGGCCTTGGAAGAGAATGGAGACCAGCAAGAAAATTTTTCTAGTCGTCTGAGGCGCTAAGCAGTGCTAGTGTTAAGAGTCATCACGATGAAGTGGACTCGAAGGCGACCGACCGGCAGCGATCCGGCTAGAGAAAATTGCACGGAGTCCGGCGCCCGGCTAAGTACGAGTAAAACCACTTACGCCTGTTGCGCCTGGAGGGGTTGCGCCTGGAGGGGTTTGCCGTTGAACCGCCCAATGGAAGGGGAGCATGAACGAACATGCCTTCTTAAATGATGAACGTGCCTTGTATTCGTCTATGATTCTGCAAAGAGATGGGGCCCAAGCTCTTGCACGACTCGCGAATGCTTCACAGGGCGAAAGGTAAATAGCGCACGTACAGTATGTTGAGTGCGAGCGTGCTGAAACTAAAAACAAGCTTGAAGTTGCGTGCTTTGATTCAGAACTCCGTACTCCGGAGAAATGGCTGCATTCGATGCATGAATTGAGCAATAGCTGTCTGAGAGTTCGATGCTAAATCAGGTACCAGGACTAGAAGCTCGAAGGGGGCGGCGAATTCCGCCCCCAAAAGAGGCATTGACACGCCTGGCCCCGCGGGAAGCGAGGCTCGGAACAGGAGTTCCAGAGGTATGCGCAGTGTTAGGCCAACTACTCCGGAGTAGGTAATTGATGCGCCGGGTTGTTACCACCTACTACCGGCCGGTAAAGTGGCTGAATAGCAGGCTCTGAGTCTATCCCAAGCACAGTCAGAGCCAGGGGTCCTACAAGGTAGAATATCAAAGCAAATATCAAACAGTTTAGCACCGAGTAAAGTGAGTTGGGCGTGTGAGTTTGGTCGTTACTATGGGGTAAGAAGGTGCCACTTTAAATCGACATACGAGATATGTCTACTCCACATACTATCAGTTGCGTGAGTCAAGGTGCGGTAGAAGCGGAGACGAACCCATTTACTTACTCACTCCATCTTCAACGCCTTGATATGTTGGGGCAGAGTAAGCGCAGTCGGTAGAATGGAAGAATGGATGGATTCATGGCGTGATCAAGGTCGGCCACCCGTAACAGTGACCGACAGCATGTGCCGAGATTCTGTCAATCGGGACGATCAATCGGATCAAGAAGACAGTTGAACTTGGGTGTTCAAAGCCGAAAGTGCTCAGTTAAGGCACTGAGGGTGCAGTAAAAGCCTGAAGTTGGCTCAGTCGATGGAGAGCTTGCGAGCCTAAGGAGGAAACTGTTAGGTAATGGGTAGGGCGGCAGCCGCTGGCCATTCGCCAGTGGGACAGTGAAATTCCCCCTGCCAACAGGACAGTGCACCGCGTCTAGAACTTAACTATATCTTTGATGTGGGCTTTGCTCATGTCATATTATCTGCTACGTACCGGTCTGTATATCGTGATAGAGAGTGGCACTTCGTTCAATCTCAACTCACCTACCCAAAACCTCTCCTAGATAGATACTTGTGAGGTTCGATGCGCTGACCGGCAAGGATAGCCGGATGATGCAATGTCCCCGCAAAGGCCGGAATTAAACTGCAGTGCGGGGAAAAAAAGAACCATGCGTCCTCGGAGTGAGCTGATGTCCAGAAGGGTCTTCTCTAGTACGTACTCCGTAGCGCACTAACTGCAGCGATGACTCGATTGTCTGGTCTGAAACTTGTCCCAAAACGGTAGCTACGAGGAGAAGTGAATGGATTGAACCATATTGACTGCGCGCGACAGCACAACATCCGTCCACATGTCCCAAGTACACTGTAGGGGATGATGAATTGCGACAAGGGGCATCAACCAAGGATTGGTGGGCATGCTCCTCTTTTGACTTTTGATCCTTTTGATTTTTTTCTTCCCTTTTCATTTCCCTTTTTTGTTCTTTTTCTCCCTTCTCTCGGCAAGTGGAGCTTTGACTGAAGTGAACGGGGTACTCGTACACAGCACACACATTATTGTACTCCGTACTCTGTTTAGCTCTTCCCGAGGAGAAGAGAGTCCGCAAAGAATTTTCTTTGGGAAGATTCCCAATCCGTGCACGCAATGCTTGGGTCTGATGGGGCTGGCTTACCTTCTTTTCAGGCCTTGGTTCTGCCCTTCCATTGTTTTTTTGGCGCAAAAGTGCAACAGCGGCAACTTGGATCCAGAGGGATCTCCAATTAGCGTTGCAATGGACTGCTGTACGGTAAGGTATAGCCGATTGATGCAGGTCGTCACCGCCTGTATTGAGGATTGGGACAAATCAGACCAGACCGCCTTGAGCCCCCTCGGCCTCGCACATCAATTTGTGACGCCACGTGATGGTTCGATGACGGCAGCTGACCTTCCTTGATGAGCAAAGGAAGCGCCCGTCAGGTGTGATGATCCGGTATTACGGACTACTAAGTAGGTATGTTACTGCTCTAGTAACTTCCACTGCAAGCTGAACGGATAATCCGTGCCGTTGATCTATACGGAGTACTAGTTCACGGTACTATTCCACACATGGCTGGCTCAATGATCTGTCATTCTGTTGTCAATCCTCGGGATCTTACCCGATGCTACTATACTTCCAGACTTCCAGTCGACCTAACGTCCTTCTCACCCGCGGGGTTTCAAAGCCACCATTGGTAATTGGGGGATATGACCCGGTCTCTGACCGTGGTCACTCCTGGCTTCCAAGTATAGAACGCCTGATGGGAGATGTCTAGAACCTGAGTCAGCAGTTCCATACTGGACCCTCGGTTCGATTCTGGAACAATTGACATGACAACATTCTCCAGCCAGTTGACATTATTCTACATCACCACCGATCTCATGGATTGCGTGTAACCCGCTAAGATGATGTTTCTTGCGCGTGCAGAATTGCGCAAACAGAGATTCGGGTTGAATGATCTACATCGGAGAAAGCTGTTCGTTGCTAAAGTCTCAAGCCCGGCCCTAGTGTGAGTCATTGCGCCTGACCACCCCCCTCATGTACTGTACGTCGATGAGGGCATCGTTCTAGGAAGGACATTCCGTGCACTCCAGGATAGATTGCTTAACAACACATCAAGTCATTTGATGCAGGAGAAGGTTCAATCACTCTTCTGGCATCAACAACCTGCTTACCGGTACATAGCGCAGCGCAGAGTGATATGCATTCATCACATGCTGCCAGGGAATTGTAGTCAATACAGGATGCGCGCCATCCAGAATGTTTGGAGGGGGGCTAGAATTATTTGCCCTCAGTTTCTGTGAGCTTTGGAAGTTGAGACCGATCTTGAATATACTCAAGTTCTGGGGAAGCAATTCCGAGTAACCTCAATTCAACCACACCTGACTAAGGCAATTATTTCATCGATTACGCAGTACAAGCTGCAGATAGAATCATTGATTGGTCACTGGTTGTTCTAGAATGAGCATGTGCCCACAGTCGTCCGAAACCATCACGCAAGTTACTTTAGCTAAGCTATGATGGTTTTGTAGAGAAGAAAAAAGTCAAAAGACGGCCAAACAAATCGCGGTGTGAAAACATGGAGGTTGAAGACAGTCACTGCAGTTGCCCTCGGGGAATTATTGGTGCAACGGACAGGTACTGTACCTGTAGGGGAATTGAATGGCAGGGCGAGCAAGACTTTTGGCGCTTTCCGTCGGAGACAGCCGTACGGTCATGTATGGAAATGGTAATGTAAAGTCCACTATGACGCTTTTTCTGCCGTGCCCCACCAAAACTCCATCGGCCGCCCGATGCGATGGAGACATTCAGGGTGGCCAGACCAGGGAATCAATCGTACCTGTTACATGGTGTGGGAACGCCCTAGAAACAACCACCACGCTAAAAAAAATGAAAAAAGGAGAAGAAGAGAAAAAAAAAAAAAGTTACAACAATAGGAAAAGGAAAAAAAGGAAAATGAGTCCTTTGGAGGGGTAGAGTATATCTGGGTTGCAAAGAATAAAACATAGAGCTTGTCCTGCTTCATTCAAAGGCAGCTACTCTCCCACCTCTTCTTGCCATTCCTCTGTTTTGCTTGATAGCCTACTAGATTCACTTCATCTTCTTCTTCGGTTACTCAGATATAGACCACTACAAGCTACCTACCACCACCATCACAACACGATCAAAACTCTCCACTACTCGTGTACATTTTATCTACTACCTCTACCCCTCACCACCGTTTCTCAAAGGAACTTGAACTCTTGACTGTAGTCAAAAGTTCTTTCTTATAGGTACAAGATTCAATTTCAATCGCAAGGAGATTATGTACTTGACAATCAACTCAACCTTCCCAATTGCGCCGTGATATTGAGACCCCTTCACATACATACACTAGTCTGCCACTGCCAGTCTGGTCATATTGCATCGTGGACCGTCAATACCTGACATCCATTGCTCCCTGAGCAACACATTCCATCTTCGGTGCACTCGACACTGTTACTATACTTAGCTACCAAGGTTCCAACCCAGCGCATCCACATCACCCTGAGAAACTCGCCACCATGCCTGGTCGTCTACTTTCCAGCTTTGTCCGCCCTTCCCTCTCCCACCACTCATCCCACCATTCATCCGTTTCGCACTCGAACACTTCGTCTTCTTCGTCCGTGAACGAGATCCCGAACACAACTATGGCGTCAAAGAAGCCATCCACCCTTCTGTCCGCTGACCGAGCTCGCTCACCCGAACGTCGGCTATCGTTGGCGATGGAGCATCTGATCCATCCTCACCGTGATCACAGCAAAGAGAAGCGACGGAGCCATGGCCGCTCAGCTCGTTCAAAGGAGCGTGCCGCTCATGATCCCAGCGCCCACGCCTCGGCGAAGCTCGATGTCATCGTTGAATCCCCGCCGCTCGTCTGTTACGGGAATCCCGCCAACTCAACCGGCGCCTTGTTTTCCGGACGCCTGAAGATCAGCATCTCTGAATTAGCCGGCATGATCACGCTTGACACCTTCGATATGCGTCTCATGAGCAGACAAACGACCAAGAAACCGGTTTCTAGAGACTGCGCCAACTGTGCCTCGCGAACTGAGGAGCTGACACACTGGAATTTCCTCACCGAGCCCCTCACCCTTAAGAGTGGTGACCACGAGTTTCCGTTCAGCTACCTAGTCCCCGGCCATCTGCCCGCCTCGTGCAACGGCTCGTTGGGTCAGATCGAATATTTTCTCTCTGCGCGTGCTCACAGTATCAACGGAGAGGAGTTCACCTACAAGATGCCTCTGCACATCAAGCGTGCCATTCTTCCCGGCAACGACAAGTCCTCCATCCGTATCTTCCCTCCTACCAATCTTACCGGTCGCATCGTCCTTCCATCCGTCGTTCACCCAATCGGTACCTTCCCCGTGCAAATGACTCTGAGCGGAGTGGTGGATAAAGGCGAAGAAACTCAAACTCGCTGGCGCCTGCGTAAAATGATGTGGCGGATTGAGGAACACCAGAAGATCGTCTCTGCAGCCTGCCCCAAGCATGCACACAAGATCGGAGGCGAAGGCAAGGGTGTCCTCCACCAGGAGACCCGCATCATCGGTCACAACGAAGAGAAGGATGGCTGGAAGACAGATTTTGATACCGCCGGCGGTGAAATCAGCATGCAATTCGAAGCCAGCATCAACCCATCTTGCAACCCAGTGTGCGATCTCGAGGCTTCGGGTGGCCTGGAAGCTCGTCATAATCTTGTCATTGAACTGATCGTCGCCGAAGAGTTCTGCCCCAACCGCAACACGAGACTCATCACCCCGACTGGAGCAGCGCGTGTTCTGCGGATGCAGTTCCACTTGCACGTTACGGAACGCAGCGGGCTGGGTATCAGTTGGGACGAGGAGATGCCACCAGTCTACGAGGATGTTCCTGCCAGCCCCCCCGGTTACACCATGCTGGATGGAAGCAGCATCATGGAAGACTACCATGGATCTCCCTTGCACCTTCCGGAGTATGAAGAACTGGACCGCATGGAATCTCTGCGCTTGGATAGCGACTCCACACATTCTTCTTCAACCAGGGGACGATCACGCCTTACACCTGATGATTTCTCGGCTGAGCCATTGAGTTTTGAAACGACAAACCGAGCTACCTCTGCCACTGAGCCTTGAGCGTTGGCTGATGCCATTGCTTCGCACAATTCTTACACATACAACTTCAACATTGGTGTACCTCGAACACCGCCCTTCATGAATTTATGACTGCTACGAATTCAACGATTTTCACCCCCCCGAGGACGTCCTTGTTCTCATGCACTCTCAACAGTTCCGCGAAAATTGGAAGTCCAAGCTCTCACTACCTTTCCCCTAATTCCTAATTGTTTCATACCATGGAGGAGAACACAAAAAAGTCTGCTGATAGAGATTCTGTATTGCTGGGTGATTTCTGTGCTTGCATGATACCCATTATTTTCGTCAAGTCTGAACATTTTCATTTGTCTATTTCTGTTACTGGCATCATACATACCCAGGTACATACACTTTGTCGCTATGGTGAATTTATCTACACATAACGTTTATGAATGAACAAATTGAATATTCAAATCTATTTATCATAATGTTCCGGGCTAGAGCAAATCCTGTAAATCAAAGTAAACGTAGGATGGTAAATTACCTAGTTGCCCGAAGATTACCTTGCATAGTAGGCTGGTTGCAAAATTGGTCTTGAACTCCGGCTCTAAAAAGCGGCCAGCTGAATTCTGACCCCTTGGGCCAGGAGACTATTCCGGTCTGTGATGGTAAACACCCAGGCTGGGACTGAAGTGATTGTCGTACTAAAATCTAATAATATGGGAACGTACTGCAAGTACCCAGCGGACTGCTACATGGAATCCCTGCAGGCCGGACAGGCACATGAAACACCGCGCTGATCTTTGGAATGTTTGCATACAATGCCCGTCTCCCCCCCATAATCAAGGCCAACGGCATCACTTCATAAACTGTCTCTCTTAACTATCCTAATACTATATACAGTGACGAAGCATTCCACATGGCTTGACTTCGTCTGAAGAATTTCCCTCTTCTAGCCCCCTGGCTTCTGACACCATGACAATCTCAAATGAAAACTCCAAAGAACCCCCAACGCCTGCTTCGATCAATCACAACACCTTGCTCGCTAGTATATAAACAGACAAAAAGACCACACTTGGTCGGTCACGAGTCGAAGATGGGCCCGAACGCCGGGATGCCCTTGGATTCCAATTCATATACCACCTTCTTGGTGAACACGGGGTTACTGATCACACAGACAGCCTCGGCATCGAAGTCCTGCACAATCCGCCGGATCATCGGGACCATATCGACGCGCCCGGACTGATTCGTGTCGACCACCACGGGGTGGGGGTCCATCACCGAGACCAGATCCAGCACCCGCTGCCCGTATGTCTTCAGCGGGGCCCGCGTCTGCCAGACCACGCGGAGCGCGGGGCGGTTGTCGTCCCCGAGGAAGGACAAGCAGGGGCCGATGCCCGAGCCCGTGGTGACGACGACCACGCGCGTGAAGACGCGCATCGCGTACGCGAACCCATACAGGAGAACGCCGCGCTTCCACAGGTGCGTGGGCGGGTCCTGGATGCAGGCGGCCGTCCAGTCGCCCGCCTTGGACACCAGGCAGGAGAAGCTCCGCCCGCCGTCCGGGTTCGGGAACGTCGCGAACCCGTGCCAGTCCCGCAGCGGGTGTCGCGCCAGCTGGATGCCCTTGCCGAAGGTGGTGGTCGTGTGGCTGAGATGCAGCCGCACGGCATGCGAGGAGAGGGTCTCCGGCTGCACCGCGACCTTGCGGAGGAGCACCCACGGGTGCACGATGGCCACGACCGTGAGCACCAGGAACCAGAAGGCGGGGAGTCTCACCAGGAAGAGTCCCAGCGGCTCGTTCGACGCGCGGCTGACCTCGTTCGCGAACACCATCAGCAGGATCACGAAGAGCACCACCACCAGCCAGCCGGAGAACCGGTGGATGAGCTCGAAGTAATCGTGCTTCTTGATGCGGAATCGCGGGTAGGCCACGACGATGATGGCGAGCAGCACGACCAAGATCAAGTATGCCAGGATCACGGGGGCCACGGAGATGGTTGACCCGCCTGATGCGGAGGATGGGGAGGGAGACCAGTATTCCCGTGATAGGAGGCCAACAAAGCCGGCATACCAGACGAATGAGGCTGTCCCGCACCCGCTGTGGACGCCACCATAGTGGTATACCTTGGCTGCGATGCGTCGTATCCGGAGAGGCGCTGACCTCGGGATGGATGCCACGACAACAAAGATCGAATTCACCACCAAGGGCTGCCGTGCGAGGCCGCATGCAAGCAGGTTACCTGCTGCCGCATTTACCAATGCTAGTAACTTTCGATCCGTCGCCATGACTGCAACGAACACAGCTACATTGGCTAAGAAGACCAAGGTGAACAGGCGACGGTATATGTTAAGGAATATGAACCGAATCGCAGCGAATCTGCGCTTCTTTGGGGCTTGAGCTTCGAGGTCAAGAGATCCATCTTCCGAGTCACGATATCGGGACGCTTCCACTTTCTCTGCGAAGACCTTTATGGTGGAGTCTTCTGTGAATGTCGATGACGTGGGACTCTGCGGACCTGATGCATATACCACTGCCGGTGGTACCGTTATTGTGCTCTTCACCTCACTCGACATGTTGCTTCGAGTTGGTCCTGGAGATGAGAATGAAGGTTGACAAGAAGATATCAAGAGTAAGATCGAGGGGCAGACGCATGTAATCTTCAGGAACGAAGCGCCAGGTGCAAGATGGGGAAAGGAAGCTGCAAGCAGTAACGACAATGACTCGATTGGTCCCAATGGGCGCATGAGTGTGATCCACCATCAACCTGCATCTCACCACGACGGGTACAGACGTCTTTTGAATCCTCATGCATGACGACATCTGACCTTGATGCAGCCTGGCTGTTTCCCTCAGGGTGGGCTCACATCGAACATCGGACAATATCTCGGCTACAGACCACGGTCTCTTTGTCTTCAGCACCTTTCATCATACCGCATGCGGACCACCTCGGCATCTCAGCTTCGCCTTTCGCCTCGATATCGTGATTTCAGCCTCCGTTATGCCGACGCTATTTGAAGGGGAAGCTGTTCCGTATCCTAGATCCAAGATGGATTTATAACATTGGAGAATGGTGTCAATCCTGCCACTCCTCAGCTGTTCATTCTCCGAATGTGGAAGTCGAAGGGCCAATGGATGGCTCGTCCACGAGCGAATATCCCGTCCCCGTGCCGTGGTCGATGATTCCAGCAACAATGACGACTTGATGGAACGGTCTAGAGATGCGGATGCACTAGCATGAGCACGTTCAGTGGCTCCGGCAGGCCGGCCAGGGTTACCTGATCGACACTAGCACTGATGTCTTGGACTCAGGCGCCAGAGGGCTTGCCACCAAGATTCGCGTTCTCCACCGATCCACGCCTAAAGACGAAGAGGGTTGCATCGATAAGCGGACAATCCGTGCCCTGGAAGTGGACAGGGTCTGTGGAGTTGCATGACCCGACAAGCTCGGCAAGCGTATCGTGGTCCATGCAGCAGGCGCAGATTCCTTGCTTTTCCTTCGTTTGGCCAGTTCAGAGTGAGGTCGATCAATGATAGAGTGGCCCCGGCAGGGCCACCTGAGTCTCCATCCTGATGAACTAGCGCGCTCAGATACATGGGCAAGGAGATCCCGACGAGGCACTTGGTGGCATGGCCACCCACTGCCCCTGCTCGATTAGCGGGCGGGGTACTGCCTCTTTCGGGCCTTCATCCAAGATAGTCAAGTCTAGCATGTAATGGCTTGTCATGCGCGGTTTTCTGGGATCTCGTTAAAAAGACGTCAGCGTGGCATGGGTGACTAGAGCAGTGGGGTCGCGTCGGCATACTGGGCGCATGGTCGAGCGCGCCAGATGACGGGCTAATTCAGCAGGGCCAGGACCAAGCCTCCGGAAACCGTGGGAGTAGTTCGGGGAGGGGGGGATGCGTTCCCAGGACGGCAGATCCAACCGGGGGTTCAGCTGCAGAGGGAGCACCTGAAGAGAAACGATGGGGCTTGATTGACAGGACGAAGTACCAATCAGAGTGCGCTGCCGACATGGTTCAGATCAAGTCCCATGGAGAGATGGCTCAATATTGGTTTAAGTTATGGAGAATGGAGTTGATCATGGACCTGATTCGTCGGCATGACGGGGAGATGTTCGCCAGTGAAGTGGTTGAAGTGCATTCTCTCGAGGATAAGAGATGAGCGAGGGACCCACATGGCCGCGATCTGAATTGACATTGACATGCTAGCAGCTGATAGACTAGCAGCCTAGCTAGCTACTCACTAGCAGTGAGCAGTCTAAGCGCAAAAGTCTGATCCGTCCGTGGGCCCGGAAAGAGGATCAGCAATCCGATCTTAGCGGAAACTCGGTGTCGATGTGTCGGGATTTGAGGGGGAAAGGAAGCGCCACTGAGCCACTCTGCCCTAACTAGAGTAGTAAGTATTCCAAATTCCAAATCACCAAATTCCCCCCATTCACCTCACACCAAGACCCAGGAAATTGGAATTGTTCTTCGAGACACCGCAAATTGTCAACCCTTTCACTTTTTCTGAAACCCGCCAGCATGACAAAAAGCATATTGGTTGAACACCATGGAGATTCTATTTATCGCCCTGAATCTCCCGTGGTCGGGGTGAATTTCTCTCACTATTCTCGTGTATCATCATCATCATCATCATCATCATCATCACCATCATCATCATCTATTCTCCTCCCTCCTGCGCTTAATAGTCTCAGCTATTGACATACTACTTATTCTCTCTCCGACCACACTGCCCCAGCCGGTCCCTCTGTGCCCACTTGCCGTGCCTGCTTGCTTGCCTGCTTGCCCTGACCGAAACTCCTTTGTCAATTGCATTCCGACGCGATGGGTCTCTGGGAGTCGTCCTTGGCGTACCCCAATCTGGGCCAGCACCCATACACCGACTTGTTGACCTTTGCTTTCCGCAGCCCCTACCACTACGACCGCGAGCGTCCATTGTTGATCGATGCTGAAAATCCTTCGCAGTCTTTCAATGCGCGGCAGTTTGAGACCCTGGTTCGCACATTGATTGCAGGATTGAAGGCCCATGATGTGCAGCGAGGGGATTGTGTGCTGGTCCACCTGGGAAATAGTGTAAGTATGCATGGCGATTTCCCCTTTCGTCCATCGTTCTACACCGATTCTAGTCCCCTGCCCTCCATTCCTCCCTACCCACTGTTCCAATTGGAATTGATTCTTCTTCTTTTTTCTTTTTCTTTTTCTTTTCTTTTTTTTTTCTAAATTAAACAATTAATCCTTTCCGTCCAAATCAACCTACCTCCCTTATACCATGCTGACTCAATGGGGTAGATCATATACCCCGCACTCTTCTATAGTATCATCGGCGCTGGTGGCGTGTTCATGGGGACCAACGCACGAAGTCAACCCCAAGAATTAGACCATTTGCTCCAGCTGGCCGAACCCAAATTAATCATCACCTCTCGCGATGCCTTGCCCACCGTGCTCAAGGTCTCGGCCGACCGGGGAATGCTGCCGAGGCAAGTCTGCCTATTGGATGAGTTCGCAGGCGACCACATTGGCCAGCTCCTGCTCTCGGGGCCCTTGGCCTATGCGGCCGCAAGCGCTCCGTATCTCGCGACCAGCGAGGATGGAGCCTACCTGAGCTTCGCTCACCTCCTCGCGTACGGGGAAGACCATTGGCTCACCTTCCATGACGAGGTGATTGCCAAATCCACGCC
The DNA here is from genome assembly GCF_001890905.1 of Aspergillus aculeatus ATCC 16872. Taxonomy (NCBI): domain Eukaryota; kingdom Fungi; phylum Ascomycota; class Eurotiomycetes; order Eurotiales; family Aspergillaceae; genus Aspergillus; species Aspergillus aculeatus. The sequence continues at coordinate 1,715,819 of NW_017962980.1, forward strand.
GGCCGCGATGTTCCCCACCAGCGGCACCGGGGGGCTACCCAAGGCGGCGATTCTGTCGCATCACGCTATCATATCGCAGCATCTGAGCATCCAGTACGAGGTTCCCTACGAGGTGACGCGGTTGATGTCCCTACCCATGTTCCATCTGTTCGGGGCCCTGTGGACCCACCTGTTCCCCATTCGCTACGGACAGCCGTTGTTTGTGCTCTCGCGCTTCGAGCTCACGCAGTTCGTCGCGGCGGTGTATCAGTACCGCATCTCCGAGACCTACATGGTTCCCGCCATGATCCACGCGTTCAATCGCTCGACCATCCCGGTTGCGGGCTACTTGTCATCATTACGCTATGTGGGAGTGGCCGGCGCACCCATCGACGGAGCGTCCATGCAACAATTCCGGCAACTGCTCCATGAGGATGCGCATGCGGCGCAGCTCTGGGGGATGACCGAGGTGGGTGTGGTGTTCCAGAACCGGTACGGAGAGCTGGGCGACGCCGGAGGCATCGGAAGGCAACTCTCTGGCTACGAGGTCCGCCTGGTGGGCCAAGATGGCGAGACGGTCGCGGAGGAGAACAAGCCTGGGGAGCTGTACGTGCGAGGGGGGGGCCTGTTGATGGGGTACAAGGGCCGGACTGACGCCAAAGACACGCATGGTTGGTTCCGCACCGGGGACGTGGCTTATGTGAGAGACGGGATCTACTACATCCACGGCCGCACGAAGGAGCTGATCAAGGTTCGAGGGTAAGATCTTTTCTCTTCCTCTTTGCCTCGCTATTTTCCTCACGATCCTAACCCAAACTGGAACTAGATGGCAAGTCGCGCCGGCCGAACTCGAGGCAATCCTGCTCCGGCACCCGGGCATCGAGGATGCGGCGGTAATCGGGGTTACATCGCACGACGGCAGCACCGAGCTCCCGCGCGCCTTCATCGTGCGGGCGAAGAATGCCGCCGGCCACCGGCTGACGGCGGAGGAGGCGTACTCGTTCACGCGGCCGCAGTTGGTCAGCTACAAGGCGCTGGACGGGGGCATCCTCTTCGTGGAGGAGATCCCGCGCACGGCGAGTGGGAAGATCCAGCGGTTCAAGCTGGCGCAGATGAACACTTATCGCGAGATTGTCAGTTCGCTGCTGACGCGCTTCAAGGGCGCTAGTCTCCAGTCGGTCGGGATCATGCATAAGGGCCGCATTACGGTTTGATTGTTGGGGGGGCTGGGCCGCAGGACGGTTTTTCTTGGGGTCATGTGCAGTACCCCTCTCCCTTTTGTTGGTGGGTTTGGCGTTTGCGAGTTGTATTCTGGACGGGGAATGGGTTGAGGCGTTCTTTGGGATTGCACGAAGTTACTATATCCGATACTACTTGTATACATTGAGGGGTAGCAACCTTGTTGTCATGCTATACACAGACCTGGCAATTCAGCAATCTAACTTATCACAAAATATCTACGAAACAAGTGTATTAGTAGCTTGTTGTTGTCACGACGGCTGCTTAGCGTTGATTCGCGAGAGTCGTGAAATAAGCATACCGAATTTCCGCTTGATGTTACACAGTTACACAAAGGGATTTGGTTTGGGGTTGCACCGCAGAATAACTCAGTGAAGGCACGCACCAGCTGTCATGCCTCGTATCTCGTAACCGGAAGTGATATACAGGTGCTTACTCGCTTGGCGTGCGTCCGGGCCGCTGTCAAGGAAGGTGGGTTGTTAGGCATGCGCAGGTGCATATCTTACCTACATCCACTAAGCGGGAGGGCGAGGGCGAGGGGGATAAGCTTAGAGGTGATTCAGGTACAGTACTGTACATGCATGGGTTACTCACTGGGTGGGAATGAAATCTGGGTCCTGGCTGCACAGCACGGCTCCGAAGGCTTTTCTCTTTGGAGTTGGAGGTTCTGGATTTGGATTATTGTATTGCACTGGACATACCACAGACTGAAGAAGAATCGCTGGTCTGGGAAGGGTTCATCTACTCAGTAGGTAGGTAGGTAGGAGCATTATTTACGAATAGGTAATCGAGTCCAAGTCTGGCAGCCAGGGTGGTATCAGTCGTTGACATGACATGAGATGACATTCGCCGCTTCTGGCTCTTGTTCTGGTTCCAGGCTTGCATGCACATCCCTATCGGACTGTACCATGTAACAAGAACTGGAATTACCCCACAAGCTGCTCTGCTCTCTCTGCCTCTGCTTACAGATATTCCTTGCTTAGTTGCTGACTGGTGGATCGATTCCCTGAACTAATTGACCGGCTGGTAGGTGAGCTAAGTGATGACCCAAGCAGCGTCGCAAACTGTTTGCTTCGTTTTGATTACCCAGGGTTTTGTTTGCCACTGCAGAAAGGGGTTGCTTTTTTCTTTTGTGCCTGATGGCACAGGAGAACCAGGCTGGTTTGCAATCTTTACATCTTGATCCCCTTCCCCTTGCAGAATGTGATGTTTGTGTCCTGAGATGGAAGGATGAGGGGGAAGAGGGGGGGGGTGGGTGGGTGTTGGTGTTGCTTATCGTGCTGCACGTGGTGCCTTCAGGTCTAGTCTAGAGGACTGGGAGGCTAGGAGTCAGTCTCTACTACTCTACTCCAGTCTAAGAGGTAGTCAACAGTTAGCGTGAGGTCAAGATCATAGATAGATATCAGTGGATGCGAGGCTGGAATAGGTGGGAGGGAGCCCTTTTCGACCGCAGGGACTCCGTACTCGGTCCAAAGAACTGGAGGTCTCGGTGTGCTCAAGGGTGGTCCAATCAGATCCAAAGCGCTGAAAACAGATAATTAACCTAGTAGATTATCTAGACGCATAGAATCCAGGTGGTCTCCTGGTCAGACCGGGACGAACCGCTTGGACCTCACGAACTGCTTGCTAAGGGTACTCTATCGTGTTGGACGAAGTAGGGCTGGCTATTGTCACTGACCACAGCCGAAGCAATAATCATCCAGTTCTGCAGCGGAGAATTTCAGCCAGATCACCCTCATAAACAATAGTAGATCGGAAATCATTGTCCAGGCCAATGGATATTGTCCGAGCCAGAGAATCGGCTCAGCTGAAAACACCCCAATTGTGTGGAAGGCGCAATGGGGGAGAGTTGATAGTGAAGGTGTCGACTACAGGACTACTAACTAGTGCCCCAATAGTTCGTGTCTAGTTCGGCCACTACCACCTCATCTAGAAGCGTTCTCTTCTTGCGCCACAGCCCACAGTCCACAGTCCACAGTCCACAGCCCACAGCCCACAACCCACGTCGTGCCACAGCGGAGAAGACAGCTAGCTGATCCTTCGTCCTGCGTCCAGTTCGAACCTCTTCGGCCTCCTCGTACCTCGTTCCTTCGATCCTGCGATCCCGGTGGGCGGCGGGCGTCGTCGGCTAAATGGAACGAACTCTGGGAAATTCTGGGAAACACATGGCGATGGATGGCGATGGCGATGGCGATGGCAAGGAGACTAACTACAGCCACTGGTTCTTAGTGCCTTGAATCCAGCAGCCAACCAGCCAGCCAGCCCAGATTCTCGCGGTTCAACTAATCCGGATAATTGAATTGTCTCATCTCGAAGCGGCCGCATTCGGAAGGTCACATACGCTGACTACCTAGATAGTTATCTGATGACTGGCAATCTCTCCGCTGTCATCTTGCTGCACCCTTTCTTTTTGTCCTAGTTCTTTTTCTTGAATCATTTTCTTTTGACTATTCTTTCTTTTTTTTTCCGTCTTTTTGCTTTTGTCGGATCTTCGCGCCCGCCCTTCCGCCAGCCTCTCAACCACACCCTCCCGGCTCCAGATGCCATCATGTTCGGCGCCTCCCACTAAACAAAAACAAAAACAAATTCCCTCCCCTCCGCAATCCTGCTCGCGAGCCTGTAGTCTGACCTCGACCTCCTGCCTCTTGCCACTCGGAAGGCAAAGCCCAACGCGCTGGATCCGAATTCCAAACCAACTTGTTCCAAACCAACTTATCCGGTTTTGGGATCCAGCTCCGTAGGCGAACGCCAGTGTCCATGCAGCGTAAAGTCATAGCTTGCTCGAGGATCCCGCCCAACAATCACCCAGCGTAATGATTGCCCTCGCCCGCTGATCAGCCTTGTCGTATGGGGACCGATCATCCCCTCCGTCCGGGCGCTAACTTCCACTCTACTCACGCAGGCGATAGCATTCGAGTTCGCTCGACTGTGCAGGTGTACAGTTAGTGCAGTGTGGTGCGGTGCATCCATGCATACCTGCAACTGTGTAGTCTATGTATGTCAGAGCCCTTGCTCGCGAAATCTGACCCTGCATCTGACAGTTGACAAACTCCAGTGCCAATCAGTGACGGGTAACATCAGCACTGAAAAGCTCCAGCTTGTCACTAAGCTACATAGTACGTCCATGCTCCGGCCCCCGGGTCAAACGGTAAGTCGTAAGTCGATAGTTGTGCTGCACCGTATCATCATCATCCCCGGCGAATTGGGGAGAGGTCTTGCCCTCGGGGTTGGTCGCTCACGCCGATGCGACTGCCTGAACTCCCCTCCGTTCGATTCGAGTGCCCCTGTTTTCGTGATGCCGGTCCTGTCTGCCCCTACGGACTAATGCACCACCCCTGTCGATTGCTACTGGCTCAACGCTGCACCTGCTCGAGTTGCGCAACGGCTTTCTGTGGCGCGGCAATGCCACGTCAACACGCCTGTAAGGGAAATGGGGCGAGAGGCGCATCGTTTAGCGAACGCTCATCCGAACAGCCTGGAGGCGTGGCTCGCCAACCGTCTCTGTTCTGCCATGCCACGAGCAAAGACTTCGGGTAGGTAGGTACCTGTAGGTCCTGCAACCGTGACCTTGGCGCAGCTTGGGCAGGGCCCAATGCCTAATGCTGTAAGTCAATTTCGGGTTTGGGCGCTTTCGCAATCGTTCGCTGCTGTCCTACTCTTCTTTATTTTTTTTCCCTCCGAAGGGACGGATCTCATTAGTCGCTTTGTATCTCAACTAGCTCGAAGCGAAGTTACCCTAAGCTCGTCGGCCGGATCAAACCCCACCGTTGCCTTCACATGTCATCGTATGCTGGGTACAGGACAAGAGCGATCCCATTGGCGGATTTATGTAGGATGAAGCTCGGTTCAGATTGCTATCAATCCTGCACCCTCGATAATGGGTGCACTGTGACACAGTGTGCCGTGCTGGGATGACGTGCAAACCGATGTCGTACAACCCTCGCATAGCGCGCTTACTCCGTATGCAGACCGTGTAGACGAGCAGAGGGTGGTCGAGTATCTGCAACCACGACGTTGCGGGCTCCATGCTTATCACGCATGGCAAAGGAGCTCAACCCCTGCATCGTGACATGCGCCATCTGAGATGCATATCGTCCTGGCTGTTGTCAAGAAACTGCTGCACAAGCGACGACTGGCTCGTTGCGGTGCGGTGACCAAGACTGCCCGATGCCTTGGAAGTGTCTCGTCCCAGGATATGGATCCTTCATGCGGCGAGGAGATGCACCCCTCCTTTCCACATCCTACGAGATGGGGGATGAGTGACGGAGTCCACTTCCCTTGGAACTGTAGACGGACGAGCAACAGCCCGCCCGCTCTCGCTCACTCACTCACAACCAGCCCATCTAGATCAGAGAATCCCATAGCCCATCCACCAGACCCCCCAAACCAACGGGCCCAGCGCCCCCAGCACAGCAGGTCCAAAGGACATCTCCAACACCCCCCAAATCCACATAGTTCCAAAAGCCGGCGCCTGCTTCATGACAGCGTAGTAGGGGTCCTCGTTGGTCATGACCATCAACCTGCACCCCAGAAAGACCGTCAGCGGGAGAAAGACGACGGTGCGTAGACTCGGCGGGAAGAGGAGGCGGCGCAAAAACGCCCACGACCGCTTCTCCCGGTCCCACGGCAAGAGTGAGAGCGTTTCTTCTCCCGGCCTGTTCGTCGCCCCAATGAAGGAGACAATATGCCCGTGCGCCAGGTGGATCAACAGCGTCAGCATGGGGAGGGCCACGAGGGCGGATTCGCGGACGAGTTTCTCCAGCTCGATCTCCTGCGCGTACTGATGGGCGGCCAGGTAGGCGAGCGTCAGATGGAGGGTCGTCAGCGGCACCGCGAGGAGCAGCGTGTCGATGACGGGGGGGATTGGATGTTCGAGCTTTTCTTCCTCCTCGTCCTCCTCGTCCTCGCTAGAGATCTCGTTCTCGCCTCCCTCCGTGTTCGGCTGTTGTTGTTGCTGCCGCCGCCGCGACTTCTCCGCCCGCTTCATCGCTTTCTTCTTCGTCTCGCTCGAGAGACTCGCCTCGTCGACGGCCGAGATCTCCCCCGTCCGCGGGTCGACGGTCACGAACTGTGTCTGCGTGCCTGCACCTGCACCCCCGTTGGGGCTGGAGAGCTGCCCCAGTAGTTCCCCCTGTCGCTCGGCGATGATATCCACCAGGGTTTTGCCGGTCGGGTTGGTGGGATTTGTTGGTGGATGGGCGAGCGGGACGGAGGCGGGATCAAACGCGTCGGTGGATCGGGTTTGTTTCGCTGCTGCGCGGCGCTGTTTTCGGTTTTTGGGTCCTTCCATTGTTGACGTGGGAATGGACACTGATTCGGTGGGTAGAGGATGGTGAAGCGGCGGAGAAGGGGTCAGGGGTGACAGGTGACAGGTGCAGGTGGAGGTGGAGGTAGGAGGTAGGAGGTGGGAGGTGGGAGTGTAAGAGGGTCCGTGATTCTGGCGCGGTGGTCGATTCGTGCAGGTGTTCGTGCTATGCTGATTAGACTTTTCCTTAGGAGAGGAAAGAAGGTCTGTAGGTTGCAGACTGGTGGATTGGCTGATCTGGAATTGTGAGTGTGATGTCGAAGTTGTCCGACTTTCGACCCTCACTCGGCGGTAAACGGGGTTAAGCGGGAGCTATAAATAGTATCTATCAATAATCTCATACAGTACAAATGCAAAGAGACATGTAAACCACGACATCCTGATAGCTACAGATTCGATAATCATATACCTGTAGTAGTGTAACTGGAAGGAAGAGCATCGAAGGTCTTCTCTTCCTACTAGAATTCATAAGCTTGAGTCGAGCTACTACAATGTAAGTCCCTGCTTAAAACCTCGGGTATGTATGCACCGTACTCCAACTACCGGTATTTGTACCCAAGGAAAAAGGGTCAAGTCAACACAACTGTTGGTCCTCTCGCTGCATTATCTCTGATTGAGGGTGTTGGATAGTATGGAGGTAGCCTTCCGGCTTGATTTCCCCTGCATAGGACTCATTTTCTGTATGAGTGTGCCTGCTTTCGCTGGCCTATCTCGGCCTACGATCGATTCATCAGACTTACAATTTATCTTACACTTACTTTGACTTACAAATTATTTCATCTACTGGTAAACGACAGCCAGAATTACCGTAGCATCAAGCAAATTAAGTAATAATAAGGTAGTACAAACTCGTCAAAATTCCAGCTATCCTATTACCATCGAATCCCAAAACAAAAGGAGCGAAACATGCGTGTATCGTGAATCATTGCTCTTTTTTTGAAAACCAACTCGGTCTATCAGTTGTCATCGCTATCCTCCTACCCAGACTGGTACAGAGCGGGTCCGGCCACGACATGAGGGTTCAGCATGGTGATGTTGAACGGAGTCACGAAGAGGTCCGAGTCCGTGATGGCAATGAAGAGAGTGCCGTTGGCGGCCGGGTCACCAGCGTAGGTCGACACATCGGGCTGGATGGTCGAGCCCGAGTTCGATCCGTTGAGGGTCAGAGGCGAGTAGGTCACGTTCAGCTGCGAGGCCCAGGCGACGAACTTGGGCGCGCCCGCGCTGGTCGAAGTCACGTAGCTGTTGTTCGGGCCCACGGCCTTGCCGGGCTCCTCCCAGGTCAGGAAGACTTGACGGCCAGGGAAGGAGAGGGGGTTGGTGCGGTTGCGGGTGATCGCGGGCGAGCAGTTAATGCCAACCTCAGTGGAGTTCAGGCACGAGTCCGACTCGGGAACCACCGTGCTGTTCGACACGTTGGTGCCGTTGCTGATGGTCTCGCCAGACGCCTCAGAGCCCTTGATCCGGAAGGGGTTGGGCTGGTTGACGATGCTCAGAGCAGGGAAGTTTTGCCAGGCCAGACGAGTTTGGTCGGCGGGGCAGTCGGCAATGTATGGAGCCAAAAGAGTCCAGGCCCAGGACTGGGGAACACCAACCTCAAACCACACCGGCATGGGGAAGAGACCCTCGAACTGACGGAAGATGAGCTGCTGTCTGGCTTCCGTGGTGATGGCTTGCGTAAGAAGGGTCGCAGCCTCGCGGGAATCAAGGTGAGCCAAGAATCCGTAGACACCAGCCTCACCGAAGCGAGTGAGCTTCTGGCAGAAGTCGATGAACTCGTGGACAGTGGTGTAAGGGTAGACATAGTTGCACTGCTTGGGGGCTGCAGCGCCCAAGATGTTGGTCAACATGGTGGCATGTCCAACTTCCTGGTCGGCCATGAACTCAATCAGATGGCGATCCTCTGCGCCCAATCCAGCAGCAGTAAAATCCTCCTCCGAGAAGCGAGCCAGTCCGTCGTGGAACAGATCGAGCTCAATGTACTCTTGGTAGAGAGCGAGAGCCTGGTGCAAGATTAGCAGGTGGCCCAGTCTCCGAAAGGGTTGGAGAGACGTACCAGTGACTCGAAGTCGAAGTCACTCTTTGCATTGTAGACGGGCTCAGTGCCGTTGGTCCCAACGCCTCCTGCAGGGATGTATGGACCAGGCTGAGGGGCATGAAGCTCTCCATCACTAGGATAGTCGAATGCCCCCGGCGCAGGAGGCAGAGGCGAGACTCCAGGGCCGATGGAGCTGGCAGTCAGGGCTCCAGTAGTGGTGGGGGTTCCGGTGTATGGAGTATGCGCCTGAGAGGTCGAGTAGGTCACCACAGGCGGAGCAGCAGCCGTAGCTGTCTCAGCAGCATCGGTAGTGCGAGCGAAGAGTTGGCCGGGCAAAGCCGAAGCCAAGGGCGAGCCCAAAGAGCTGAGCAGCAACAAGCGGCCCCAAGTCATTTTGAGTGGTGTGTGTAGGTAAGATTGGGAGTTTCGAAACCTGGCGCTTGGTGACCTTCCAAAAGACAGGGGCACGGAGATTCAGCTTTAAAAGCTTCACGAGGACTGTTGCGTAGTGACCCGGCTGTGACGCAACCGGGTAATCATCTCCATGTTCAAAAATCTCTGCTGGAGGCCGACTAAGTCCTGCTCGACCCAAGCAGTGCCTGGGCTAGGTTCACGGATGGATTCGGCACCGCATGTAACCAGCTTGTATGACCCTGAAGCGATGTCAGTTGGGACCACAAGCAGGCCGTCGACCTCGCTCCACCACGTCGATCCATCCGGTCATGTCGGCAAGCAGACATTGGGCTACATCCGAATAAGGCTGAGCTTCAGTTTGGGATACACTAGATGTGCTGGCCCGCATGGACGCTGTTCCATGGTTTCTTCATGAGAAGAGCTGGGTAGTATAGAATGGGGCGTCAGTGAACAAGCATGACGAAGTGAACGAGCATGACGACTAAGTGAACGAGCATGACGACTAAGTGAAATCAGGAGCTAAGGGGAGAATTCCGTCCGAAAGGGGTATTGATCGGCCCTTCGCACTGTGACACAACCCTGGATAGCCATGGTTCAGTCAGCCCGGGCTTACAGACAATCAGTATAGTTAAACTGAATAACTTGGTTGTCAAGCAAAGAGAAGACCCACTTCAACAGGTGCCGTGCTCCACTGACTAGACACACCTTAAGCTACGCGGGAGATGAGAGCGCCGCATTGAGTCAGGCTCAGGGTGGTCAGAGTGACGTGCAGGAAAGATGGAGTCGAGTGGAATGGCCAGGAACATTCACCCAGGGAATCAGAGCACACGAGCGGCGTTACACTAGAGTCGAATGGTGGAAGGCGGTGGAAAAAGTGAAAAAATAAGGTGGAAGATGAATGCATTCATCGCCGAGGCCGGATGAGGCAGGTGTGACCTCCCTTCGGCGTCACCTCCGGTTTTTCCACCGGCTTCGTTCGGGACTTTTCTTGTCCTTCTCCCCGCTAAGGCTGTTCCTGACAGCCCACGGCTCAGAACTGGGAGTCCATGGCCAGCTGAGCAGTTGTGGTTCAACAATGGCATCGATGCCGATGGTTGCGAACGGGAGAAGGACAATGAACGATCGCTAGGAACAATAGGCTGTGTGACGTGATCGGATCCGGCCGAGAACAACTCCAGCTCCTAGGAGTAACAACTTACCCCGCATCGTCTGTGGTATGTGTCTTTAACTCACCTTACTCACTGTACACTACTTCTGCAACCTCTTTCGCAACCAGCCAGACAGTTGTGCTACCAATTGCTATCTCTCAGAATCCAGAATCCAGTCACTGCAACATGTCCCATCTTCGAGTCGCGGAGTTATTCTCCGTCGAGGGCCTAGTGGCCGTCATCACGGGGGGTGGTAGTGGTGAGTCCCCCTCCAGCTCCTCCGCATGTCCCCTAGGAAGGATGTGTTCAGGACGTTGCCACTCACCGGTGCTGTTCTCCTTCTCCTGCTAGGACTGGGCCGGATCATGGCTCTCACGCTCGCCGAGAACGGCGCATCCAAGGTCTTCATCATCGGTCGCCGCCCAGAGGCCCTGCAGGAGACGGCGGCCCAGAGCTCCAAGCCGGAGGCCATCATCCCCATCCAGGCCGACATCTCGTCCAAGGAGTCCCTCCAGGCGGCCTACGAGGCCATTGCCGCGCAGACGGGTCATGTTGATCTGCTGATCGCGAACAGCGGGATCTTGGGTCCGGTGAACCGCCCGCCCGGGCCCAAGCCGGACGGATCAGTTCCCAGCCTATCCGAGGTGCGCGACCAGCTGTGGTCCGCGTCCATGGAGGAGTTCTCGAAGGTGTTCGAGGTCAATGTCACGGGCGCCTATTTTACGGTCCTCGCCTTCCTGCCGTTGCTGGAGGCGGCCAACCAGCGCCGGCCGGCGCCGGAGAAGAACAAAGCGTCGGCCCCAACCGCCCAGGTCATCATCACCAGCTCGATCGCGGGCTTCAACCGTCGGGTGCCGTTCAGCTTCGCCTACAACCTCTCCAAGGCGTCGACGAACCAGCTGATCAAGATCCTCGCCACCACGCTGTCGTCGTACGACATCCGGGTGAATGGCATTGCGCCGGGACTGTATCTCTCGGAGATGTCGACCTCGAACTTCCAGGACGGCGACAAGGGAATCTCCGACGGCTCGTTTCCCCGCGATATCATCCCCCTTACACGTGCAGGTAGCGAGCAGGATATGGCCAGTTTGATTCTGTGGATGGCCGGCCCGTCGGGCGCATATCTCAACGGCAACATCACGATAACCGACGGAGGCAGAGTGAGCGCGGTTCCATGCACATATTAGTAGTAGGGGAGAGGAGACTATTGCACATAGACGAAGACTTCCGCGTAGATACTATGAGATGAAATGCTAGATCTTAGAAATAGAATGCCAAGCGACCTCTCGAATACAAGCCCTCCATAACAAAGCTTCTGTTCAAAACGTCCCAATGCAACGATGCGGTATTTATCATCCTGCTGAACGGTGTTACGATGTCAAACTGATGGAAAAGCCAAAGATCCAATACTCCTTCCGAACGCCAGTGTCATCGTGATGAGAAATATTAGTAGGTTGCGGTCAGTCGCTGCACGAGGTAGTCTCCAGCGGTGATTCCAGGGTACTTGAGCGGGCGGATATCCTCCCCGTAGGTTCCGGGGATGGCTTCGATCATCTGGTCATTATTGGGATTACAGAAGTACGCAATGCTGTAACGATCCGGATACACCCCGGAGCCGTCCTCGTCGGCATCCTTCTCGTCCTCGTCGACGACCTTGGGAGGCTCGACGACGCGATGCCTCGTGCTCTTGATCGTGTCATTCGACCACCGCGCGAGCAAGTCACCCGCGTTGACGACCACGGTATCGGCGATGGGGGTGGCGTCGACGAAGGTGCCGCGGGGGCTGCGGACCTGGAGGCCGCCGCGGCCGTCCTGGAAGAGCAGGGTGATGGACCCGTAGTCGCTGTGCTCGCCGGCGCGGACTTGCAGGGGGTTGTGGCGGAAGACGCGCTTGTCGACGGCCGGGTAGTGCAGCAGGCGGAGGTTGTTGTCGCCGGCGTCGACGTACGGGTCGAAGTAGTGCTCCGGCAGGTGCATGCCCAGCGCGATGGCCCGCATGACCTCGGTGTGCAGCGCCTTGCACATCTCGAAGAACGACAGCATCACCGCCTTGAACTCCTTCCCCGCGGCGTCGAGATGCTCGGGCCAGCGATTCGGGAGCCCCTCCACGCCTTCCCGGCCGATCTCCATCGTCTCTTTGAGGTCGGGGATGCTGCGCGACTCGGCCGCAGCGGCGGCGACGTCATCGTCGACATCTTCCACGGTGCTGAGCTTCTCTTGGCCCGTCTTCACGTACCCACGGTTCGCTTGTGGGGTCGTCCAGCACAGGCTGTCTTTCTGATCCTGGGGCCGCGCGAAGAACCGGGCGGAGGTGCCAAAGACATGGCTAACCACGGATGGTGGGACGCCGTGATTGCTGAGATAGAGGAACCCGGAGGTCTTGAAGGCGTGCACGACGGACATGGCGACTTCATGTTTGTCGGCGGGGGTCCCGTGCAGGAAGGGCCCGAAGTCGATGATCTACAAATACAAAGGAAATAGGCGACCCTCCGTCAGCGAGGATGAACGTAGCTGAGACCCACAATACTCGTTGCGCAAGGAATACTCAAGGAAAGCGAGTGGCTACTCACTGGAATCACGAGGTCATCTTTCTCGATGGCCGTGGTTACAGGGTGGCACTGCTGTTGCGGCAGATTGCCTTCCATCCTGATCGCACACGTGGAGTTTCTAGGAGATTTCAGCTGAGAGATAAATGCTAACAATGTAGGAAAGTCGAGTATGAATCGTTTAATATCGGTGTAGATATCGCAGAAGACGTGGCGGGGAACTCGAAAGTCAGGTGGAGGGAAGCCGTGAGATCACTACTGTTCTTATCCGCTCGCAGAACCAAGGAAGGGAGGAACAATGGATGAATGGGCCTGAGCCTGCATGGCACCACATGGGGAAAGCATATCGGGGGTCACTGCACTATACACAAGCGGTCCCCTACAACTTGTTAGAAATGGCGGGGGAAAGATAAGGCCTGACAGTTGATCGTGGGAGGGGGGGGGCGATATGGAGATAAGTAAGTGCTTAATTCCAAGATAAGATAGATAGTCCCTGAGATCTGAAGTGCGTGCTGAAGAACAGACACAAGATAATCAATCCTCTGAACAGATTACTATTGCAGGGGAGATCAAGGCGATGATTGCTAGCTGCTGGCTGCTGGCTGCAGTATCTGATAAGTCATCTTCATGCAGGATGAGGTATTTGACTGCCCTGAGGTATCAACATAACCATGTGCGTCTTTCCCCTCACTTTTGCACCTCTACCCCTCCATTCCACCCCCATTGCCAACCTTTACTTCCAATCTCCCCCTCTAACCACTACTAACTCCATCCAACTTAACTCCAAGCTCGACCAGCCTGCACACAAACATGGCGCCTCTCATCGTCGACATCCACACGCACGTCTACCCACCCGCGTACATGCAGATGCTCCGCGCTCGCAAGACGGTACCGTACGTGCACGACCCGGCCGCCGCCAACGCTCCGCCGCGGCTGATCATCCTGTCCTCAGACGATGACGCCTCCATCCCGCTGGACCAGCGCGGCCGACCCGTGGACGCATCCTACTCGGACATCGAGGTCAAGCTAGCCTTCATGCGCCGCCACGGCATCAACAGCAGCGTGATCTCGCTGGCCAACCCGTGGCTGGATTTCCTGGCGCCCGAGGAGGCGCAGACGTGGGCAGAGCGGATCAACGATGACCTGGAGGCGACCTGCGCGGGGGTGAACCGCGCGGCGGACCCGGACAACACGCGGGCGCTGCACGAGAAGGAGACGCTGTATGCCTTCGGGGCGCTGCCGCTCAGTGCGCCCAGCGCGGAGGTGGTCGTCCGGGAGATTCAACGACTAAAAACGCTGCCGCATCTGCGGGGCGTGATCATGGGCACGACCGGCTTGGGGAAAGGGTTGGACGATAGCCGACTGGACCCCGTGTGGAAGGCGTTGCAGGAGACCGACTCCCTCCTGTTTCTGCATCCGCACTACGGACTCCCCGACGAGGCCTTCGGCGGCCCCGAGGCGTTGAACCGCTACGGCCATGTCCTGCCCCTCGCCCTGGGGTTCCCGCTGGAGACGACCATCGCTGTGACGCGGATGTTTCTAGCCGGGGTTTTCGATCGGTTTCCCGGGCTAAAGATCCTGTTGGCGCACTCCGGCGGCACGCTGCCCTTCCTTGCGGGGCGCATCGAGAGCTGCATCCTGCATGAGCGCAAGTTCGTGGCGAACGGAGGCGATGTGCCCGGTCCGCAACGAAGTGTCTGGGATGTCCTCAATACCAACATCTACCTGGATGCAGTGGTCTACGGTACTGCTGGCTTGAAAGCCGCGGTAACTGCCGCTGGTGGTGCGGATCGTCTACTCTTCGGTATGGATCCTGGGAAAATTCGCTGGTCACTCAACAATGCTGACTTTGAACAGGAACTGATCATCCGTTCTTCCCCCCGCTTGGCAAGGATGACGAGGAATGGCCAAGTGTAACCACAAACTATAAGGCTATCCATGCTGCCTTCGAAGGGGAGGGCGAGACCGTTGCAGGGGTCTTGGGAGAGAACGCGGCTCGCATTCTGAAGTTAAAATGAGTTTCAAACATCTCTGCAGCAATGAAATGGGGTTTTTTTTGCCTGGAAAATTTCAAATAATCTGACTATGTATACGTGCGTCTTTAGTCAGTATCTATATGTGCCACAAGCTATATTGCGTAAGATCTAGTTGTTGTATGTTACCTTGGGTACCTGACAGCAGGGGTGAATCCTATAGTCCACACCAGGGACATTATACACCCAATGATGAACCTGCCACCAAGTCCCAACCGAGAAGTCTCCAAGTTTCTTGAACAAACCATTCCGATACAGATTGCTCATGGGTAGACGTCGTGTGGAGGGAGATGGTCAAAGTATCGTCATGGCGGAGAGGGCGCAAAGCTTCGCCGAATCTTAAGTCTTGACCAAATACCGCTTGTAGAAGAGTGCTTTGTAGTCTTCCTTTGATTCCTACCGCACAGTTGAGATCCTCAGGCAACAACGGTGGATTCAGTACGGTAAGCAGTCTTTCAAGAGGTGGTATAAGATGTTTGGCCTCTATCTCAGCAGCTAGGACGGATTCCTCGTCAAGCTGCACATCCTTCAGGCCATGCGGGAGTGACAAATTAGCAGGGTCTCCTTCCAGATCGGATTGTAGATGGAGGTCTCTGAAGACAAACAAACAAAGTAACTCGCCAATACGACTGAGCAACACGTAGCTGAAACCGTTTAGTAGGTCCGAGGTCTTTGAGCAATGTCTGTCTAGTGAAAGGGCCATTCTACAAAGTAGCAGACTCATCAGCTGGGCAACCTCATCGTTCGTGCTTGATGGGATCTTATTGTTGGAATGCCCTGTCTTAGACCTTTTCGACCTCCCAGAAGACCTTGTTTTGGTCGCTGAGGCCGCAGTTGAAAGTTGCTGCTTAGCATTGAATCGGCAATGGATACCCAACGCTTTGATAACTGTCTCAGACAGTCGAACAAGGTGGAAAATGATCTGGCCACGGCCTTGCAATGCTGATTCACCCGAAGGGACCTTCTTCAATGCTCTAAGCAGTAGCTGGTGGGCGCTGTATATACTGTTCAGAATCGCCGCTGCACTTGGATCCTTGACAACGGACGCATCTCTTCCTTCTGGATTGGAACCGGCTTGCCGTTGGACTGCACGGAGTATATCGTTTTCCGCGACGGAGCACAGTTCGCCTGCAGCCAGCGCAATAGCTGGAGTGTTGGGACTCCGCTGCAACATCTTCTGCAGAGCATAGAACTTCCTCATAAATGATGCTGTAGCTGCACGAATCTTCCTCAGCATCCGGAGCATTTTCTTGAAATTATGACAGGAATTGGCTTACGCTCTTCAAGATATTCAGGTAGCTGACCGTCCAGCCCATTAGAGATACTCTCGATCAGCATGCAAGCTCTGCTCTGTGACTGTGCCTGTGATTTGGACTTTTTCCTTGAAGTCGTAGTGCCAGCCATACTAGCATCTAAGGTTGCCTTCCGCTTCGTGGATTCTTGTACCGTGTCTTTCGAGACAGCATTCGCGTCATGCAATTTGGCGGTAAGCACTTCGTTGAGTTGTTCCAGCTCGTATATCCGGTCAAGGAGTTTGCTCTGTTCGGCCTCGGATTTCTCGTACGCTTTTTGCCAGAATGCGACACTGTCGAAGAACTGATCTCGGCTTGTGGGCCGGTCTGTCGGCGTGGCTGCTTTGATGAATTGTCGTATGCGAGTAAAGTAATCTAATTGTTGCTTAGTACGCCTCATATCGACTGACTCAACCAGGAAGCGTTTGGTTACCTTTCATGGTGGTTCCGAGGGGCTTCTGCTTGACGATGGCCAGCGCGAGCGCCAACTGGGAAGGTGATGGTATAGTGTTGTCGGCCATTCTGGGGAGCAAAACTACAGCTGCTGGATGGCGAGTATCTCAGAGCAGTTGAGAGTGCATATGCACGCTTCTGTATAGATTGAATGTACAGATTGACGGCCTTTCATATGGTAGAGGACAATCATGTCGAATGCTTGTAGTCTGAAGCATCGCGCCGGTCAAGCAGAACATCTGGAACGGGAAGGAGCCGGGCATGCAGCATTTTACCCAAAGAGGTAATCACGAGAAGGTGGTATCTTAGCACTGAAGGATTGACAAGCAAAACCTCCTCTAGCTTCAAGTATGTAATGCAAGCTCATTAAACTCTCCTTATCATCACGAGTTATTTGGAGACACTGGACGAAAGTCTACTACACTGCGGGCTTCCGGTAGCATGCGCGACAATATATACCGTGCAACTGTAAGAAACAGAACATACTAAAGACGACACAACTTGAACCTTGTAACGACTCGAGTAAATGGGACGCAAGTACAATCAGTCAGTAGAGCGATTATGACAAACAAAGGACGACAAGAGTTGGCTGAGAAGGCTGTTTACCAAGACCATGTGTTGCCCAAGATACAACTATGTATCGCGGAGCAAGCTATTAGCAGTAACTAATGGCAGCTTGACTTTCCGCCACCGCCAACGACTTCCGCTCCGCCAAACAATCAACCATCATCTTTCACTCTCCAACCTTCAAACCACCTCTCCATCAGAGGCTCCCTACGCCCAACGACGCGCATAATCTGTCGCGTCCTACCCCTCCCCCACTTAACCTTGATCCTCAACACTCAAATTCCCTCGAATACCTCACCACCTCCCACCTCCCCCCCCCCCCAAAAAACCCAAAACCAACCCACCAAAAACCAACACAATGTCCTCCTCCAAGGACGACCTCAAAGCCCACGCGGCCTCAACCGAGGACTTCTACGCGCTCCTGGACATCTCCCCGGCGGCAGCCGAGACCGAGATCCGACGCGCCTACCGCCGCACCGCTCTGAAATACCACCCGGACAAGATCGCCAACCCGACGCCGGCCGACATCGACAAGTTCCACCTCCTGCAGATCGCCTACGATGTCCTCTCCGACCCAGCCGTGCGGCAGCTCTACGACAACGCGCGCGAGGCGCGCCAGCGCAAGCAGCGCGAGCGCGAGATGATGGATTCGGCCAAGCGGAAGATGCGCGAGGATCTGGAGGCGAGGGAGCGCGCGGGCGCGGCAGCCGCCGGAACGCAGCGGCAGCGGGGGGTGAAGAGGTCGTGGATGGGGACGACGGCGGATGGGGATGATGATGCAGAAGCAAGGTTGCAGAGGGAGATCGATCGGATTGCAGAGGATGGGCGGCGCAGGCGACGCGAGGCGGAGGAGAAGCTTAAGCTGGAGATGGAGGAGGAGGAGAAGCTGATGCGGCTGGAGGAGGAGGAAGCTAAGAAGGCGGCCGATCGGAGCTCGCAGAAGGTTGACCGGTCGCGGGAAGGCGGGGGCACGAATGTCCCGGAGTTGGAGCGCGGGGTGAAGGTGCGTTGGGTGCGTGAGGGCCGAGGGTTAGATCTGGATGCGGAGCGCTTGAGGGCGCTCTTTGCGCCGTTTGGCAAGATCGAGAATGTGCTGCTTCTCAAGGACAAGAGGCAACGCTTGGGCGACAAGCGGGAGAAGAAGACCGTCGCGACTGGGGTGGTTATCTTCGCCTCCATTGTCAGCGCTCACGCTGCTGTTCTGGATGGTGAGAAGAAGAAAGCAAGCAACGATGCCGGCAGTGACTGGTCGGTCGTTGAGTCGGTCTTCTGGGCATCGGGCGCTCAGCCTGAGCTCGGCGCGGAGGCTTCGAACGGCACCTCATCGTCCGCTCCCAGCTCAGCAGCAGACAGCGCTCCTACACCAGCAGCAGCTCCCAAACCTTCGTTCAACTTCGCCGGATTGAAAGCGGCCGGTACTGGCACTGCTGCCAAAGGTCCCGCAAAGGCGCCCTCCTTCGGTTCCTTTGCCTCCGCGGCCGCCAGCTCCCCGAAGCCTGCCCCTACTGCTGGCGCTCCCAACGGGTCGAGTGCGCCGAGTCTGGAAGAGTTGACCTTGATGCGACTGCGGAACGCCCAGCGGGAGAAAGAACGCAAAGCTCTGGAAGAGCAACTGCGAAAGGAAGACGAAGCTGCAGATGCTGCAGAGGCTGCAGCCGCCCAAGCCTCCTAAGGTTGGTCGCATCTCGGCCGCTGTCGGTGGACCCCTGCAATCGCCTGGTCCTGTTGTATATAGAAAGTTTTCCTGCTGTAGCATAGAGATACCCATACTAAAGATTTACGACACCCATACAAACAAGTTGATCCGCTTGAACTAGCCTTCTATCTAAATTACACATCATCATTCTATCATACATACACTTACTGTACATCTAAAACCAACAGACAAGTGGAACTACTCATGCAATCGAGCATCCTCTTCCTCCTCCTCCTCCGCCGCCAACCGCTCAGCAAGCTCCCTCGCCCTCTGGCCCTCGCGAACCGGATCACGAGCACGAGCCTGCTGCGTGCCGGAAGCGATATACTCCCTCGTCCACGGCGGCACGAACGCCTTAACCTTGACAGTTCGAATCTTCCCACCCTCCGCCCCCTCTAACCCACCCTCCTCCACCGCCGTCGCATCCCAGCTAATCTTGAACTCCCGATCCGGGGTAAACTGCGTAGCTCCCTCAGCCGAGAGAGCAACATCCGTCATCATCTCCAACCGACACAGCGCAAGCCCGACATTCCCCACACCAGCCAGGAACTTCCCAGCGCTGCGGCCCTTCGACGGCCCGACCCTGGAGATATCCAAACCCTGCACGCCGGCGGGGGGCGCCAGCAGCCCCTCCGCCACCGAGGGATCATAAACCGGGCCCTCCGAGACTCCCTCCGGTAAGCTATCCGCATACAACTGCACCGGCAGGATACGCTTGCGCACCACCCCGGTGTGGCGGGTGCGGATGGTCAGCTCCTGGCCGACGTAGCAGCCCTTCCGGAAATCGATGGCCTGGGCCAGATCCATATTGCATTCGAGGGGCAGCGAGGCCGCCCGCAGGATCTCCGTCTGGCCCTCGGCGACGCCGCGCAGCATGCGCCGTACCGTGTAGGACCCCAGGCTGGCCTCTTCGGTGCCCTCGAGCTGGCGCGCGAAATGCGTGCGCAGGTCCGCGTCGCCCGGCGTGACGAGTCGCAGCCCGAACCCCGGGGCGCGGGTGTCCACGCAGCCTGTGATGTTGGCGCCCGCGGCGCCCCATCCTGCTCCTCCCTCCTCGGAGGCAGAGTCGCCCATGCTGTGTGCGGCCCAGCGGCCGTCGCCGTGCTGAACGTTGTGGTTCTTCCACGCGGCCCAGACGGTGCGTTCGGTGGGGTCGAGCGCGCGCAGCTGCAGCTTGGCGCGGAGTTTGTGGCGTTTGAGGTGCTTCAGGAGCGCGGGGAGCTCGGCGGCGTCCGCTTCGATGAGCCAGCCCGGGTCGGCGGAGGAGGATCCGTTGGTCTCGAGGTCCAGGTAGATGAAGGCGTCGTTCAGGATGCGGCCTTGCGAGTTGAGGAATGCGACGTACGAGCCCTTGCCCTCGGCGCTCTGTTTGACCATGTTCTGGGTGACCAGGCCCTGCAGGAATGAGGTGCTGTCGGGCCCCGTCACGGAAATGAGGCCTCTGTTCGTGAGTCGAGTATAGCCGGCTTCCGGCGGGGGCGCGGGAGTCCCATTGTCGCGGCGCGGTTGAGCACTTTGATGGACGGTCGTGGAAAAGTGTCGGCGGCTGCGGCTGATGCAGCGAGCGCACACGGTGCGTGAGGGATTGGACAGCATCATTCTTCTCCTTGCGAGGTGACGCTGACTTGGGTCCTTGCTCGGCTTAGAAATGTGTAGATACGGTAGGCTGCTGTTATCCGCTGATCAGGCGGTATGGGGAGGCAGAATAATCCACAGCAATGACATAATTCCGCGGTATTACGCAGCCGAACGGCCCGCATGCTATAATCACTGATTGGGAATCATACATGATCAACACCGTAAACAGGGGTCGGTTACAATCGGAAAATAAGCACGTTTCATACTAAGCAGGAGAATAACTCAAGATCTTGACGTTGGCAGTCGCTAAATTGAGTCCTAAAACTATCTAATTGATCCTGACCCTCATCGGGGTTCAGCGAGCTGAGTGAGGTTATTTATTGCCCTTGGCAACACCTTCAAGAAAACCAAGTAAGAATGCCTTGTTATCAGGCGAAGCGACCCGGCTCGAAAGAGAGAATTGGCCATCGTCCGCTCCACTTCCAAATGGGGACGCGGCAGTAATATTCAATGGCGTGAGTGGGCTAACGACACCAGAGGCACCCGCGGTCTTGGGTGCCGATGTGCTAAGCTCAGCAGGTGAAACTCCCGGTGAGGCAGATGCTTTCCCGAAGAGTGACAGCAAGGCTTCTCTTTGAGCAGGCGTCTGACTTGGACGGCGGTCAAAGTTCACTTGAGGCTGCGACTCCCGCCTGGGAATGGCAGGCTGAGTGCCGGCTTGCTGCTGGTCTTGCTCGTTCACCTGAGCTTTCAAGGGCAACAGATCCACAATGTTCGGGTTATCGGAGCGGCGGAGAATTTGAGGCTGGAATGGCTTCGCCGGCTCCGGAGTGCCTGACTTTGCCGCACGGTTGCGCGAAGGAGCCCGGGATGACTGTGAGGATGCCGGCAGCGAGCCCGGTTCCTTCTTTGCAGATTGTGGCCTGGGCAATATCGTAATAGGTGACGCGAGCGTTTGCGCCTGCTCGAGTTTCTTATTCCGGCGATTCGATCCATTGACTCCCCTTTTAGGAGAGGGCTTGGAAGATGCCATAGGCTGAGGCATACCTGATAGGGGACTGGGCACTGCGGAAGACTGCCGCGGATCTTTCGTGGCCGATGGGACTCTCCGATGAGCTGCCGGATGCCGGGCGGGGCCGTGCTCCCCACGTGGTCGTTGAAGAATCTGTTTCCTGGGCGGAGAGACAGACTGGGCTGGCAATTCCGCTGGCCCCGGGGGTGGAGGGACAGAAGACCCTCTCAGCAAACCTAGGAGTTGATCCTGGTGTTGTGAGGGCCGCCTGTCATGATGCGCAACCTTCTCCGCTGGTGGGACTAGGCTCGCATTAGATGTTTTGGGCGTCCTGCGAGAGTCGTCTTTGAACACGTTCAACAAGGCAAGAGAGTGAGTCGTAAGCTTTGGCGGTGGAAGCTTGCTTGCAGGAGGCACAGTCGCTCCCTGGATATTTGGCGCCTGGGCTGAATGAGAGAATTGGGGATCTCCCGTTCGTTGGTATGGAGCCGGGCCAGGTTGCGGCGCCGTGGGCAAGCTTGCTTGCACAGGATCGTACCTTGGAGGATTCGAGAGCATCTGCTCAAAGAACGGCGGCATTCCGTGATGACCAGGTGGTGCACCTGCATGAACCACATGAGCTGGTCGAGCAAGCGGTGGTACACCAATGCTCGAGACCGGTGCACGAGATACTGGAGTCTGCGGGAATTGCACAGGATTCATGGGCACAGGGCCTCGCAAATGTTGAGCTTGCTGAGGGAATCCAGGGAAAGAGGCCGTGTCAGGGTAAGGTGGCCCCATTGGTGGCATACCATCTGGAATAGCGAGTGGCGGCAAAGCCTTGTCGGGTCCATGGGCTTGCGGAAGAGTATCTTGCGACGAGCCACTCCTGAGGAGTTCTAACAAGGCATTGGACTTCGAGGTGATAGTCCTGTTGTCCGCAGGGGTGGCTAGATTCGCAGGATTATCCTGGACAGGAACAAGGCCGTTGATGTTCAGAAGGCGCTTGAGATGAGACGAAGCATCTTGAGATGATGCGAGTTCCGGCAAATCGCTCGGGGTGGCCAGCTGGGCAGGAAGCTGGCTAGGCGTGAAGCCATTGATAGCCTGGGGTGCCTCATCCATCGACAGCTCTCCCTCAGTCTGCACAAGGTGCCTGGCTCCGGGGTGCGACTTGATCTCAGCTTTCTTCTGCTGAGCGATCCATTTCTTCAGCGGGTGCATGAAAGGGGCGACCATGTAGAACTTGTTTGCATTAGCCACAACCAGCCCTTGCTCCTGCTGTTTGCTCTTTTTGAGTGTCGGCAACTCCGATAGCTTGTACCACTCGATCTTGCTGATCTCTTTCCGAGTACGAGGCTCGAAATGGGCGTCCTGTGGCACTCCGCGGAAGACGTACAGCCTCATGTGCTGTTCTCTCATGGTGATCTCGATGTATTTGGCGTCCTTCTCTTCCGGAACGAGCCCCGCCTCGCGTATATCATAGCCTGTCTCCTCGTAGACTTCACGGATAGCACAATCGATGTCTTTCTCACCCTTGTTGATTTTGCCTCTCGGGAAACTCCAGTTAGCACCTTTCTTCCAGCCTTTGACTAGGACCACCTCGTCCATGTCCTGGTTCAGCATGATGGCTCCGCGAACGGGTACACGGGTCTTATAAGCCAAGAACTCGGAGAAGGCGGTGATGTGGTGATAGTGCGACCATTGCGACATCAAAGGACAGTGCTGAAAGATGCGCAATGCGAATGCTTTCAGGGATAACGACGGAAGAGCCGGATCGAGCGGCCGGATGAAGTCCTCGTAGAACCATTGTGCCTCTTCGACTTGGAAACAGATACGTTCAACGGATTCAAGTTCCTCACGTGGTAGATTGATGATAAAGCGGACACATAAATCATCCAGCCCTGGGGGAACCACCGTGTCAGCATCACTCATGTCAGAGGCGGCGCAGAAGACCGCGCGTCACAGCCGAACTCACAGTCTTCCAACTGCATTTTTGTTTCTGTCATACTGAAAAACGTGGTTTAGCATCTCAGCAGAGGTAAGTATAGATAAATGGCTCTCCAGATGAATCGGAGAGAGCGCTAGACAGAGAGGTGGAGGGGACAGCACAGCGCGGCTGCAGCTTCAAGGTAGGGTGCTTGGCAGAGCGCCACCCCTGAAGCGTACTTTGGTGAGAGTGAGTGAAACAGGAATAGAGGCGAATCAATTGCTTGATCACCAGTATGAAGCTAATAGGGGAGCAAACGATAAAGGATAGACTAAGGAAGGTGACTCTTCTCAGCTCGACACCCGACGACGGCCTGATCAGGTTGGAAGAGAGCTCGGTAAGCACCAACAAGTCCGAGACGGGATCAATAATGCCCGGAGAGGGGGGGGGCCATTCGGTCACGCGCCACATATTGTGGCGCAGCTACCCAGTTACACTACGGCGGCATGACATGTGGTGGTGTGGCTGGTGACAAGTGCCGTGTTGGGCATTTCAAGGGGATTACGTAACAGGGTCGAAGGACAGCCGATGACGTCGGAGGTTGCTCGTGCCTCGCGACGATCGACGTTGAAGTCAATGACTGGTTACAACAAGCTTTTTAAACCTGCTGACCTCCTTCTTCAGCTGAGCATGATAACACGCCTAGGAAAATTTCAAAAGAGCGAAACTGTGTCTGTGCAGGTCATTGTATGAAAGAATATCCACAAATAACCCGAGACACCCTCTGCTGGCAGACCTTCTAGGTTTTGCAACCAAGACTCCCCTACACAGACTTTTTTTGGGGAATTAAAAGAAACAACCACGAGCTATGACGACTAAGATTGCATCGCTTGTTGGCAAAAGGATCTTAGGCGAAACGGCCAGAAACCACTTTGGCCAAGAGGTAAATATCCTTCTCTACTTGCACCAAGAACTCTATCACGACCCATGAGCTAACAAGCGCTGCGGTTTGGCAGGATCCATACTTCGAAGAAGTCCCCGCCTCCCGCCTAGGACGAGCCTTCGGCAAAAAGACACAGAAAAGGCGGAAAGCGATACCGCCAGGATTATCAGACCACGACCAGAAAGTCCTGACGCAAGTCAAGAGAAGAGCATATCGACTAGACTATAGTCTTTTCAATTTGTGCGGGTTAAGGTTTGGATGGGGAAGTGTGATTGGGCTAATTCCTTTGTAAGTCCTTTCGGTAATGACACCGAAGCTGACAGGCAGAAACTAACGCGCCGAGTACACTAGTGCCGGAGATGCTGCCGATGCAGCACTCGCCTTGATGGTTGTTCGGACCTGCGAGGGCATCGATGGAGGTCTTCCGGCAAGCCTGCGCATGATGATGATGATCAATGTGGTGATCGATTTCTTCATAGGACTTGTGCCCTTCGTGGGTGACATCGCAGATGCCGTCTACAAGTGCAACACAAGGAATGCCGTGCTCCTAGAGAAGCATCTGCGAGAGAAAGGGGCCAAGGCGCTCTCAAAGCATGGCGGAAGACATGATGCACCCGAAGACGCCAGTCTCCCCGAAGAATTCGACCGATACGACAAGGGCGCCATAGAGGAACCGAGGAGACATCGGAGCAGGAAGCACTCTAGGACTGACGGTCCCGCGGTGCCCGAACCAGCAAGACATCCACAAAGGAATCGGTCGCAGAGAAGATGGTTTGGCGGCGCAGCCCCCGGCGATGACGATCTCGAAAGAGGCGTCGTCGACAACACGCGATCCGCTAGGCGCTGAGAATGAGCCGCGTGCTAGCCCACATGAAGGATGCAGAGAGAGACTGAATGCCCATATTCGCAAGATTAGGATAATGTTAGATTTCGCGCACAATCATATCTAATGTCTGCACTGTCAACTCTTAGCAACTTAGATCAGGTCGAGATCGAGCACATGCATAGCATATCTGGGAAGATAAGCTGTCTGAGTGCTGGCCTGTGGCCTGTGGCGATGTCGCATTCGTCTTGAACATAAGAGCTCCGCAAAGGCTGCATTGCTGTTCGGCCGGGGAAGCGCTGGGAGACTGTAGTTTGCTTGCTGTTCTGGTCACATTCAACATCACACCAGGGTACTTCTCACCCTGCGTGAGCACGTAACGAACCATCAGCTCGTCGATTGACAGATTCTTCGTGAGCGTGTTCTCCGAAACCGCTTGATGGGGAATAATGAGGTCAGAAAGTTCTGGGATGAAGCTAGCATAGTTGCGCAATTCAACAGTAAACAGGTCCCGAAGGGGAAAGTTGTACTCGAGTCCGGATGGAGATATCCCGTCGCAGACCTGCCAGGTCACTGCGGAGCCGCGGCCCTTTGCAACATTCGCAAGAGTCTTGGCAGCCAATTTGCTGTCCGAATCTCCCCATACTATGCCGCGGCACTCCATTTTCTTTGCGAATGCGACGATAAGTCGATTGATAAGGATGTTATCGACGTCCGCTTTGGAGGTTGCGCTTGTGATCGACGAGCGAAAAGCTTCAAGGCGCTCCTGATTCGACAATGAAGTTTGATCCTCGAACTTCGCGTGCGCATACAGTGACATGACTTCGCTAATGCTGGGATCGTAATCAAAAATGCTGTGGAAAGGAACGGTCGTGAAGGAGCAGTGAGGGAATCGCTTCTCGGCCAGACTGAAGGCTTCATCGTGCGGAGGAATCGAAGGGTTTATGGTTGACGGATCAATGGTTAAGACGAGAAGCTCATAGCCCTTGGGGCCATGCGGCTTGAGTCGCATGGTTTCGACTTGCTCATGCAGCATGTGCAGCATGACTGTAGATGACAAGCCGTAGGAGAGAGGAAGTAAGAGTTTGCAGGGTCCATCTTGGGGCATATTCCTCCTAAGGCGATAGTTCTCCGTGCGTTTGAAGGGCTTATACTTGACAAAGCGTATATAGCAGTCCCTAGAAGAGGGGCACTTTCTGTCAGTCACTGCGGGCGGCGCCACTCCCAAACCAGATGCGATCCAGAAGACTTACTGGCAGACATGACGGCTGCGCAGAATGAAGGCGGGTTGCGCCTCACGGCAGTTCATGCAGCGTTCTGGAATCTCCTTGCCTGGCATGTTGTAAAATCGTCCTAGCCTAGTGAGTGAGTGAGTGAGACGATCGGGTTCAAATGCGGTGATTGATTGACAAGCAAAGCAGGGCAGCGGGAAGCCGATTGGGAAAACCTAGGCAGAAATTCTTCAGTGGCAGTACGGGCTTAGATAATCGTCAATCGGCGGGACCGTCAACACGCGCGGCTTCCCCGGTTTCAGGTTGTAGCCACGAATTCGTGCGATCGCTGGACAGTACACATTCTCTCCGAAAGCTATACGCAACCAACTGTCGGTTGTCCTTGGGAGTCTTTCTTTCTCCCTCTCTCTTGATCTCTGACAGTCTGACTTCTTCACACTCTTGTACCGTCATATGCTTTAAACCCGTACCCCATCTTCTGCGCTCGGCGAATCCGGAGCTCTGTATTGCCAGTAACCCACCGGTTAGCTCCTATTTATGGTCAGAATGAGAGGGTGGCTTCAGACTCTCGGCTTAACAGCCTTATTTGCGGGACATGTTCTTGCCAATGAAGTTGCATTGGTGCGTTTGTCCTCGTCCTACACAGTCTCCATCGCTCACCTTTGACATTGGGTGCTTTCTAGACACAAGATGAAGCCAGTCGGCAGCGATGCTCGGGAATGTACAGCCGCAAAGCATGGGGTGGAAGCGTAGACCCCTTTATCCTGACGAAGTTTGTCCAAGACTCGACTGCTGGCGACAGTGATCCCATTGTCAGCCTGGTGATTTTCGAATGGACTGATGAGAACCTCATCGGGCGGCCTGTACCCGGCGACTCCGATGTATGTCTCGAGGAGTGGCTTTCGAGTGAATATCCTCTGATCAACCAATGCTTTTTAGGTGATCGAAACTATCTGCGATGAAGCCAGTGTTCAAGCAGATCTGTGCAAGGAAGATCAAATTGGCTCGTTTATCCTCGCTGCGAACGCTACCGAAGCCGCCAAGTTCCCCATCATCACTCAGGCCGTGCATCTCAGCAATCCGACCGCCATCAATTATCCGATCAAAAAGACCGGCTTCTACTGTGTGAGCACATACGGATACTCCGGAACCGACTACAAGGCCGTTGTGGAATTCAGGAATTCGTATGGAGAGCTCCCAGCGGCACAAATTGCAAAGCTGCCGTTCTATGGTGGCCTTACCATTGTCTACGCTGTGGTCGGAGCGTATGTTCATCGAGCCTATATCGTTATTGAGGCAATCAGCTAATGACAATAGGTTCTGGGCTTTTCTCTATGTGCAGAATCGTCACGATATCTGTAAGTCAACATCTGCCAGGGAGTCGATCTTGACTGACATAGGATAGTGCCCGTGCAAAATTACATCACTGCGATCTTGGTCTTCTTGATCGTCGAGCAGGCGATGACCTGGGGATTCTATGGTATGCTGAACCGAATACCATACATTTCGATGCTTCTCTAACCTTGAATAGAATATCAAAATGTGCACGGCTTGAATGCCGGCGCGAAAGCGTTGATGGTCATAGTAGCCGTTCTAAATGCAGGCCGCAACTCCTTTTCATTCTTCCTCCTTCTCATCGTGTGCATGGGATACGGCGTTGTCAAACCTTCGCTCGGACGAACTATGATCTATGTCCGCGTTCTCGCCATCACCCATTTCGTCTTCGCTGTGATCTACGCTGTTGCAAGTCTATCTATCACTCCCGACAGCGCCGGTCCACTCGTTTTGCTCATTGTCTTGCCACTTGCGGGAACATTGACTGCTTTCTACGTCTGGACGTTGAACTCACTGAACGCCACCATGAAGGATTTGATCGACCGCAAGCAGAAAGTGAAGGCTATGATGTACAAAAAACTGTGGTGGTGCATCCTTGGTAGCATCATCGTGATTTTCGGCTTCTTCTTCCTCAACTCGATCAACTTTGCCGGACACAGTGAAGCCAGCTTTGTACCTGAGCACTGGAAGACCAGATGGTTCGTCTTGGATGGCTGGCTCAACATTGTCTATCTCTTTGACATTGCGTTCGTCGCCTACTTGTGGCGACCCACTGTGAACAACCGCCGCTTTGCCATGAGTGATGAGGTAAGTCTCCTATGTGTGGAGTGTCAAGGATTGTCGCTGACCGAATCTGCAGATTGCCCAAGATGACGATGGTTTCGAGATTCGTTCGTTCGGCAGTGCATTGGATGAGGAAGACGCTCTCGGTGGCCTTGAAGAACACGTCGGCCATGAACAGCGTGGTGACCTGTCGCCTATCCCGCCGAAGCCTGTTCCCTCGGCATCACGCCCCCGGGAATCCCTGGATGGAGAGACTATCTTCGCAGTGGGCGAAGACGGCGACAGATGGTCGGATGATGAGGATGAGTCACCGCGCAACTCCGGTGAAAGACAGCGTCTTACCGACAAGCACTGAGTGGTCATACCAGGGTTGCAGGGTAGCTCGTGGCCGCAGTAGGAAGGCGTTATGTGTGTGGCCGGAGGAGAGTTCCTTGCATCCCAAAAACCGTTGCCGTGTAGGATTGGAGGCTCAATTTCGCTTTAATTTGCTTGAAGGCATATCATGGCGTTTGGCTAAGGTGAATTCCCAGTGAGTTTCGTTATTAGCCTTTTTAATTTATTTTTTCATTGATGAGGGATGAAGTATTTTGTTGTTACATAGTGTATAAAGTGTGCTTGATTCTAGTTCAAAATGAAGACTTGTGCTTTAGGATGTGGTCCATGTCGAAGAAGCTTGATGGGAATGAAGGCTTTACTCAGTAGTAGTATAAACTAGCTCTAGCGACTGTCTGGATAGCCTGAATTGGGCACTATGATTGGAATACTAGGCATTCCCCATCGACACGCACCGCGGCTCGCGGTATGTTAGTTTTTAGCTTGGAAAGAGCCAAGCAGCCGTCATCTGCAATGGCCGAGCAGCTAGCGAGCTGTGTCTTACTTCTGCCAACAGCCTCACATATCCAGCCATGACTCAGACATAACTTTCTCCCACCTTCTATCTCCTTCTCTCGACGCCCTTACCGAGTCCTCAAATCTCCTCTTGAGTATACATTGCACCGCAGACCTGAACCCCTCCACCCCGCCGCCGCCGCGGCGAACCTTACCAACCAAGACCCAACCCAAACAACCCCCCACCAAACCCAATAAACTCACCTCCAACACCCCGAGAAACCACCTACCACACCAAACTTCCAAACCTCAAACCCCCAAACCGACCCGAGAACCCGAGCCCCAGCCCAACGAAATGGGAGAACCCAACCCCTCCGACCTCTTCGACCAAAGCAGCACCACCGGCACCAGCACCAGCACCCTCACCCTCTCCACGACCCTCGTCACCCGATGCCGCACCCTCCTCGCCGAACTCACCGCGCTGCAATCCCTCCTGGCGCAGACGCAACGCAACCCGCAGATCGTGGAAGTGCGGTCGCTGCGCTCGAGCGTGCTCTCCGAGCTGCGCATGCTGGAGAAGCTCGATGCGCAGGTGCAGAAAGCTACAGCTGCTGCTGCCGCCGCCGTTGCAGCACCGGAACATGACGATAGAGGAGGAAACGATGGCGACGACGAGGTGCGGGCGCGGTTGACGCATGCGTTGAGGTCGTCGAATCTGCCGTTCTACGAGGCGGTGTGGGCGATTGCGAAGGGGTCGTGTTCGGGGTTGGTGGCGTTTGGGAAGCGGTTTTATTGGGGGGGTGAGGTTGATACTTCGGGCACGGGGACGGGGGAGAAGAAGAGGAGCAGCAAGGATAAGAAGAAGAGTGTGTTTGTGGATATTGTGGCGGATGATGGGGAGGAGTGGGTGAAGGTGTCGACGATCTCGGAGACGAGGTTGTTGTTTGAGATGGCCAAGAAAGGGTGGGAGGCGGATGATTCCGAGGAGGAAGCTCCGCGAACGGTGCTGCGGAATCATGAAGATGGGATGGGGACAGATGATGAGGACGACGATGATGATGATGAGATCGAGCTGGTAAAGCTGGCTAGTGGTATGAGGAAAGCGGCTAATGTTACGAGGGTGAGGTATAGAACGCCGCGTCTGCGGTTCGTCATTCCTAAGATAGAGGAAGGCTCGAGTCCCGAGATCGATGGTCTGCTGAAGGTCATACGTGGGTATGGGATCGATGTGACTTGTGGGGAGAATGTATATTCTTCGCAAAGCGAGACCACGCAGGCTGAAGCGCTGGAGAGGCTGCTCCCTAAGCCCTTCAAGCATTTCACGTCTACCCTAAATATGGACTGTACATTGCTGCTCGCGGCAGTCTCGGACTTGTCGCATTACAAAGATATTTCCACCTCCCCCATTCATCACAAGGCCATCAATCGTCAGATTGAGGTTGAGCACAGCCGCCCACTGCTCCCCACGGAGTTGTGGCCGGCAATGGTAGGCCGTGATCTGGTCTGCACCGAAGAAGCCGCCCAGAGAATGCAGGAAATCGTCAACATCATCGGCACCGAAACTGAGAAGCAGCGGATGAGAATATTAATGGGTCATGATTCGTTTGCTGAATGTACTCCGGAGGGCCTCAGGGAGGCCTATCAGAAGCTGTCCGATTATGAGATCCCTGCTGACTGGAGAATTCCCGTGGTGAAAGTTAATGCGAAACCCACAATAGCTTCTGCGAAGGATCTCGCCAGACTTCCGCCTGTCTATGAAAAGGTCGAGCAGGTGCTATCTGACATCAATCACAGCGTGTTCTTGTACGGGTGGGCTGCCGGGGTGATGACGATATCAAGCAATCGCACGGTGGTCAAACAAATCGAGTCCATTGTCGAGAGGAATAGAGGGGCAGACGGTAGTCTGGAGGGGCCTTCGATTTGGGTATGCGATACAGCGAGGAGTTTGATAGGGAAAGAGAAGGGCCGCAAAGACTAGGTAATTATACTGAAATGCTTTAGACAATAGATCCCACCGCATCAAGAAAGGAGGGGAGTCATACCGGTCTTCTAAGTGTGCTTCGCTTCGATTCAGGAGCGAGGATTGGTAGTGAGAAAGGCCCATCATAATGATGCATTTCAAAGGGCACACCGGGTAGCCGTTGTCAGTCATCAGAGACATTTACTTTTCTGATGGTCTGGAGCCGTCTTCTGGGAGCCAGAACACAATCTCCTTGTCGGCGGAAGCCAGCATGTTATAGCGGGGGTTGTATTCCACCAGTGCAACTCGACCACGGTGAGGCAGCTTTGTCATTGGCTGCAGTAAACCATTGGCATCAGGGGTCTGCTGCAAGTCCCACACCAGCACATCCGGTTGATCGCCAGATCCTCCGATCACATATCGCCCGTCTGGCGAGAAGCATGCATCACCCTGTCCGAGAGGCTTCCCGGTTGTGGAAATAGGCGCAGCCCGACCCGGGGATCCAGCCCTACCAACCAAGAATGCTTTCACGGAACCCTCAAAGGCATCGAGGATGAAATGCCCATGATAATCGGTACCCACAAGCAGGTATTTCCCGTCATTCGAGAACTCAAGTCGGGTCCATGCTCTGCCGCGTGTTGACGGCGTGTATCGTTCCTCGTGAGGGGCAAGATCGAAGGTGGAGAAGGGGGACTTGTCGTAATTGCGGTAATCGTAGAGCAGAACGGAGGACGTAGACTGCGAAGCGACCGCAATGACCGATGCGGATGGGTCAAAGGCAACGAGGTAAGGTGTTGCGAGCTTCAGCCTACCCTGGGCGTTTCGGGAGCCGAGATCCCAGAGGGCGATAGTGTCGTCCTTGGAGCACGATATGAAGGAGTCGCCGCCAGGGGACAGAGCCAAACAAGTTACCTTATCTGTATGGCCGGAGAAATACCGCACGTAACCTTCATTGTGTAGATCAAGCAATCGCAGCGAATCTGGAAGGATAAGTACAGATCAAAACACGAGACACCGTGCTAGGAGACGTACCGTCGACTTTGGTGCTGGCATGCAGAACTTGACGGGAATGGTGTGTGAAGCGCGCCAGATGAGCCCCATACTTCTTGCTGGGAACGGACTTTGTAGACTTGCCCTCCTTGATGTCGAAGACTTGAATGGTGTCGTCGTCACCGGAAGCCACCAAGTAGTCACCCTGATCATCGAAATCCAACGACGTCACATAATTGGCACTGTCTTGCTTCGGGGGACGGAATGCCTATAATAACGAGAATGCATTAGAGAAGCAGTGCATACAGTTTCTAGCTAGCTCTTATCACTCACCTTGGTCGGGCGAAAGCTACGAATGATGTCCGACACTTTTTGAGTCTGGACCATCGGCTGCTGCGTCTGCTGCTGCGCCTGCTGCTGCGCCGCGGGTGTGGATTGTACCTCCGACATGCTTGCGATCAGATGAGCAACGGTCGCGTTGTGGACGATAGTATACAAGGCAGAAAGCCTATTTGAATATGGGGACACAAGCAGAACTGTGCGCGCCTGTAGCTTGTATCGTCCCTCGCTGAGGTGCTCTGATTAGAGCTTTATCGAATGCAGTGGTAAACGCGCCTTCCCCAGCCTGTTTGCTCGCGCTTGGAGCTCTCCCGAAATAACATTGTTCCGCCCCGCCGGCTATAATCGGGGGCTCTTAAGAGCTGACCTAAGCAGATCGGCCGATGGTCGGAGGCCCCGTGTGGAAAATGCAGCATGTTGACCAATTGAGAGTCACGGAATCCGAGCCGAACGTCAGAAAGTCGGACCCCGGCTGGAGAGCTGGCCTGCATGAATTGTTCATTTATGTTGGCTTGCAACCCTCCTTCGGCTGAATAATGCCTGACCGTGTCACCGACAACTGAACGTCTTACTCTCCAAATCTCACGCCTCGCCTTCTTAGGATCTCCTTGCCTGCTGTACAGCTAGACAACTCCGCCTTCTTACCACGGTCCAGATCCCAGCATTTTGCGCGCAAAGGCCAGTTGACTCTGCTCCGCTAGCGGAGACGATCCTTGAGCCGCCATGTCGACGACGACGGGGTTTGTCGCACTCAAATCGAAATTGTCATTTTCGCGATCGCGCTGACTCGATCGACTTTCTATCTAGAGCTTTCATTGCAGGAGGTGTTGCAGCATGTGGTGCGGTCACAGTAACTCACAGCTTTGAGACTGTCAAGATCCGGTATGATTGCACCCATGCGCTCCTGTCCTCACTAGCCAGCCGGCGCTCCACAATACACAGCTGACTTGATGGATATCCTAGTTTACAATTGCAAGGAGAGTTGCAATCCAAGACCGACGCGGTCAAGAAATACCGAGGTGTTTGTCACGGTGTCAAGGTGATCTTGCAGAATGAAGGGCCTCGCGGTCTCTTTCGGGGTATTGGCTCTGCCGTAAGTATCGCCCACGACGAGCAACAGGATGTCGCACGGACTAACGCGCTTCTCAGTATATCTATCAAGTCCTGTTGAACGGGTGCCGTCTCGGATTCTACGAACCTCTGCGCGGGAGCATCACAAATGCGATCTACAAAGACAGCCAGGTCCAGTCCCTGGGAATCAACGTCTTCGCAGGTGCCACGTCAGGCATCATCGGCGCTGCAGCTGGCTCGCCATTCTTCCTTGTCAAGACCCGTCTACAATCCTTCTCGCCGTTCCTTCCTGTCGGTACACAGCACAACTATCGCAACTCGTTCGACGGTCTGAGCAAGATCTATAAAACCGAGGGAGTGAAGGGATTGTATCGCGGTGTAGGCGCAGCGATGGTGCGCACTGGTTTCGGTAGCTCGGTTCAGCTGCCGACTTACTTCTTCGCTAAGCGTCGCTTGACAAAGCACCTTGGTATGGAAGATGGGCCCGCTCTGCACCTGGCCAGCAGCACGGCTTCCGGCTTCGTGGTTTGCTGTGTCATGCACCCTCCTGGTATGTTTGTCCCATATTGTATTCAAAGCAGCGTGATCAAACTGACCCTTTTTGCAGACACGATTATGTCGAGAATGTACAACCAGACCGGCAACCTATACAAGGGCGCATTCGATTGCTTGTTCCAGACCATTCGCACCGAGGGCATCCTTGCGATTTATAAGGGATACTTCGCCCATCTTGCCCGTATCCTGCCCCACACCGTAAGTCAAGAGCAGGGAATTTTGATGTCCGGCAACCAACCGCTAACTCTTCCCTAGATCTTGACACTCAGCTTGGCCGAACAGACCAATAAATACATGCGTAGACTGGAGGACCGGTTCCTCTCCGACTCACTCAAGGCTCGACTTTAAATAATTGACACCCGTCGAGCAACTTCAACTTACCTTTCCTACCTTGCGAAAATATTTATAGAGGCATTCCGGTATTTCCAATCGGGGTTTACATGGTTGAGTATTTAACATCTGCTTGCTCGGCTTGTTGTGCACATAAGGCGTTTCACCTTGATTAGTCGCGTGATGTTAGATATCATAGACCTCTAAACAAGATAAACTTAGTGGGTTCAGAAGAAGCACTCAAGCGACACCATTTGAGATAGTTTTGCGTGCGCAAGGGGATAAAGGTGCGACGGACACTTCAAGCTCCAGGTGAAAGCTAGAACAATTGTATCCTTGGTAGGACCCAAGTGGGCCCTTATATAGTTTGCCCCAGTAGAGACCAGGATTGTCCCAGTCTCCGAGATGATATCGTCGTAGTTCGCATGTTGTTCCTGTTGGATCGATAGCCCGAAGCGCGACGCCGTGCAGACACGGATTCCATCGCACCTGTGACGGCATACTAGGCACATTGTAACAAGATCTGGGTAGATTACAAAGATCGGTATCTATCCAAGCCAGCTCCAGATGATTGACTCATCCAGAGCACTATGGTCACACAGCGTTTTTGAGTAGGCGAGGTTGTGATCTTACGCGTCAACAGTCAAAACACGGCGGACGCGTCTCGGACATGAAGGACGTCATCACCGACCGGACGGAAACAGAACTTTGCCCAAAGCCCACTAATTGCGGCCCCAGAGCTCGCCATGAAATCTAGATTGGAGCCAGGCTACCGCATTAGGATAGGCAGCGGTGCCGCAGGGGCCCAGGGAAATCCCGTAATTCCGTGATGGTGGAGCAGGAGGACTTGGGAAACAGACCGGCGCGTCGCGTTCTGTGTGAGCACGGACATGAAAGTTGAGAAAACTTCGCCTCGGATTTACGCCAGTGGGGATCGGCAGCTGAGCTCAGCTTGATTGCTCAGGATGCCGTAAACGCTGCCTAAGCAACTGCAGTTATCTGTAAGGTACAGAAGACCGGTGAGGGTTCTAGGCATGGGAGGTGTTCATAGAGACCACCAAGTTTGCAACACCATGGAATGTCTGATAGACAGCAGCAATAGAGGCAGCGCAATTGACAGCAGCACGCATTCAGGAGCGAGAATCGCGATCGATTCAATTTGATCAGATAAGATAGGGAGGGGCCAGCATTAAGACCCGAGATGGAATAGCGCGGCGAAACACGAACGCGCTAGGGTACGGAGTACAAGCGGCAGAGACGCCGATGGTTGTGAACAGCGCAGTTTGTACCTTTCCAGGAATGTGGAGAGAGCTGTAAAACTTGTTGCAGGCTTGCAGCTGCTGGAACAGTGGAGTTCTAGAGCACCGGATGGACGACTGGCCGGTGGTCTGACTGGAGCAAAGCAAATGGCTCATGGGTCAGCCGTAGAGCGAAAATGGAATGAAAGACGTGTATCCATTACCGTAGACGCGACGGCATCAACAAAATGGGTCCGGACCAACCATGTTCCAGCCAGTCTCCCGGCCCCAAGTCGCGCCAAGTCACGTGCGACGTGACTTAGCCCGTCGCGCTAAGGATCACGCTCCTCGTCCCATGCAAGTATTTCTGTCTGCTTGTCCCTCCCCTTCGCAGCTCATTTTCTTTCTCTCCAGTCCATCACGATCAATTGTCTGGTGTGTTGCTGTGTTGCTGTGAACAATTGTCTTCAATTACTTTTCCACCATCTCCTTACAGCTTCACAATGTCCGCACAACTCACTCCCTCCAAGCAGGTAGGTGATGTCACGTCTTGCCTCCCGTGGACAACGCGTCGACGCGAGCAACCCAGCTAATCTACTTCGATGAATAGGCTGCTTCCTCGCTTGAGAACCTCAAGATGAGCGACTCTCCCGTCAAGAAGCTCAACTTCAACGCCGCTGGCAAGGAGAACGCTCCCGCCACCGCCGACGTCGTCGCCGAGAAGACCCTTGCCGAGAAGCCCGCTGAAGCTCCCAAGGTTGCTCCTGGTATCAAGGAGTTCGAGGCCAACGAGCCTCTTCTCCAGGAGAACCCTCACCGTTTCGTTCTTTTCCCCATCAAGTACCACGAGGTCAGTCGGCACGTCCCCCACGCGTCACGCGTAAAGTGGAATTTTTTCCCGCTCTGCCCTCAGGCGCCCCACCCGCGTCGAGACTAGTGCATTAACGTGTATTTTCGCGTCCTACAGATCTGGCAGATGTACAAGAAGGCCGAGGCCTCTTTCTGGACCGCGGAGGAAATCGATCTCTCCAAGGATCTCCACGACTGGAGCGACCGCCTTAACGATGACGAGCGCTACTTCATTTCTCACGTCCTTGCTTTCTTCGCCGCTTCCGACGGCATTGTCAACGAGAACTTGGTCGAGCGTTTTAGCGGCGAAGTTCAGATTCCCGAAGCTCGTTGCTTCTACGGTTTCCAGATCATGATGGAGAACATCCACTCCGAGACCTACTCCCTCCTCATCGACACCTACATCAAGGAGCCTAAGCAGCGCAACTACCTATTCGACGCCATTGATAACAGTATGTGTATCGTGCTGGGATTGTGATTGGACGAGAATGCTAACCTGCTGCAGTTCCTTGCATCCGCAAGAAGGCCGATTGGGCGATCCGGTGGATCCAGGACCGCGAATCCACTTTCGCGCAGCGTCTGGTCGCTTTCGCTGCCGTCGAAGGTATCTTCTTCTCCGGCTCTTTCGCCTCTATCTTCTGGCTCAAGAAGCGTGGCCTGATGCCCGGTCTTACCTTCTCC
The DNA here is from genome assembly GCF_001890905.1 of Aspergillus aculeatus ATCC 16872. Taxonomy (NCBI): domain Eukaryota; kingdom Fungi; phylum Ascomycota; class Eurotiomycetes; order Eurotiales; family Aspergillaceae; genus Aspergillus; species Aspergillus aculeatus. The sequence goes on from NW_017962980.1 coordinate 1,752,985, forward strand.
AACGAGTTGATCTCCCGTGACGAGGGTCTTCACACCGACTTCGCGTGCTTGCTCTTCTCCCACCTCAACAACCGCCCCAGCAAGCAGATGGTCGAGGACATCATCGTCGAGGCCGTCGGCATCGAGCAGGAGTTCCTGTCGGACTCTCTCCCCGTTGCCCTGCTCGGCATGAACGCCAAGCTGATGTGCCAGTACATCGAGTTCGTGGCTGATCGCCTGTTGGTGGCTCTTGGTAACAAGAAGTACTACAACTCCACCAACCCTTTCGACTTCATGGAGTCGATCTCCCTGGCCGGCAAGACCAACTTCTTCGAGAAGCGCGTCGGTGACTACCAGAAGGCTGGTGTCATGGCCAGCACGAAGAAGAAGGAGGAGGAGGAGACCAGCGCCTCGGCCGGCGGTCTCAACTTTGACGAGGACTTTTAGAAGAGTGATGCCACGATATACCCGGTTGTCGGCACCAGCCATGGCTACGAATAATTCTTGTTTGGATTTTGTGTTATGAAGCTTTGAGGTTTACACGCATGGGATTGGCGTTGGATGGGCGGATTTTCTTTTACACCTTTGTATCTAGCTAGAAATGTACATTGTTGGATAATATTGAGCATGTCTGAGTGCCACTGGTGAATCGCAGTCAAGGTATTGTAGTTTGTACGAAGTCGTTCTGAATAGATCCACACCTTAGCACCTATTCTCGGCTCATCTCAATCGGCTCACCTCCACCACAGTAAGTCCAAGGACGAACTTTTAAACCTGACCATCAACGCGGGTATCTCAATTCCTTCCTTTCCTATTTACCATCCTAGCGAACCCCTGGAGTTCATCAAGCATCAAGCAGACCATCGCTCTTCAAATATATCCACATAGTATCCTCCTACTCAGTCCCCAAGCATCAGAGAATCACCGCTTCCCCTTCCCGCCCTTCTTCTTCCCCTTCCCACTTTTACCCCCAGCCCCCGCCGCAGCAGCAGCCCCCTCATTCCCCTCCACACCCCCAGCTCCCCCCAAAGCGACAGGCGCAGGCACAGACGCAGACGCATCCCCCATCTCCACATCCCCCGCCCCCGCCCCAGCACCACCACCAGTTACCGCGCCCGCACTCCCCGAACCCAACCCCAACCCCTCTACATCCGCCCCAGCCGCCAACTTGCCCAGCGAGGAGATCAACCGCCCCACCTCGGCGCCCTTGTTGGTCCGGTATTTCAGGCAGATGCCGGAGCCGGGGTGGAAGGTCTTGAGGGTGAGGGTGGCTATGCGGGGTTTTTCTTGCGTTTGTGGAGTTTGTGACTGTTGGGTTTCTGAGGAGAGTTGTGTGGTTTTGGAGGCGGAGGTGCTGGAGGTGGTCTTGGTGGAGGAGCGGGTGGCGTGGGAGAAGGTGTATTTTGTTGTTATTTTCTAGGGGATTATCGGTTAGTTGTGGTGGTTGATGGGTGGGTTTGTGATGAGGTTGGTTTGGGGTTGGGTTGGGGATGGAGGGAGGGAAGGGGAGGGGAGGGAGGTGTGGGATTAGGTGCAAAGCTTGGTGAGCTGGGAAGTAGGATGGAGAAGGGTTGGTTTTATGAATATCGTACCGCATCAGGATATGCTTGCAGGAGCAGAGCGGATTGCTCCAGGTAGGCTTGTGGGGTGGGAAGGTATGGCATCTTGATTCGGGAGTTGTGGTCTCGGGATTCCAGGGACGATTAGATCAGGGGTGAGGATTTGACACAGTAAGGAAATAACGAGATGAGCGTGTAAGCGTGATTGAGGTGAAGGTAATTGTGTCACCTGGATGTGGTGGTGGATGATGCTTGGGATGCGTGCTGCATTGCGGGTTTTGGTGGATTTGACACTCCGGAGGTGCTGTTGTTGGCCCGGGCGGTGAGAGCTCGGGGCCGATCTGCCGACCTGCCACCTGCCGGGTTGGAAGCCCCCAAGTACTCGAGATGCTGGTCCGGGATAGATACAGTAGGTAGGTAAGTTACTAGGTATGTTGCGATCGTGCACATGGCGCTGGTTGATTCAGATCATTCGTCATTCGTCCCTCGTACCGACTGTACAGCGTAGGCTATGTATAGGCCATCCATCTATCGTACATACATACAAAAACATGAACTAATTACATCGAATCCTCTGCAGCATGTCCCACCCTCTACTAGGTATCCATCTACACGCACCAGAACTATGTGATCGGCTGGGCGCATCGCACGCAAACCAGCCGCTGTCTCCCATTGCGCCCCTTGGTCGCTCGGAAATTGGTGCCCGCGCAGTTCTCGCACCGGAGCACTTCGCCGTCCTCGCCATCGCCGTTGGACGACCCATAGTCGCTGCTCAAGGCACTCCCCAGGCTCATATTTCGTTCCCCCGGCACCGCCAGGTGGTTCGGACTGGGCAGCCCGCTGCCGCTGCTGGGCTTGCGCTTCTTCCGCATCGCGAGCGCGTCGCGCGCGATCTTGTTGTAGAACGCGTAGCTTTGTTCGCCTTGCAGCCACAGCGGGTTGTCCTTGTCCTCCCGCTTGACGAACGTGGTCGTCGACGCCGGGGGCGTCTGTTGCCCCTCGATGCCACTGGCGAGAACGCGGGGCGTCTCGGCGCTGGACCGACCGCTCTCCATGGACTGTTTGTAGGCCGATTGGGGTGGCGAGGTGGTGAACATCGACCGGGAGTCCGGTCGTGCCGCGTTGAACGACGCGCGGCCCGGGCTCGCATACCCTGATGGCCCGTCGCGGATCGACTTGTGCGGGGAGGGACTGCGAGTGCGCGGGGTCCGCATCCCCGACCGACTGTTGCTAGTACCGTGACGAATGACCGAGTTGCGCCATGAGATGATGCGCTCGGATGGCGTCTTGTGTGTGGAATCCTTCCCGGTGGAGGATGCGATGCTGTGGCGGGCCGAGTTGGTGCGCCGGAGAATCTTGCGGGAGATCGTGCTGTGCGTGTCCCAGTTGTCGTACCGCCGTTTCTGGTAGGCACAGTCCTGGCGCAGGACTTGGATCTTGCCGGAGTAATCGGCCACGATCATGATGTTCCCGTCCGGGTGGGTCGACCGAGCCAGATACGCCGGCGACTCTTGCTTGCTGGCTCCTGGATTGGGATGCGCCCGGCCGTTCTCCCGGTCTGCCTGGCTGATTAGAGTCACCGGTGGTGGGTTACATACGTCGAAGATCGGATCTTCGGCGAGTCCCAGTGCCTGCTTTGTTTTCGTGGGGGCCATGATGGCGGCCGTAACCATGGCCGAATGTGTATCGAACACCTCGACGGCCCGCTTTTCGGAGTCCTTCTCGATCGATTCTACCGGCCATAGATACGTTCGGCGATCTTCGCTGCCGCAGATGATATGTTTCCCATCATTGCTGAAAGACGCGCGGATTTGGCTGCAGGTATTCTCATTGCCGCGAAACTTGGCCTCTAGCGTCCTGTCGCGAAAGTTGTACAGCCGTATCCGGGAGTCGTTGCTGGTGATCAAAAGTTTGACCTCGCCATAGGGGTCGTTGCATGGCAAGGTCATAGTATCGATACCAGTAATTTTGCTGCCCTTGGCGTTGCGACCACGTGCGGAACGCACATGAATCTGTCCAACGGCCTTTAATCCATCTGTTTCGTATATATTACACAGCCCGTTGAGGCTTCCAGCGATGGAGTGCCGTCCATCAGGTGTAAAGGCCACGGCCGTGATCATATCGGGGACGGTCGCCACAAACGCCACACTCTTATCCGGGATACTCCATAGCCGCAGTTTGGTGTCTAGTGATCCTGCCAGGAAAAACCGATCATCTCGCGGGTGAAATTGGATCGATGTAACAAAGTCGCTATGCTTGAAGCAGCATAAGCACTCGGGTCGGCTCACATGCCAGAGTCGGACCGTCTTGTCCATTGACGAAGAGAGCAAGAAGTTGTTCTAGAAGTCTGCGTTAGCACCGATCCACACTTGGACAAGCCAGTGAAAAATACCTTGCTCCAGCTGAGATCAAGTACGCTTCCCGTATGGCCTTCGTAGACTTGGACCGGACGAGACTTGAATACTTGCGCGTTCAACCGGGGCGGACCATCATCACTATCTGATGCCGGATCGGCCGGGTCGCGGTCCTCGGGGGAGCCAACGACTTGCCAGACACGCACTTTCTTGTCTTGACCAGCAGCTGCCAGGTATTTGCCATCGTTGGAGAACACGAGCGCCCAGATCGCCTTGCCCGTGCTGGCCTCGTTTGGTACTCCTGTGGACGACACGGAGTCATCCTTGTCCGAGCCACCCGCAGCACCGGTTGCGCCCTCGAGCTCTTGCGCCACGAAGACTCGACTGAATGTCTTTTCCTTCTTGTTATGTGCTCTTACGCGGATGTATTTGGGAGGAGGCGGGAATCGAGGGAAGAACCCGATCGGCTGCGAAGCGGCGTCGGTGTCCATGCGAGTTGTTTCGGGCTCCGAGACATCGTCCTCGTCATTTATATATTGATCCTTCTTTTTTCCGGGTATGATACGACTCAGGAAAGAAACACCCTTCCTATATAACGGGAAGATCAGACGATCAGCAAGCTTGTTCCGTCAATTCCGAAGGGGGAAAAAGCAATGTGAGCCGCATGGCGATAATGCGGGGTAAAGGGTCTGACTTTAACAACAACAACGACGAACAAAAAAGGGTTCGCACTCACTTCTTCTCCTTGGATGCCTTCGGATGCATATTCGCATCGCCCCGATTTGAGCCATGGTCTAAGGAGCCACGATGATCGCCTCCGCCCGCTTCCGCTTCGTATGAGGCCCTACCCAATAGCTTCAAGGGGATAGACTTGTGGGTGTTGGTGCGCTTGATGATATGCTATCGGGAACGCACGGTCAAATCAGCCACCTAGACATCTAGACCACGGAAACAAGCGCGTCAGCCTTACTTGTGATAACGGATCGATGGCGCTCGAGTCGGTTGTCGATTGGAAGACGGATGGGGATGAGGCGGTGTTTTTCACGGAACCATTGCTTGGGTACTGCAAGGCGTGAGAGTGTCGTTTGCCATCTTGTAGGGGTCCGTTCGAGGCTGAAGCAAAGTCCGAGGGACTCGAAGCTAAATGTAGGGAGGGGGAGCCCGAGTCAGCAGCTGATCGATGATGGTGATTATTTGTCTCGTGACCGACTGGACGGACTTACCGATCGGAAAGGTTTGCGAAGAGCGAATCAGGCTGGGTTTGGAGGCATCGGGACTCTGATCGCTGCGGTTGAGCACCGTGGGGCTATTGCTCGTATTTGTTGTGCTGGTGGTGGAGGTCTCGTGGATAGGAATGGAGGAAGAGGAAGATGCGGTGCTGGTGACGATCGCGGGGACTGTCAAGGCCCGCGAAACCGCAGGCCCTCCTCGGTCTGGTCGCATTCCCTCCGCCATGATCCGGGTCTCGCCGGGAGCGGCGCATGAGAATGCCAGGAAACAATAGAAGGAATTTGACTTCGGGCTGTGAAGAAAAATAAGGGAGAATGTAGTCTAGGTAGTCTAGAAGGGAGAAAAATGTTATCTCGGAGAGAACCGAGTCGGAAGAACTGGGGAGAAGGGGGGGAAGATGGAGTGGAAGTTCGGGGACTCAAATGGAGACCCGCGGGATGGCCATGAATAATTACGAAGGTAATCTATTTGGGAACTGATAGTGAGGGTGTCCTGTCCGGATGAATTGCGCCGGAGTTAACCAGTAACCAGTCAAACCAGTAGATGACATCAAACAGGGTCTTTTCTGCCCTTGCGCTTTTCCGCTAACGAAAGGCTTGGTTTGGTCGAGACTCGAGGAGCCATGGATAGCCGCGAAAGAGGTCAAATTGTCTTGCCACTGTCAGACCATGTTCGCGCAGTTTTCGAGTCCGTAGTCTCACTCATAGAGGGTATATGTACAATCTTCGTCAAGTCGTCACACATCCATATCTTCTCCACCACAAGATCGATCGTAAAAGTGTGGAATGTGGAGAGAACGGAGTCAGGCAGAGTGATCATGATGACTGTCATCCATCATCATCAGGCACAATAATGCTTGCTTCCTTGGCAACGGCAACAATAACTTACCTACTCCATCATAGGTGCTAAACGTGCTAAACGAACCTTTCCGCTTTGGGCCTGGTCGGATGCTGCTTTGTGTTCACGGAGCGTGGGGTGGAACTGAAAAGTGCGTGTCCGTCCCGAGGTTCCCGAGCGATAATTACCTGCCTTTCGAACGCAACAACAGAAGCTCGATCACCATCTACTGCAGCCAACAGGCTGAAACATCAAGCTATGCAATGGATATATTGATTTAGTTTAATCTATATGATCGTCAACTATCTGTGAGACATATTATCGAACAACTTCAATCCCATCCCTCACTGCACCGTGAAAATATATGTCTGTAGAATGCGGGCGCATTTACACTTACACATTTATCTCCGTGATATGACTGCCAAGAAATACACATGATCGATTAGACGCTTCGCTACTGGAGACATGGTCATCCGTCAGCGGCTTCTTCAAGGCCTGGTGGTTGGCGACCTTTCGCAGCTCCTATAATTCCGCGAACCCCACCGACGCCCCGGGCACGCGGCTCTCATGAATGCTGAATGCAGCCGCCAAGGGGATGGCTAGCGCGTATATGGTGTTGCCAGGTGTATTCCGCAGATATGGGGTATACTGGAAGAAGAAGATGAAGACGCGTGCATAGACGAAGCTGTCCAGCGCATAAACCGAGAGACGATGGAGGTTAGGGTTCTGGAGCAAGTAGGCGAGCACACAAACGACGGGGCGCAGGATAGCTCCTGCTTGGTAGAGGAGCCGCGTAGTCTGGGGATCGCCGCGCCGGAGTGTCTTGACCAGCTGAAGACTGGTGGCTGACCAGGCTAGACAGGAAACCACGTCCATTGAGCTGGGAAGGATCCTATCATGGCCTAGCTGGACGCGTCGGAGGCGGTACTCGAAGACCTCAGAGAGCCCTGTGCCGATGTGAAGGGAGAGACCGATTTATACTTGGAGAACTTCACGTGGTAGCTGGGAGCGTGATATTGCGAGTGGTAGAAGATGATCACCACATACGACCACGCCGCAGCTAAAGGAGGTGGAGCGTTCCTTCTTGTTGTTCTTGCACATTCTCTAGCCTGCTAATCGACTCTATCCTTGAGTTAAGCTAGACTTATGATCGACTGTGTCGTCATGTTGAAGCCCAAACGTGCTTGCAACCAACCTCTGTGCTCTACGGTAGACTTATGCATTAACCAGACCGCTACCAGATTGGGGTAGGAACAGGAGGGAGAGGTTTCTCGGAACCGGAGCCCGAGAGAAGGTGTTTTGCCTCGTGCTGGTCGTTGTACCATGATTGTGCTATTCGAAAACAGGAAAGCTATGCTTTTATCTGCGTCGGGGTAGTTATCCTTGCTACAACACATCAAATATTTAGGTTTATGCTTGCTTCCGATACATAACGCTTCTTTTGAACGAGACTACTTCTCACTGGTTGTTTCTTCGTGCCGTGTCCAGCATGTTTCTGGCTTTTGTCTGACCAGAACTCAAGAGAATAGAGTCCATATGCCCCGATTTATGTATCCCCTCGTGTGGATGATTGACCTGGGATCACCGACGGTTCGATGGAGCTTCCTCCTCTTCTACGGAAATGGAACCTGAAATTGGTCAATCAGATAAGATGGATGCGGTGTTTTTGTCTGATGTCTGTACCATTCTCACCATCAAGTATGCACGTCAGCTTTTCCCCAAATGGTCAATGTTGGAATTGGGCAATCTGGAGACCCATTATGATATAGTGAAGCCTCTGGTATTGCTCATATGTGTTGTCGTATGTGGGATTGTGGTGCCAAGGTTGCAGAAAATGTCACTTCTTGGTCGTGGAAATAGATGAACAGTTCAGAATCCATGCTTTGGTCTATACATTACAAGGTTTGTAAGAAGTATAGGGATTCTGGCTGGTGGTACCGAAGCTACAGTACTAACCAGTCTGGGGAGCAAACCAAGGGATTCGGTGCGTGTTCAGTGAACAGCCAGTGAGTTTGCCGAAAGCAGCGGCAGTCTTGCACATGGCCGCCACAGCTGAGCCCTCGGACCCTGCCCAGCCTTGATCAACTTTCCTCCTCCAATCGATTATTCTCCCCTCTTCCGAATACACCGAACCAGGTGGTTGCACTTCAGCGTCGCACTGTGCCACGTTGATCGGCTAAATTGACCACTTGCCGTGTCATGCTCACGTCTTCCCTTTCGACTTTCGACAGACTATGGTTAAATGTGAAGAGGAGCATCCGATACCATATCAAGTGCCTGTGGTCTCGTGTCATTTTCTTCACTTACTGCTTACAGACTGGAGATACACGGGAATAGAACTAGACCAGCCCATCTCGCCCTTCCACTTCAGCCTTTTTTACACCACACCTCCCACATTGTCATTCTTTGCATAGGCCACCCGGTAAACCTTGTACCAGGGCCGCTGGAACAAACTATCCAGTGACTCCAAAGACCGTCCGGTGGTATCCTGAACAAACTTAGTGACTCCGTCCACGTGGAATCCTCGAGACCACCTCACTAGGGGGACACTTACCGGCATCGCAAAGAACACATAAATCAGAGAAACAAAACAGATGCAGGCGAAAAAGGCGAATGCGCCCCATTCTTGCATCACTTCCAGCATATCAGGAGTCGCCCGAGAACATCCGAAGAAGAACACCCAGTGAAAGGCCATGCCCATCGAAACAGCCAGCGATCGGATACGGATTGGGTACACTTCTGCCCCGATAAGATACGGCATGCCATGCCACCCGATGTTCCACCCCACCCCATGGATAAAGATAGCTGCCACAGCTCCCGTCGAGGCTCGAGATACGCTCGGGGTATTGGCAATGTGAGCCGCGGTCATCGTGCGAGCTATGCCAAGATAGCACGCCAGGTAGACCAAGGTGGTCGTCTGAAGCGTGATTCCCGTCATGAGAGACCTCCGACGTCCGATGAAATCAATCACCAGCAACGAGAAGATCAGGCAGCTGACAAACTTGACCACAGCGTAGAATCCGGTCGCTAGCGAGGCGGTCTCACTCGGCATACTCAAGTAACCGAAGATCGTGGGGAGATATTGAGTGATCGCACTGGCGCCCGACCATTGCGAGAATAGGTGCGCCATGAAGACAAGCAGGAAGCGGCGTCGATTTTCGACTGGAAGTAACACTTCTTTCACCAGGTCCCACTGCGTCGCTCCCACAACAGCCTCCCGCTCGTACAAGATCTGCGATTCCATGATCTGGATGTCGGAAATCACTTCGGCATGACCATTGGGCAAGCCGCGGAGTCGGGATACCGTGGCAATGGCTTGTTCGCGCCGGCCGACGTATAGTAACCACCGAGGAGATTCCACACACAGAAATGTCCCAAGCCCCCAGATTACCGCCGGTACCAGCTGGAGGAATGTAGGAACCATCCATTGCAGGTCTTTCCCGTCATACGTTTTGGTGATGCCATAGTTGATGAAGAAGCCGAAAACAGAACCCAGCTGTTGGCAAGTCGAGTACTGAATAGCAAGAAGTCCGCGAATTCTTTTCGGTGCAATCTAGACGCCTGATAAGCTGACACTCCCACTCTCCATGTTGATGAAGATGTGTTACCTCCGAAATATACATCGAAGGAACGACAGTGATTCCACCTCCACCCAAGCCAGCGATGAACCTGGATGCGTAAAAGGCTGACAGGTTGCCTTTGCTGAGCGCCTGTCCGGCGACTCCTGCTGCATAGATCAACGTTGACAGACGTAAGCTCCATTTTCGTCCCAAGCGGTCATTGACTGGTAAGCACTTTTGGGACTTCGTTAGCAAGTCAGGTACTCATTAGATTTTGGGATTCGGCTTACAGCCAGACAGCCAAAGATTGACCCAGCTGTGAAAATCGACACAATCCAGCCTTTCGTGTTGGCATATTCGTCTGGTGACTGTCTATCGATCCCAAACGCGACGCGGAACTGGGACTGCACGACAAGACATGCGATGTTCGCTGCTGGATTAGATGTCTGACGGTTTGGACGGTGGAGCTTTGCCTCTCACCTTCATCAAAACCCTTACATATCCCTGCCAATGCAAAAATGATTGCATTCATCAACAGATAAGAGTTGAGAGACCACTTTGGAGGCTCCTTTGGAGGCTGGCCTATTTCTGTACTGAGCCCCATGGTTGCCCTTCAATACTCACTCACTTTCACCGCGGTCCCTCCACGCACAATATATACAATCCTATCCTTTCCAAGGGCACAACAGGGTGTAAGTATCCTTGGCATAAATGGCGCACGAATGTAGCGCGACGAAAATATCTCATGACTGCATCTCATGCGTCCGAGGCAAGGAGTCGTCCCTCACGTACAACTGTGACCAGTTTTCTTCGCAGAAAAGTCCTATCAGCCGGCAGGTAGCTTCAAAGCGAATGATACGGCTTTCTCGAAGCATCCGTCCTCGAACGCATTATGCCAACATTCCTCCTGAGCATGAGCAAAGGCTCGCGCATACCTGTCGATATTGCTGCATCTGCCAGGAATCGATGATTTGCAGGATGGCCCAGCCAGTTTCGACATTTTCAACAATCCCAGATCAGTCGGCTACTATGTTAGTAGATCAGGTTGCATTGCAGCAAGTAGCAGCGCATATGAGAATTCGGAGCTGACCACGGCTTGAACGATGTCGACGGATATATGCTAGGGGGTCGAGGTCTCGATCGCCTGGACTCGAGAAGACTTTTAGTTCTTATTGTATTCCTAGCATTCTGCATCTACTTATCTCGAGCTGAATACTTCTGCTGCTCGCGTTATCCGAAGCTCGCCATTTTGAGGCTTTTACTGCTTCGAGTGCCGATTTCAGGGGCCCAGGAGCCGAACCCGAGGGACCATGCGCACTCTGATTTCGTTTTGTACCTCTGAGGCCCCTAGGGATATGTGAGGAACCTCGGGCAAAATCATGTTATAGTGCTATTCTCGCTTGATCCTCCCCACTGAGTGGAGACTTTCCATGGTCGTTTCGTGTGATGCCTTATTCACGATTTGATGGGTCCTGGGAGGCCCGTCCACTACAAAATCAACAGAGGACATGGACTATCACCTTTTAATGAACAGTCTCTGCCTACTCGGGTTGTCTCTGAAAGACTTATTTAATAATGGCTTCACGCACCACCTAAGAAAGGTACATGATGTATGATGTGAACGGATTGATTGGAATGGACGAACTAAACAGATCAGAGCCAAAAACCCTTATCATCTTCCACAAGATGAATAACTGCCATTACTATGGAAAACTTCCTACAACTATACTTGATTTAGAGCCCGACAGTCCACGGCTCAAAGTTTAGCCAATAGACGACGCTGAAGCTTTGATAGATTAGAAATCGAGACCCTGAAAATGTACCCACTATGACGTCCCACTCTTCATGTGGATATCTTCATAATACCCCATTTGAACCCTCAACAACGCAGTCACGACTCACAATTATTACTTTTGGATGACAAGAAGAAGCCAACTCTCAGTATGTCGCTGCAAGGACTTAATGTGCTCATTGTGCGTGACAATCTCCTAGTCCTGAATGTGGTCCAAGCTAATATAGCTGCAGACTGGAGCCTCGATGGGCATTGGCGAGGCGATTGCCAATTCAGTAGCAGAACAGGGCGCCAATTTGATTCTGTTCGCACGGTCGGAAGTAAGAAAGTTCGGGGAATCTTACCACGACAAGAAATACACACCATACTAAAACATAAGTAGGACAAACTCCAAGTCCTCGCGAGCAGGATCCAGGAACAACACCCAGGTGCCAAAATCATCAGCAAAGCAGTCGACATCCAATCTTACGAAGCAGTCGAGTCCGCGGTGGAATCCAGCACCCAGGAGCTCAATCCGATCGACATTCTCATCAACAATGTCCTCAAGCCCTCTTCCATGCATGCTACCACACAGCAAACATGACTGACCCCAAAACCAAAATAGGCCGGCCTCGCTCTCGGCGCCCCCGCCCCCTTCCACGAGCTCAAGATCGCCGAAATCCTGACCATGAACCGCACCAACATCGACGGCTGGATGTTCGTCACCCACGCCGTGCTGAACGCCTCCATGATCCCCCGCAAAGCCGGCACGATCCTCAACATCACCTCCGTCACGGGGCTGGAGGTCCCTCCCTTCTCCGGGGAGTGCGTCTACCACACTAACAAGGCCGCGCAGGAGGGGTTCACGAACGCGCTCCGCAATGAACTGAGTGGCACGAACATCCGAGTGCTGGCGCTGCGGCCGGGGTGTGTGGCCACGAATTTCCACTCGCTGCGCGTGGGGCATGATAAGGAGATGTACGATCAGTTTTTCGAGGGGTATCAGTATGTTGTCCCCTTGACGGGTTGGTGTAGGGAGAAGCTTGGGTAGGAGCGGTTGCGCTGATTTGGGGATTGCAGGCCTTTGGTGTCGGAGGATATCGCACGCGCAGCCGTGTTTATGTTGCAGCAGCCGGTGAATGCGTCGGTTAAGGCGCTGGATATTGTTCCGTCTGGTGAGTGGATGTGGGAAAATTCTGGTGGTCTACGGGTGCACTGACATTCTGTTTCCTAGCCCAACGGTCGCTGAATGTGTTTGACCGGGAATGGAATCAGAGGAATGCTTGACTCGGTATGGGCAAGCCATTGTCTATACGGTCAGACGACCCAAAATGATCGAGCTCAAGCAAGCTGTAACGATGGCGAGGATGTGCAGCGCCTTGGAGGCAAACGAAGCTACACCAGGCTTCTTTTGCGTGCAACATACAAAGAACCACTATCAGGCAACTATCATCGCAATTCTAGGCTCGACTCTGCATACCTAATCTTATATAGAATGGTGGTGAAACAGCCCAACTGTCACAATGGATCTCCGACCATCTGAGATTACTCTAGAATCCAGTTTAACTTGTGCAGCACGTGTGTGCAAGCAAGGGGCTCGAATGACATCACAAGTGCATATCATCTCCACGTCTTGGAGAGCCGGGAATTGAGTTCTAGGCATCGATAGGTACTATCATAAGCAATCTAGCGATGAACGTTTCTTACGGATAGAGATCTTTCTCTTGACCACGATTGCAACGAAAGTTCGGAAGATGGGAGGTATATCATGGGCATAAGTGTAATAGCCGTGCGGGAATAAGTTATTGTACTGTACTCCCGGCTGTTGTAATTATGAATCCTCCTATGCAATAATGTCCGAAAGGCAACTGAAGCTGTGGGATACCAGTGAGTCAACCACAGATGTCGAGAACAATTGCAGTAAGCAGCTTGAATAGTGGCAGTCTGTTGGTTCCCCACTCGGCTCCAAGGAAGAACTTAGCATGGGCGCAACTCGGCCCAATCCCACCGAGAAGCCGCCTCCGTCATTTGTTCTCCACGTTCCAACCTTCCCCGCAAATCATTCCGAGCCGGAGAAATCCCAACATCTTCAGGCTGGCTGGCTGGCATTCACAATCATGAGTGAGAGGATCTCGGAATTACGCTTCCGGTCGGGGAATGCCCCTCCGCGCTTCTTCAAAGCATGTCGCTGGTGCAGGAAACAGAAAATGCGTTGCGACGCCCGCAGTCAGGTTCCCTGTGCGCGCTGTCGCAGCGCGGGTCGCGACTGTGTTCTCGATCCCATCGTGGATGGGAGGCGGCGCAGTCAGCGCCACGAGTCTCCCCGACCTCCTCGGTAGGTGGAATCGGATATTTATCCGATGCACTATACTGGGCTGACCCCATGTGTAGACGACAGATAGCAAGATCCCCGTGGAATGAACCGACCGGGTTCACCACCCCCTCGACCCGCGAGCCAGAATATTCGCCTGGCCCGGTCGTACAGGAGAATCCGCTGGACAGCGCGCTCGATTCCCTGCCTGACTCTGGGGACCTCCGCTCACCAGGCGCCTCCGAGAAACACGGTCAAGACAGCAGCCAGCAGTTGAGTCCCAACGATATGATTGCCCCCGTCTCGGTCGTACACTCCATGTCGGTGAATCTGCTCGGGTCCAGCAGTGTAAGTCGCGCTCATAGTACCGAGCACATGTCGCTAAACGCGTCAGCAGATCTTCATGGATACTTCAAACAAGGCCGACCTGAGAAGTGATATTATCGCTCGAGGCATCATCAGCGAGGAGCAGGCACGGTCGATGTATGAACGGTAGGTCGAATAGCATTCACTCAAGCACTCTCGAGCAAGGACAACGTTGACCCTCGATTCCAGGTTCTTCAACGGCAGTAAGAACTTCCTTGCCTTGTTCGATCCGATTCGGGACACCTTCGATTCGATCCGATCGCGCTCGCTCTTCTGCTTCTCGGTCATGATCTACATAGCCAGCCGGGCGGTGCTCGACCTCCGCAGCAACACCCACCTGCAGCGGGTACTACAGGATGAAGCACAGAGACTGGCTGAGGACAGTTTCTTCGAGCGACCGACCAAAGTCGAAACTGTCCAGGGGATGGTTCTGCTCGCGGCCTACTCGGAGAAAACCTGGTTCTCCACAGCGCTGATCCTACGCACTGCCCTTGACTCGGGGCTCGAAAAGTCGCTAGACACCCTGCTCTCACAGCAAAATGTACCTCGGAGCGCGCTCTCCGCCACTTTGGAAGAGCGGAAGCTGGTGTGGCAGACTAGGACTTGGCTCATCAGTTTCACACTCGAACTGGATGTCGCGTCCGGCACAGGTCGGAAATCGAGAATTGACGCTGTTGATACTACGAAACTACGCAAGTTCCTGGATTACCCGCTCTCATTGCCTTGCGATATGCGCACAATATGTATCATTGAGATTCACCAGCTTCGGAGTAAGTGGACGCTTGACTTTACCTCTTAGTCCTTTCTCTGAACTTGTTAGGCCAATTCCGGATGATTGTCGAAAACTCGAAGACCATTCACGAAATTGTTGGCGTCGAATTACCGGCTGTCATGGCAAGATTACAGACATGGTGGAATACCTGGGATGAGATTCATAATAGTAAGGCTCCATTTCCGCGCAAACATGCTTGGAGAGGCTGACTGAAGGTGTCTTAAAGATAATGGCTTTCATGCGGGCGCATTTCAACGCTGCAGTCTCAAGTTGATGCATAACTATGCTCGGATATTTGCATTTTGCGCATCGTTGGCGCGGATCCAAAAGCTACAGTGTGGCAGCACCGAATCGGACTCAGAAACAGATGATCCGGATGTTTCCCACTTATGGCGCTCGCTTGCCTCAGCAACCATGGACCAACTGGGTTTGATCATATCAGAAACATCCTACCGATGTCAATTGACATGGACTCCTACGTATCCAGCTTTGACAATCGCATTTGTCAGTGAGTGGTCCCAACAACCATAATCCCTGGTGTGCATGGTGACACCTAACATCTGACCCCATACAGCAACATTCGCCTTACGAATCGCAAGATGGAGGCCAGACTTGATTGATCAAGACCTGCTCCTTGAACGGGCCCAACTCATATGTGACCTTCTGAAGCAACCCCCCTACCCGGATATCCACCGGACCGTGTCGATCTTTGTCAACTATGGTCGCGCGCTTGTCGCGAGCCAGCGCGGACAGGGCGACGATTGCTTCCATGCCCATGAGGATAGTAGGCGTGTGAATGAGCAGCTGGTTTTGAACAAGGATCTAGACGGCAATAAAGTACCCATGTCGTCTGCATTGGCACCGTCAGAGCAGCCCAGCTATGGAGCCACGGAGACGATTCACCAAGGGGTCAAAGACACTGACCTGCTTTCGATACCCAATACTGACAGATCTGCCCCTCCCAGGCAGTTTCCACCCCGGCCACCAGGACCAATGGAAGCTCCCAACTGGAATTTATGTCACCCGATTGCCGATTCGTTCGGTTTGTTCGAGGAAGAACAGAATGACATATTCGACTTTCTCCCTGCGATGCCTTCTATGCCGCAGTAACCGACAATATGAGACAGCGTACTACGGCTAGCAGCACATTCTTGATGTGGGGCCAGGTGATGGTGATGTATGGGCGATAAAATGTGTGGCCCGCACGAAGACAGGTAATTCCTGACACGTCTGTGGAAGCCACGCTTGTCACGCAGTCGAGATTCACATGCGATAGTCTGTATGTCGACAGAAAGTCAAGAATGGTATGCGAGTGACAAGATAATTCTGCGACAAAGTTGCGGTGGGCTCGCCAACCGGACATGGGTCATGTCCCAGCCAATGCTGTAGAACGGGCTTGGGACTCTCTGCATAAGTGCCCTGGTGTCCAGTGATCGTCCCTTGAAGTGGGCCATTAGCGTGCTGCATGACGGGCTCTTGAAAATTGTGGACTCACGATGTTCTAGACTGTTGCCAACATCAAACCTGTGAACCGGCTCCAGGTCGGGGCCGTTGTGTGGGCATCCCGCTGCGCCGGGGCCGGACCGGGCCCGGTCTGGCGATTGACAAGATCCGAGTAAACAAGGTCTCCCATTGGGCATTCAAGACATACTCCAAGCCAAGAGCTCCATCAAATGCCTCATGGCTTGCAGAGTTACGTTGTTATCGTGACTCACTGATACCTCACCTCTGTAGGGTCCCACAGGTGACAAACTTATATAACGTTCGTTGTCCGCAATGGCGAAGAATGACGGTATACACAAATAAAAGTTCAGATTCACTTGCATCGTTTGTTTTTTGAGGTCGACTGCTTTTGTTATCACGAGAGACCATGGCTTCAGATTCCGTAGTTGAGGGTTCTAAACCCAGACTTGTTGCTGCAGGTAGGAGCTCGAAGCGCACCCTTGCAGAGTTCACTTCTCATGCGACATACCAGATGAAAAGCATATTAGCCACAACGGTCGAATTCTATCCGGCTTTTCAGAAGCTCCGAGTGCAAAGATTACAGAGGGATATCAGTTGACCCGATTGATGGACGACCAAATTGTGGTAGATTTCGATCACGACTCGATAGCACATCCTACCAACTGGAGCCATGTATGCGTCCTGGGTGCGGTGCCGGCAGTGTCATGTTCCATAAGCTGACCAATTGCTACAAACCAACAGGCCAAAAAACTATATACAGTCCTCGCTTCATTGTTCTTGGTTCTGAACTCAGGGATATCGTCTTCCTTGCCTAGCAACGTGGTCCCGTACATCATGGAGGATTTCGGCGTCGATGGAGGCTCGCAAAAGGTGCTGCCAACGGGAGTTTTTCTCATCGGATATGTCGTCGGTCCTTTGGGATTCAGTCCGCTAAGTGAAACCATTGGACGAAAGTCTGTCCTACTTGGAAGCTTTACAGTCTTTGTTCTAGCGACACTTGCCTGTGCTTTCGCTCCGAATTGGCCATCACTATTGATCTTCCGGTTCATATGTGGTGCGATGGGTGCTGCACCGCAGACCGTTGTTGGTGGTGTTTATGCGGACATGTTCTCGAACCCTCGGAACCGTGGCCGTGTGATGACCTTTTATATGTCTGTATGTTGATCGAGCACCCCTTGCTGGATCTAATTGGACACAAAGTAACCGAGAGAAACAGGCTGCAAGCTTCGGGCCAATTGTGGGACCAATCATGTCGGGGTGCAGCGCACAATATGGTTGGCGCTGGACCTTTCGCATCGACCTGATACTGGCTGGAAGCTGCTGGATTGGGGCGCTATTTCTTCCGGGTACGTTTCCAGTGATATGCCGCGTGACGGACTTCGTGCATACTGACGGGCTGCCGAGCAGAGACTTTTGCGCGCGTCATTCTCCAAAAGAAAGTGAAGGAGCTGAACAGCACCTTCAAGACAGACAACTACATCTCCCAGCTGGAATTGAAAAAGGTGGAAGTGAATTCCAGCCTTCTTGAAATCTTCACCAGACCTATTACTATGGTCATCTTCGAGCCTATTATCCTGTTCAGTGCTCTTTATATTTCATTTGCCTATGCTCTCATTTTCTTTTGCTTTGCCGCATATCCCATCATTTTTGAAGGTAAAGCACTCCGAAGTATCTTATCTTTCTTGATGAATGGCATAATGACGGAGGCGATACAGGAACCTATGGTTTCAATGTGCAGCAGACTTCGCTCTGCTTTCTGCCCAGTATGACTCGCAAGTCCCCACCTATGCTTACGGTGCTAATAAAAAAATACAGTTGGCATTGGCGCGGCCTCATCCGGCCTCATCTCTCTTTACTACGACATCTATTACGAAAAAGCCAAAGCCCAGGGCAAGAAGTGGACCACGATCCCGGAGTACCAGCGCCTGCCGATTTGCCTGATTGGTGGCCCCTGTCTCACCATCAGTCTGTTCTGGCTTGCTTGGACGGCCGACCGCCACGTCTACTGGCTGGTCCCAGTGCTTTCCGGGTTGTTCTTCGGCGTCGGCTATCAGGTCCTCTTCATCTCGCTCCTAACGTATGTCACCGACGCGTACAAGATCTACTCCGCGAGCGCGCTGTCTGCCTCGCTCATCACCAGAAGTATCCTCGGTGCAGTGTTCCCGCTGGCGGCCGACCCCATGTACTCTGCATTGAGTGTGGGGTGGGCGACGTCGATCCTGGGATTCGCGAGTCTGGCGTGTATTCCCATTCCGGTCATGTTCATCTACAAGGGGGAGTGGATTCGGAGGAAGAGCCCGTTCTGTCAGCGGTTGATGGAGGACGAGAGGAGGCGGAAGGAAGAGATGATGGCGACTAGGCCTGCTACTCCTGTGGAGGTGGTTTAGAAGATGGAGGGACATGATGTTATGATGTTATGAAGCTTAGATCGCGAGATGA
Source organism: Aspergillus aculeatus ATCC 16872 (assembly GCF_001890905.1). Lineage (NCBI taxonomy): Eukaryota > Fungi > Ascomycota > Eurotiomycetes > Eurotiales > Aspergillaceae > Aspergillus > Aspergillus aculeatus. The sequence continues at coordinate 1,771,627 of NW_017962980.1, forward strand.
CTGATAGAGTAATGCTTAATGACGAGAGATAGAGTGGCAAAATAGATTGTGGGTTTAGTGGCCAAGTTGATTGCAATATTAAAGCAGAGAAAGGATACCTTCGAGCTGTAATGACATTCAGGTAATGACTTGCCTGAAGATTGAGGCTGGCAGGAGAAGGAGGACTTGAAAAGGACCTAGCGTGCACCCGGATCTCATCCTTCTCTCTTGATCAGCAGTTCGTTCGCATGCACTTCTGAACTCACTGCCATTCGATCTTTCAATTATCTTCAGCTTGTCTACGATTACTTTTCCGATTCGCTTCTCCGTGGTGCTGCTCCAGTGACCTTCAGGTTTGAATCCCGCCATTATACTTACTTTTCTGCATCCAGATTCTCAGAATGATCTACCATAGTACGCTACTCGGAGCACTAGATACTTTGACAGTCGCCATCGAGCCGACTGCATTGTACAACGGAGGCTACAATTCTGCTATCGATGTGAAGCTTCGCATTGGGAATGGCGGTGCTGGGTAGAGCGGACTCATCGAGGGTCAGTATCTGCTACAGAGTTGCTCATTGTAAATCCTCATTGACTGACCCAACGTCTTGTCACAGCCCTGGCAGATGGTCTCATCAAGATGAGCGTGGAACACGGTTCCGCACCATTCAAGGTCGCCTGGTACAAGAGTGGCACAACCGAGTCCATCCATTACCTGAAGGACGACACTGGACATGGGAATTACCCACAATCCTGCCGCAGAGTCGCTTGCCATCCGACAGGGCGTAGCCAAGGGCCTGCCTGGTACGCCTGGCGCGACCACCTTCTACTGGTTGGCCCTCACTCCAACCCAGCTCAAACTAAACAAGACCGACGACATCTTGACCATGTTCTCCAGCCTCTACACCGCGGCCGAGAACGGCGGCGCCCCTGTCCCGTTCCAGGTCCCTCTCACGGTATGACAAGTCCGCCACAAACATCAAGGAGTCCGACCTTTGGATTGGCATTGGACAGGTACATTGCTCCAGTCCCGCCGTGGTCGCACCGATGCTCATCTCCCGGCTACTAGGTTCCATGGGCGACGGCATACTCCACGTGGTACCATCACAACATCGCCTATCCCGTTCAGACGCTGTCCGCCGCCATCCTTCTGGAGTAGCACACCGTTACAGATCGCGGAACCTATCTCGCAATCTCAGAGGATCTGCAGAGCCAGACGGCCATCTGCAAGGCGGGGACCGACAGTTCGCGTGACCCTTTGCTCGACCCTGCCCACATCCTCGTTGGCAAGGGGCCGCAAACGCCAAGATGGCAGGCAGGTTTGCCCAGTGGGCTAGAAGCAGTGAAGGACCGGCTGTTATTGCTGGCTTCAAGAAGAACGGACAGCAGCTGTACACGGGTGCCCCGGCTAACAAGACTGCCCATTTTGAAGACCTTAGCCAAAGAAGGGACTACTTAGAAGGAGTTATACGTGTTTACTAATTCTAGCTAGTAGTCGTAAGGGTAGACGCTCAGACTGTTCTGGATCATTTGTTGCATCCAGTATGTTGAGCAATATTCAGCATGCTCCACTTGTGGTTGGTAATATTTGCTCCCCTGCTAAGTCAAGCAGGTACTAGGTATGACACTGCCGGTCTGAGTGACACATCCTCTCCTCCAGCCTCCCTCCCTCTCCTGTCCAAACCTCCTCTCGTCACCATCCTCTGCTCATATCTATCCTTCTCGCACACCCCATCTGACCAATTCAACCCTCGTCGTTATTCGCATCTTCCACATAGTCCAACTGACCTCGTCACAACGCAATCATGATCCTCAAGACCCTTCTCGTCCTGCTCCTGGCTGGGCTCATTGCCGCCCAGGCGACCGTGACCGAGATGTTCATTGGGATCATGGAACCGCAAACCGAAGGCCTCATTGCGTCCGTCATGGGCGAAGTGAGTCCCTTTGTTTCCCGTGCCCACCTGACACCATCTGCTGACGCTCCGTATCCCAGAACGCGGACGAAACCACCTACCTCGTTACCTGCGTGACCCCCCAGCAAACGACCCCGGTGACATCAGGATGCAGTCTGGCCGCAGACGTGACCGTCATAGCCAAGCCATCCACGACCCAAGTCTTCAGCACCGTCACGAGGGACGACTTGTGAGCCTAGCCTGCCTGGCTACCTATCTTCACAGACTCTGTCTAACCCACCGACCAAAAGCATCGGCTACGAATCCATCATCTGCGCCTTCGACAACTCGCCCCTGGTCACCTGCACCCAAACCACCCACATGCAGGGGTCCCCGATGCACGCCTACCACGAAACGTGGAGTGCGATCGACCAAGCCGCCGGCTACGCCCTCGTCACTCAGAACCTCACGCGCTTCCCGGTGACCATCACCGCTGGCGCTGGCGCCGTGACTTCGACGGCTACGGCGACCACCGACGAGGTCTTCACGCTGTTAAGCTCGTCGGTCCCCACGGCCACCGTGACGGTTCCCCATGTGGTGGGTCCTTCGGGCTCGAGTGCCAAGAATCATACTTCGGGGAGTGGGATGACTACTGGGAATGCTGGTGGTACGGTTACTGGCTCGGCGAACGGGACGGGGCACGCCACGTCGACGAACGCGGTGACCTCGTCGAAGAGCCAGGGTACCGGGCCCTTGGTTACTGGGGAGGCGATGGTGGTGGCGGGCGTTGCGGCTGTGGCGCTTGCGGCTGCTGTTGTTCTGTGAGGGTTGTCAGGGGCTGTTGTGGGGGATGGTGCTTTGTTCAGCGGTTGTCCTTGCAGACGGTTGTTTATGTTAGTAAGACTAAGATGTAAGTGAAGAATGATTTGAAGGCATGGATTTGCCGGTTGTTAAGTGATAGCAGTTTTCGGTAGTTGTTGATTACATTATGGGGGGCTGATATGTGCGTAGCTCGCTCATATCAAGTACTAAGTTAGTACTACTTCAATCATAACCGGAAATACTATCTGTCCGCGGTCAGGTGGCTAGCACTGGGCAACTTAACGCCGATTCCCGATCGGGGTTCGGCCGCAACATGCCGGGCGCTCCACAGCGTGTGTATAGTCGGGATAGGACCGCAGCTCCCCTCCCGGATCACCACATCGCCATCGCGACCAACCGTCAATTACTGCCGCGGTTGCGCACAACCAAAGGAACCTTCGCAGCAATGTTGCGGTTTTCTATAAATCTCCGACGCACTACTGAGTCTTGTGACGACCAAACGTGAACACCATGTCCTCTCCACCACCAATCCAGCCCGACTTCGCCGATCGAACCGACTTCGAGAATGCCACCCGAGGCTTCGTTGCCGGGATCGAGCCATGCATCATCCGCAGCTCGGACGGGCGGATTGTCTACAACAATGAGGCGTACGCCTTCCTACGCAACTCCGAATGCCCGGAGACGGCCAATCCGAAGCTCTGGCGCCAGGGTCAACTGGCCTCCGTGCAGGGACTCTTCGAAGTGACGCCAGGGATCTACCAAGTTCGCGGGTTCGATTTGGCGAATATGACCATTGTCGAGGGCCACAAGGGCGTGATCGTCATCGATCCTCTGACCTCGGTGGAATGCGCCCACGCCGCGTTGACTTTATATCGGAGCCACCGCGGGGACCGACCGGTGACCGGAGTGATCTACTCACACTCGCACATTGACCATTTCGGCGGCGCTCGCGGGGTCATCACGTCGCCAGATGAGGCGAGGACGTTGCCTATCCTCGCGCCTGAGGGGTTCATGGAGGAAGCGACGAGTGAGAACATCTATGTGGGAGCGGCGATGCGTCGGCGGGCGGCCTTCATGTACGGGACGCGGCTGCCCAAGAGTCCCGAGGGACAGATTGGCTGCGGCATTGGGATGGCGGTTTCGACGGGAACGCCCTCGCTGATCCCGCCGAACCAGCACATCACCGCAACCGGGGAGGAGAGGGTCGTCGATGGGGTGCGCATCCGCTTCCAGCTCGTCCCGGAGACGGAGGCGCCGTCGGAGATGAACTTCTTCTTCCCGGATCATCGGGCGCTGTACATCGCGGAGTGCGCCACACATTCTTTGCATAACATCATCACCCTGAGGGGGGCGCTCGTCCGGGATGCGAAGGCATGGGCGCGGTATCTGGACGAGTCGCTTGTCTTGTTCGGGGAGCAATCCGACGTGTTGTGCGCGGGCCATAACTGGCCGACCTGGGGTCGGAGGGAGATCCAGCAACTGATCACGGAGCAACGAGATTTGTATGGATATCTTCATGATCAGACCGTCCGGATGATGAACACAGGTCTGACGGGGATCGAGATCGCCGAGACCCTGGCTCTCCCGCCCGCGCTGCAGCGAGCCTGGCATGCACAAGGGTTTTACGGGTCCGTCAGCCACAATGTCAAAGGTATCTATCAGCGTTACATGGGGTGGTTCGACGGCAACCCGGCCCATCTCTGGGAGCATCCGCCCGTGGAAAATGCAAGACGTTATGTCGACTGCATGGGCGGAATCGAGGCGGTGGTTCAGAAAGCTGAGACGTACGCGCGGGAGGGAGATCTTCGTTTCGCCGCTACGCTCTTGGGACATGCGGTCGCGCTGGATCCGACACATGAACTGGCCCGATTGGCTTTGGCTTCCGTGTTCAAGCGCCTCGGTTACGGGGCGGAGAACTCGACGTGGAGGAATTTCTACCTCACCGGGGCGCTGGACCTCCGCCAGGGAGGAGGCGATTCCCAGCGCCACAGTCCGGGGCTGGCGGCTCGGGAGCTAAACCCCCATCAGTCGGTGGAGCAGTGGCTGAGTCTACTCTCCGTCCGACTCCATGGGCCTCGGGCTGCATCGGAGTCCTTGGTCATGGATTTTCACGTGAAAGACATAGGGAGCTGGTGGAGGTTGATTGTGAGCAATGGCGTGTTGACCAGCCGGGTCACTACCGAACAAGCGAAATCAGAGACTGCCGGTTTCACAATGTTTGTCACAAAGCAGCAGCTGGGCGCCGTTCTTAGCGGCAAAGATCTTAAGGAGCTCAACTACGAAGGGGAGCTTCAATTGCTGTCGAGGTTTTTGGATTTGACAGCATAAGAAGGTCATGCAAGTGGGACTATATGGCCAAGATTCAATGGAGATGCTCGGAGTATCTACTGAAAGCTCTTCCGGCGGTGTACACCGTACTTCGTAGGAAGTCATGCAAATCCCGAATTTATGCCGCAAGGGCAAGACCAATACAACAGTGCTGGCCAATAGGCGAGGATCGAATTGTCCCGTGTCTCGACAAGCCCTAAAATGAGATGCAGACGGCATGCAGACGGCCGAGAAGAAAAAATAAGAAAGATACGAGTCGAAAATTGACGACTCGCTAAAAAATTGTTGAGAAAGAAAAAACGTTGAAACTAAAGACTACCAAAAAAAACCTTAAGGCAGAAAACATGAGGCTAAACTCAAAAGGGATTGGGGGCATGCGAGGGCGGTGGAAGAGGATGGCCTTCCATTGCAGGCTTGCAGCCGATCATCATCCCTTACTCCTGGTCTATCTATAGCCGCAAATCTATCACATTTTCAGGGGACAGCCTAGAAGGGCCAATTGATTTCCCCTTTTGCATTGAATTTTCCACGGCTTATCGATAACCCCCGGCTCGAACAAGGAAAGTATCCTTGTTTTCTCGCAGAGTCGTTCAAGAATCTAAGTTTTCTCCAGATCCGATTCCCCTTTGAAACTGTTGGGAATCCGACCTCCACAGTGCACGGGCAAAATCCGTGGGAGGGCCTCGAATTAGACCGGCGGAGCAAACCACGACAGGCCGTTTCTGCGATTTCTTAGTCCCAGAAAGGCATGCAGCCACTCAGGGGGCGCCCAGATATTGACAGTTAGCGTGGATACAGAATCTGACACCGTTCCGTGGTTCCACCGGAGCTTTCTCATACGTGTGGCGAGAGGCCTTCCAGAAGAAGTCAGGAACACGACGCGCCTAATTGGGTCTCCTCAGTGGCCGCTGATCACAGACCCTATTCATTATGGCTTTCCTACAAAAATTTGGAAAGCTACACACGGCTTTTCTTTCGCACAATTCAATTCCCTCTGTGTTTGAAAATTGGTGGGATTCATAGTCTGCAAAGATGACTTTGACCGAATTGCGCAAGAAGGAGCCTATTGTGACGGTGGTGGTATGTTTGACCAAAGTGTAGGCTTTCCAAAAAGAAAAAACAAAAACCATTGACACTTTTCACAGGAAGTCGAAGATGACACCGTCCCCAACCTGAAAGACCTCAAAGATGCTATTCCCAAGGAATGCTTCGACTCCTCGGCCGTCACCTCCCTCCTCTACGTTGCCCGTGACATCCTCTACTGCGCTATCCTGACCTACGCTGCCTTCCACATCTATCTCCTCCCTACATTGGAGCTGCGAATCATTGCCTGGGCTGTCTATGGCTTCTTCCAGGGCTGTGTTGGCACGGGACTGTGGATTTTGGCCCATGAGTGCGGTCATGGCGCTTTCTCCCGCCACCAGAAGCTGAATGACTTCGTTGGATGGGCCCTTCACTCTTTCTTGATGGTGCCTTACTTCTCCTGGAAGATCACCCACGCTCGCCATCACCGCTACACCGGTCACATGGAGAAGGATACCGTCTTCGTGCCCTGGACCGACTCGCAGTTGGCCAAGAAGAAGAACGTGCGCATCGAGCAGTTGAAGCACTTGACTGAGGAGACCCCGATTGTCTCTTTCATCCAGCTCATCGGTCACCAGCTCATGGGCTGGCAGCTGTACCTCTTCCTCAACGTCACCGCTGGCCCGAAGAGTTTGCCCGAGAACCGTCCTCTGAAGGGTATCTCCAGCCACTTCAACCCCTTCGGCCCTATCTTCACTCGCGCTCAGTGGGTCAGCATCGCGCTGTCTGACCTGGGTCTGCTCATCATGGGATCTGTTCTGTACTATGCCTCTACCCAGATCGGAGGCTGGAACGTTGTTCTCCTATACGTGATCCCCTACCTCTGGGTTCACCACTGGCTGAGTGAGTACACCTTATGATGTGTCTGATCAATCCAGCAAACTGACAGTACTAGTTGCCATCACGTACCTCCAGCACACCCACCCTGCCGTCCCTCACTACAGCGCCGAGACCTGGACCTACACCAAGGGCGCTCTGGCCACCATCGACCGCAGCATTGGCTTTATCGGCCGTCACTTCTTCCACGAGATCATTGATTATCACGTTGTCCACCACCTGTTCAGCCGCATTCCCTTCTACCACGCGGAGAGGGCTACCAAGGCCATCCAGCCCATGCTCGGCGCCAACTACCACGAGGAGAAGCAGGAGAGCTTCTTGTACTCTCTCATGACGACTTTCAGAAAGTGCATCTATGTGTCCGACAAAGGAAGTGGCAAGAGCGAGGCGCCGGGTGTCTTCCACTTTGTCCTCGCCAACGAGAAAAAATAGTTCAGAGTCGGATCTGTCTGTTCGAGGATGCGCCTAAATCCTCATCGCGCGTCATGATTCTCCTAGATATACATCTGTATATAGCTAGACTGATAGACTATAGAATGGCATCTGGGAACATTTGCCGAATTTAGAACTCATACTCCACTCTAGCCTCGAGTGGCTTGCTACAACTATTCTCAGTCTATTGTAGTTGATTCCATTTCTGGATTGCACTTCCGCCGTGCGGACGACTAGCAAGGCTACGATAAATTACAATAGGAACACTTCCTTGCTGACTATCTGACTTGACCAGAACCGCAGCTCATTGAGATCCTGGCACTGATTATGCTCTCAAAGCGAGCATTTTGCTGATGCTGGGCGGTGGCTGATTGCCTAGAGCTCCGGGCGGTCAGCTGCCATTTCCCTTGGGAGATGAGACTGAAGCCACCACCCACCGGCAAACTAGGCAGCCCCCTCCAACCCAGAGAAAACATCCATCAGTCTGAGCAAAGGCTCCCACCTGGCATCTTTTTGAATCTCAATCTTGCCCTCGGCAGTCATTACCTTGTACTCATCCGCGACGTGTGTGCCATAGGAGTAACCCTCCTCGTTGTTCACGAAAGCAGCCAGGTCCCGGATCCAAGTATCCAGCAACACTTTCTCCTCCGGGGTCGGGCCGTGCATTATCGAGTAGCTAACTCGGTCAATAAGACGTGACTACATGAGTGCGGGAAAGACTTACTTCCAGATCGGCCTGTCCATCGCATGGCTGACTCCGAACGACGCCGGGGCGACCTTTTCCGTGATGAACGATAGCCGGTAGGCAATCAGATAGCGCCAGACGTTGTCGATACCCACGCCATGGTCCAGCAAATTCTTTACCAGAAACCGTGACGGCGCCCGCACCTGGCCATCGGCGATGAGGTTCCCAAATACCGCCTGCCACTCTTCCTTCTTATCCGTCGGAGGCAGCTCATATTGCCGCAGCAACCTCTCCGTCGTGGCCGGCGAATAATAATTCTCCACCTGCAGCCGGAACGACTCCCGATTGGGGTCCGGGCTGTTCGTCACCGCGTAGAGGGTGTTCTCGTCGCGCACCTCGCCGATGAACAAGCGCAGACTCCGTCTCTTGAACTCGGCCGCGAACGAGCCGTCCCGGAAGTACTCGAAGATCCCCGGTTGGATGAAGACGCCATCCGTGACCGCTCGAAAGGTGTGGTGCTCAAGCTTCATGATGGCGTCGCACAGCACCTTGGCCTCGATCCCGCGCAGGCGCGCCAGCTTCTGCTCGCCGGAGACCTCCGTCCCGATTCCGAAGTACGTGCACACTTCATCGAACTGCGCCTGGCAGTCCTCGGGGGTCTTGGGCTGGGTCGGGATGGCGTTGGAGTACATAACCAGCCGCCGAAAGCAATCCCGCGACCGGGCGTCGATCACGTCCGGCCCGCCGCGGAAGTCAAACAACACCTGCGCTTGCACCGCGTACGCCCCCGCGCTCCGCCCGGACAGGATGAGGTTCTCGGGATCGCCCCCGAAGTGTTCGATGTTCTCATGCACCCACTCGATCGCCAGCCGTTGGTCCCAGAGACCGTAATTCCCGACCTCCCGACCGCCAGATTCCTGGCGCAGGGCGTCCCCGGCCAGGAAGCCGAAGATGTTGAGCCGGTACCCCACCGCGACGAAGACGCAGTTCAGACCGCCTGTGGAGATGAGCTCGGTCGGATCCATGCCGAATTCCTGGCTGGGGTCCCCGACCTGGAACCACCCGCCGTGGAACCAGATCATGACCGGGTACTTCTTGTTCGGGGTTGCGGGGTCGGGCACGGGCGTCCAGATGTTCAGGCGAAGGCAATCTTCGCTGTAGGTGTGCACTGGAACGTGTTCGCTGACAGACTTGGAGTAGTTGGCTTGTGGACAGACGGGGCCGAAGGTCGTGGCGTCGAAGGTCGATGATTCTTGGGCTAATTGCGACAGGGACAAGGGCTGGGGTTTGCGCCAGCGCAGAGGTCCCACTGGTGGTTGGGCGTAGGGGATACCGGTAAATCGTCGAGACTGCGTGCCATTTTGCAGGCCCTTAATTGTCAGCTCGGTGTTCGGGATGGGGAGATGGGTCTCGCTCGTGGTGTAGGAGATGTTGTTGCCCATGGTTGCAGCCGAGACGATGACTCTGAGTCTGGAAACTTCGAGGAGAGGACGTGGTGCCGCAATGGAGAAGGCAATGCATTAATATATCGCATTCGACCCCTCGATTACTGCAATGGTGCTTTCCATGTCGTGATGATATCCCTGCGGGCAGTAATGTCATTGGTTGGATTAGTCGAGCATGGCGCCGTAATCGGATCGGATCCCGGAACTCGATAAGATAAGAGTTCTGTGAGACTTGCACTGGTGCTTTGCAGTAAGTGCAGGGGATGCTCAGGGTGAGACGCCAACAGCGATGGCCCTCCTGTTTCACCTCATGCTTGCATGCATGGTCATCAATGTGAAACCACGGGTTAGGCAACCATGTGTTCCACCAGGAGTCTGCAAAGCTAAATTTAGCCGGCCCAAGTGATGCACACACGTGATGAATTACACCTTGGTGCCTGAGGCGACAAGTCAGACCCTTCTTCCCCCAACTCGGTGAAAAGGAAACGAATACGATTCACGTACAATACTCCTCCCGCCACTGCATGCATGCCTCGTCATGGACGAGTCAGGTTCAACACGAGTACGCTCTCGGCGATCGCACAATAAATCTCGCTTGGGATGTCAGAACTGCAAGCGAAGACGAGTGAAGGTGCGTTGTCTCTCCTGCTCTACGTTGTTGCCTCCTGCTGTGTCCACGAGAATCGGTCTACTACAAGATGGGCTTTTCTGCGATCCGCTTGTTCACTTGCTTCATCCCCGAAAGGCTGCTGGTGCGTTCAAGGGCTAAGTACTCACAGTGTGATGAGAAAAAGCCCGCGTGCGGTCCCTGTGTGCGCCATTCCATCGACTGCGACTTCATCCTCCCGGCTGCCGCTCCGTCCGCCTCAAGCACCACAACGCGGCAGTATCGCTTTCGGCGATCGAGGTACCAACATGAGACCCCGACAGAATCATCTACAGCATCCAGATCCGGCTCGGAGGCTCGAGGGTCGGGGCCGGTGTCGACCGGAACCCAATGTGACCTCGCCGCCAGCCAGCCGCCCGGCGGGATCTCGTTCGCGGATCTCAAGCTGTATCACCACTACATGACCACTACTTACAAGACGCTGGCGGACGAGAAAGGGGACACGCATGGTGTCTGGTCCAACCACGTGCCACGCTGGGGGATCTCCTTTCCCTCCATCCTGCATCTCATCCTTTCGCTGTCGGCGCTTCATCTGGCGGCTGAGAACCCCGACTCACGGGCTGAGTATCTCGCCCAGGCGGACGACCACTTCACCTTCGGGGTGCGGTCGGTCACCGCGGTGCTGGCGTTGCTGAACTCGGAGAATTGCCAGCTGATCTACATGTCGGCGGCGTTGATCTGCCTCGCCTACTTTGGCCGGGGACCACGCATCGGCGAATACCTTGTGTTTAGCCAGAGTGGTCAGTCCGAGTGGCTGGTGTTGCTCCGCGGGGTGCGGTCCATTCTGACCACCAACCATGAACGCATCTTCACGGGGGTGCTGACCCCGGTCCCCGACGACAGTATCAAGGAGGTCAGTCCGGCACTGCAGACGGAACTGGACCGGCATCTGTCGCAGATCCAGGCCCTGCGGTCCTGGATCACGCTGCAGGTCAGTGATGCCGCCGTCTGCGAGGTCTATGCAGCCTCGATCGAGGATTTGAGGTCCATTCTCAAAGAAGCATACGCGATCCGCAGCGCAGGCAAGGATGGAATCCATCTAATGCATCTGGCTATGGGGTGGATCTATCGGGCGCGAGAGGAGATGATCGCGTTGTTAGAGGCGAGAGATCCGTATGCGCTGGTGGTGTATGCGCATTGGAGTATTATACTCCGGTACATGCAGTCGTGTTGGCTGATGAGAGGGTGGGATGAGCATGTCGTCGCGGGGGTGAGGGCGTTGTTGCCGGTGGAGTTGCAGGGATGGATCGAGTACCCGCTGAGCGTGGTTGCTGGTGGTGTTTCTTAGTGCTCTATATAGGTAATCGGTTTTGGGCTCTTTTTTTCTTCTTGGGTCTCGTGGACCGTGTCTCTTGACCATCTCGTGATTCGAGTACGCCCTGGTTCTATACCCTTCGCAGCACTTTGACCATTGTTGCTATAATCGTTTTGTCCGGCACCATAGAAACCCGACCCCGTCGGCTCTCGGGTCCAATGAGGTGAATGCATCTGCGCCTCCCCTGAGGGATTTATTTATCAGATCCTCAATGATTATGTTGATTATGTGAAATTCCGGTGAAGCTGACAAATTATCGAAGGGTCGACCCGGACATTGATGGTAGGAGATGGCGGAATCAGTAGTTAGTGCGACGGACGCGGCTGTTTCCTGAGTCCGAGGTCTCCATCGGGACTGCCACGGACATTCATCTCTGCCTCAGGCAGCAGCCATCGGACGGACTTTTCCCTCAGCCTAAGTCTAACCAAGCCTGGTAGGCTGGCCACCATTGGATAATCTACAACTAATGTATGAGTATGCACCATCTATCGATTCCTATGCGCCAATTCACCTCCCTTCGATTCTGTCTGCACTTCCATGTGGGGAGATCGGGTGTCTGGAAGGTTCCACCTGCGGGATCCTGCCTGATTGTGGAGGGGTTGTCAGTCAGCGATGACCAAGGAAAAACCTACTCCGATAGTTCCAGCATGGGATGATTCCGCGATTTGATAAGCATTGAATAAGGTGGGGCCGGGGGATGAAAAACTGGTGCATAATCCGTGGGATCAGGGGGGGAGGTGGAGGGGAGGGGCGGCATTCCGGACAGGCACACAATTCTCGGCTGGAATTACGGCAGAAAACAAGATGTGGTGGCGGTCGCCCGGTTTGATCGCCTATATAGTTGTGGTGTCGTCGTCGCTGCTCCCCTTCATTTTCCTTTCAACACAATCATTGATCACTCACAGCACTTTTGATACCCTTTCAATTGTTTTTCTCACCCGACCAACCGTCACAATGACCGCCGCTGAGTTCAAGAACCCCGCCACCACCGCCATCCTGGAGGCGGCCAAGGCCCGCCGCTCCATCTACACCCTCAAGGCCGAGAGCCCCATCGCCGACGAGGCCATCGAGCAGCTCGTCCAGCACGCCGTCCTCCACACCCCCAGCTCCTTCAACACCCAGACTGGCCGTATTGTGCTCCTGCTGAAGGAGGAGCACCAGAAGCTGTGGGACATCGCCATCAGCGCCCTCGAGGGCCTGGTCGCCGCCGGCCACGTCCCCAAGGAGACCTTTGAGACCCAGACCAAGCCCAAGCTGAACGCCTTCCGCAACGGCTACGGCACTGTATGTTGCCCACCTGTCGCTCGCCGACTTGACGCATACTAACACCGTCAGGTCCTCTTCTTCGTCGACTACGAGTCCCTGGCCCCCATCAAGGAGAAGTTCGCCATCTACGCCGACAACTTCAACCCCTGGGCGCTCGAGTCCAACGCCATGGCCCAGTACCTGAGTAGGTTACCCTGTATTCTTCCCTGAAGGGCCTCGCTAACCTCCATCCAGTCTGGACCGCGCTCGAGTCCGAGGGCTTCGGCGCCAACCTCCAGCACTACAGCCCCCTGATCGACGAGCAGGTCGCCAAGCAGTGGAACCTCCCCGCCTCCTGGAAGCTCGACGCCCAGCTGGTCTTCGGTACCCCGACCGCCCCGGCCGGCGAGAAGGCTTTCTCGCCGCTGGAGAACCGCTTCAAGGTCTTTGGCAAATAAATGGGCAGCGCAGCAGCTTGGTGTGATGGGCTATCTTAGCGGGGCATTGCATTTTTCATAGAGTTTGATTGATACCTAGAATTGATTGCATTTACATTATCAGATGTGTGTGTAGGTTGGGCGAAATGGGACCGGTAATGGATCACCACCGTAGATGTATACGTATATTCTGGGCCAGCGACGATAGGATTGTACGTAGTTGTAAGACCCACTATGCTCGCAGTAAGGCTGACTGGCCGTGATTAGCTTTGGAGGGTCTTTGAGCATGGCTGTCAGCATTTAGTTATTCGCACCACGGGGGCAAACTCCTAGAGAACTATAATTAGCGGCGGATTGCGTGTCTTCCATCTAGACTCGGGAATCGCTCGTGTGAGGCGAAAGTTGCAAGATAGGGCGACGGTTGAGCGTAGACTTCAATTTGGGACATCAATGCGATAAGATCTAGTCATATGAAGCTCTATCGCAAGACAAGTGCTTCTTCTTTCACCTCAATTGTAATAAAATGCCTAGTTCATACCTCTCAGCAGCTTCAGTCTACGTGTCCAGAGCACTATTGACATTTATGAATACAAGAAAATATACCCGTCTCCATGAACACTTTTGTAATGCAACCATTGAACCCTCATGAACTAACCGTAACAACACTATACTCGCCTCACCAACTCACCCTCAAGCGCAAACACCAAGACCCAACACAAGATCCCTCGCCTCATCCCTCCACATCCACCTCCCTCTCCTCCCCACATCCTTCCACATAATCCTTCCACCTTCCCCACATGCACAATGACATAATACTATGCACAAGTCATGCATAACACCATCCCCATCATCCCATCAAACCCTCCTCCCCACCCGTTCCGACAGAGATCACCACTATAGGTACCATCCACCTCCCATCCGCTAACCACCCTGTATGGTATAAGATACCGGGTCCGCGCTTACCACTGCATCCATCGTAGCGGTCCAATGGAAATAAGCAGTATAGATGCAACTATGGTCCGACAAGGGGATATCTTATCTGTGTCGTCCGGATCTACGGAGTAGTGTGCTTGGTACTGTCGTGGCGATCTTCCTGGTGCAATAGCACCGTTGTGTAGAACAGGAAAGAACTGTAGTCGATAAGCATCTCAGCCCTAGGTAAGTACACCATACACCATTTTGTGGGCAGTAGCAGCCGTGCGGGGTCGTCTTGAGTTTGTGGACGGGATGTGGAGAGTATACGGATCCCAGCGGTGAGGGAGGTTTGGTTAGGATTGGGGTAATTAATGATGAGGGATTGAGGATTGGGTTGCGATGAATGGGCTGGGTGCCCTAGGCTCGGTTACGGGGTATTTATCTGGGCGCGTGGGGGGGGGGGGGGGGGTGAGTGCTCTAGAGTTGGTTTTGGGGTATGATTGGGGTATGATTGAGGTTGAATTTGGGTAGGTGCAGTGGTTGTTTGGGCTGGGTGGGCTGGGGTTGTTGGATGATCTCTTCTGTAGTAGATGTGGATTTATGATCGGGCTTCGATGGGGTTGGGGGGCGTATTGTATCTTTTCTGCTTGTCGGAGTGTAACGGGAAGAGGAGGGAGGGGACACTCTTTCTTTGGCCGCTTATTATGATGATCTGACAAACCTCTGTTGAGTATTTGGAGGATTGGATGTAGGGTTTACGGTCTGGTTGACCACGATTAAGCATAAACGGGTGTTGATATGCGTAGGTGGATCTCCAAAACAGTGAACAGAGGTGTTTGTTTGGATTCTGTCGCTGAGAGATAATCTAGCTGGTCTGGGAGAGTATTTTGCATGCAATCTGAATGCTTCATATATCAGGCGTAAGAGTATTCTTCATCTAGAAGCTAGATTTGCCCCCTTTATCTTACTATATCAACAAGTTCAATGAATTCATTTGCCAGTTGCCCGGGCGGGACACCCCTCATACCCAGCGGGATCCCCCACCAGGTCGCTGTCTGGGTCGGAAAGCTTAGTGGGAGGAGACTTGATCCGCCAACTGGGCCCCGTGCGGCTGATCCCCCCACAACACAACAACCAGCCTGACAACCCCGATCAACATATGCGACTCTTATCAAACCGCATCAGCTCTCTTTTCCTTTGGCCTGCTTTTGTCATGCTTTGGAATCCACAGCATTGGGCAAACAATAGTCTGACACGATGCTGACGCGGACGAGCTTATCGCCTGCAGAAAAACCGGTCGCACACGAGTCGATGGCAATCTGACCAGCAAGCCGACGAATCGATACTCCCAAAGTCCATGGAGTATACCTGAAGAAGCATGAGGTCGATCTCAGCTGAGCTCGTTCGTATCGCTTCTTTTGCCTACAGTTGGGTGGCCAATTTAGCCGATGCTGCAGGAGAGGCTGAAATGGCAACTCATGCCGACCCGGGCTGAAGTCTCGCCACGCAGCACTTATAAAGGTTGCGAGGCTTTTCTCTCCAGGACGCCCAAGGTGACCGCAGGGAGATTGTTTGACCCCGAAAACCACCGCCACGATGAGGATCCTCTGCCTGCACGGATACGGCACCAACCCGGCCAGCATGAACCAGCAACTGGCGGGGTTGCGCCAACACGCGCCCCCGGACTGGAAGTTCGTCTTCCTGCGCGGTCCGACCGAGTGTCATCCCGCCGTGGGCAAGTCACCCCATCTACCATGTTGATTCTCCAGACTAACCGCGAATACAGGCCTGGCCAAGAAGTTCCCCGGCCCGTTCAACTGCTACGCCCGGAGCATGTCCCCGGACCAGACCCGGGACACGTACACGCTGCTCGACCACACGATCCGCACGCAGGGCCCCTTCGACGGGGTCCTGGGCTTCAGCCACGGGGCCGCCGTGGCCCTGTCGTATCTGCTGGAGGGCTTCGCGGCGGTCGGCGCCGCGCCCGCGGAGTACCCCTTCCGCTTCGCCGTCTTCTTCTCGTGCATTTTCGCCTGCTCGGCCGACCGCACCTTTGCCGAGGAATTGTACCCCGGGCTGCGGCCGGAGGAGTGGAGCAAGGTCCGGTCGTGCGACTACGCGCAGCTGGACACGTTGCCGGATCGGCTGCGCACGGTGACGACGGCCGTCAGTCGCTTGCTGGACTGCGTGCATCCGATCACCCGCGAGCCGCGCGGCTTCTTCCTGGATAAGCCCGTGGAGGAGACGCCGCTGCTGTTGTATCCTCCCGTCGTGGCGGCGAGGGTCCAGATCCCGACGTTGCATGTCTGGGGACGGAATGAGCCGAAGGGGCTGCGGGATGCGTCAAGTTGGGCGTTTCAGTTGTGTGAGAGTGGGGTGACGAGGTCGCTGGTACATTCCTCTGGACATGATGTGCCGAGGTCGGCGCCGGAGCTGGAGAGGATTGTGTCGATGATGCAGGAGATGGGAGGGGAGAGGGTCAGAGCTGTGCTGTAGATAACATTGGGATCGTGAGAGCGTGAAATTTAGACATGGATAGATTTATAATGACTGTCCAAAGTGCAGGGCTGGAATAGAGGTACTTATTAGGGAGTAGTATACCAGAAGGCAATGCCGATACCGTACCCCGTAGCCAATCAGAAGCCGCATAGCCCAGCGGAAGCCATCCGAGCTCGGACGGCATCCGCCCGCGCGGGGACGATCCGACCATTTCACTCGCAGCATTGAAATAAGTATCCATCCAAGTACTGTACTTAACCACAGTTGAACACATACACCTACTCTCCTCAACCGACCGTCAACCACAAACCATACCACGCGTAAACACAACCGCCCAAAATGACAGACCTCCACAAAATTCCCCACACCACCCTCTCCGCCTGCGTGCACCGCATCCTCACAGCCAACGGCGTCTCCGCCGCCGACGCCACCACCATCGCCGACTGCCTGATCGCCGCCGATCTGCGCGGGGTCGACACGCACGGCAGCAATCGGATCCCCAGCTACATGGCGCGGATCCGCCAGGGGGTGCTCGACCCTCGCGCCGTGCCCACCCTGACGCAGACTACGCCCGTCGCGGCGCAGGTCGACGGCCACAACGCCTTCGGGTTCGTGGCCGCCCACCTGGCCATGACGCGGGCCATCGCCATGGCCCAGGAGTTCGGGATCGGCCTCGTCTCCGTGAAACACAGCAACCACTTCGGCATGTCCGCGTGGCTGGTGCAGCAGGCCGTCGACGCCGGCCTCATGAGTCTGGTCTTCACCAACTCCTCGCCCGCCCTACCCGCCTGGGGCAGTCGCGAGAAGCTCCTCGGCGTGTCCCCGATCGCGTGCGGCGCGCCGGCCGGCACCGCTCCGCCCTTCATCCTCGATATGGCCCCCAGCGTGGCGGCGCGCGGCAAGATCTACAAGGCGCTCCGCCGCGGGGAGTCGATCCCCGAGGACTGGGCGCTGGATGCCGAGGGGAACCGCACGACGGATCCGGCCAAGGCGTTGGAGGGGGTGATGCTGCCCATGGGCGGGCCCAAGGGGTCCGCGCTCGCCATCATGATGGATGTCTTCTCCGGGGTGTTCTCGGGGAGTGCGTTCGCCGGGGATGTGACGGGCCCGTATGATCCCTCCCGTGAAGCGGACGTGGGGCATTTCATCGTGGCCGTCAAGCCGGATTTGTTTATGGGGTTGGAGGAGTTTAAGGCGCGCATGGATTATCTGTATCAGCGGGTCGTGGGGGGGCAGAAGATGCAGGGCGTGGACAGGATCTATTATCCCGGTGAGATTGAGTTGGAGATGCGCGAGAGGAGGCTGCAGGAGGGGATTCCGTTTGCGAAGGCGGAGATCGAGGCGTTGAATCGCGAGGCGGAGTTGGTGGGGGTGGAGGGGTTGACGGTGGAGTAAGTGGTAGTGGGGATGGTTTGGGTTGGGTTGGTTGTACAGATGAATGCGAGAAAGCAATGTATTCTTGGCTGTGATTTCTAGATATTTTCGGTTTATATTCAAGAGGAATTGAGATTCCCGTCTGCTCTCGAGTTGAGGGTGTTTCAGCCTGTGGCCTGTTCTCAACACGCGACGACTCTGCTTTGTATTTCAACAAACACTTAACGGTTGATTCGATGGGGCTGCTGCCATGCTCTCACCTAGGGCAGTTCTGTCCATATGGTTGTTCCATTACCTCAACGCATGGCAAGGATTGACCCTCCTCTAGGTCCACTGCCAGACCCCAAACCCCTACATCCTCCATGAGCCAATCGCGCGTCGAGATAGAACACGCATCCGTGATAGATTGATCTACTTGCCCAAGTCATACAAAGAAAGTCTTTGCAGGGGCTAAAGGGTCAGATGATAGTCGAGGGAAAACTCCAAGCCCGAACAGGAAAATGCATAGGTTGGCGGCGTGCGAAGTCAGCTTGGCATTGCGCCTGTAGGGTGATGGCATTGAACCTGTAGGGTGAGTTCATTTGAACAACTCGCATGTAAGCACCTAAGTAAGCGCCATCTTGGCCTTCTTTCAGGGTCGATGGTCACCAGTCAATCGGTGGCCGGTGGGGGCAGCAGGGATTGGAGCGTCGAAACTCGGCGGAGTTCGGTGAGGTTCCGGGCCCCTCTGGGACTGAAGTACCTATGAACCATGAGTTTACTGGAATAGTCAAGGGTTGACCTGACCAAAGAAGTTGACTTGTTGAAGCCATCTTTATAGAATCGCTCGAATGATGTTCTCTTAGGTGTTGACAAGATTGAGGATCCCAGTTGTTTTATATGTACGCGGAAGATTTGGTGGATTCGGAGCCGAGGAGCAATGGGCAAGATGATAAAGGGACCTCGGAGTTGGCGCAAGCCCTAACTCTGGGCTGAGATCGGGCGGGTCCTCTTCCTTGAGTCCAGGTGAACAAAATCAAAACAACGAAAGCTTGTGCTTGTAGGTGAACCTTTGGTGCTTTCTTAACAAACAACATCACGTATTACACCCTCAACGATATACCCAGGCACTGTACACTTGCCCTTGGATTAAGACTCTAAACCCTTTAGACCAGTGGTACTCGACTGTCGTTGATTGGAAAAGCGAGAGCTCAGCTCATCCTGTGCTTCTACTGATTCACACGGCGTTCTGAAGGGCTAGAAAATCGCTCGGAAAAAGTGGGTCCATGTATGGGTTGACAGCAAGCCGAGGATACTGCGAGAAGCTAAATGAGAGGCTACTTGAAGCTAGAGAACTATAGTGAGACATAACAACATCCCACGATATCCGACGAATATCTAGGCGGCGAGTCTCCTCTCCACGTTCGGCAGCCCGAGCTGGACACGTCTGTTAAGCAAAGTTTTCTACGACCCAAAAATCGTTCCTCCCTTTTGCATTTCAGTCTATAGACTTCCAGTCAATCTTTCCACCCCCACCATCGCATCATAATTTCCTGAAACTATGAATTCCAGCCCCCTCGTCGCCCGCCTCGCGGTCACCGGAATCTTGATCTCCTCCCTCTGCTGGCTCTATGCAATCTCCCAGGGCGTCGAGCCGGACGTGAAACACCTTCTATGGTGTCACCTGAGCTTGGCCATTTACCCCGCCTTCGTCCACCGATGGCCAGCGGCGCATCGACGACCAGCGACTGCATAGGAGCAAGCTCAATGGTGTTGGTGAGAGAACATGGATACCCTATGTACTGCGGTTCCAATGGAAGGACGGTGATGGAAAACGTGGATAAATGGTGCATTCGGTTTATTTACGTGAGGCTATCTGAGGCACTACCTGAGAGCCGACGCAGCGCGGCAGGGGCCGGTTCAAGTCGGAAGATTTCCAAGAGAAAGCGATCAGTTCTAGTGATTCTAGAGTGAAATCATCCCCGAGTATCGTCAACCGAATCGCGGGGTGGATTCTCTCTATATTGATCTATGCTCCGGAATTCGAACACTCCCGAAGTCATGTCTCATCCCTCTAAAAGCTCCCCCAGTAGTGCAGATCATAATCCACACCGCCAGGCCTCCACAACGGCTTGGGAGTGTACACCGGAATCGGCGACGCAGCTGTCCAGGGGCGTCAGATTAGCCATTATCGTCCAACTTTACTACGCATTGCTCCAGCCCACAAAGGGGGGGGAAAGGCCTTAAATGAACTGGAAGAAGAGGGAAGACTTACTTCCATAGCCCGTACTCGGCACCGCCCAGGTCGGCGACGCGGGGGCCGTCCACCCCGTCGGCGACGCCGTGATGGTGTACGTGCTTGTGTACGTGGTGGGGGTTGCCCCGGGCGCGAGGGACTTGATCCCGTCGTTTGCGCCGTAGGAATCATCCCCCGTACCAAAGACGTTGTTGATCTTGTTCAGCACGGTGGTGCCGGTCTCGGTCCAGACGGTGAAATCCTCGATCGTGACGTTCGTGGCGTACGTGAGGTCGTTGGCGATGAGGTAGAGGGGCGGGCGGACGGTGCCTTGGGCGACGGAGCCTACGTTTGCCGTTAGTATCCGGTATAGGTGGCTACAATTGTGGAAAGTTGTGCAGTGGGAGGTAGCGACGGACCTGAAAAGTTCTTGAACACCAGGTTGCTCAACGCCACCGCTCCCGTGTCCGGCTCGAAGGTATTCTGCCAGTACTGGTTGACGCTTAATCCGTACAGACTGGCCTTGGACCGGAAGTTCTCGAAGGTGACGTTGGTGACGTAGCCGGAGCCGCCGGGGTAAGTCTTGATGAAGGCGATGTTGTTGCCTTGGATGATGCTGATGTTTTTGGCGACCTTCACTTCGGTCAGCGGAAGCTCATACTGAGACCTACTAACAAGTAAGGATGGGGCGGGAACTGACGATATTGGAGATCTCGGCAGAGACGTTCAAGCTGCCAATGGAAATTCCCGAGCCGGCCTGGTTGCAAACCAGGTTCTCGACCAGGGCGTGGTGGGAGGGACTCTTGACGGAGACGCATTCGTCGCGGTTGGTGACCTACCCATCATGAACATCATCAGCAAGGCAAGCAGGGGAACGGGCTGAACA
The DNA here is from genome assembly GCF_001890905.1 of Aspergillus aculeatus ATCC 16872. Classification (NCBI taxonomy): domain Eukaryota; kingdom Fungi; phylum Ascomycota; class Eurotiomycetes; order Eurotiales; family Aspergillaceae; genus Aspergillus; species Aspergillus aculeatus. The sequence goes on from NW_017962980.1 coordinate 1,792,683, forward strand.
AGAAAACAAACCTCATTGTCATGGATCCAGTAGTTAGTACCGATAGCATCGATGCCGTCGTAACTGCCCAGGTTCGCCCCGCGGATCGTCAAGTGGTAGACCTCGACGTTCACGCCAAAGTCCAGCACAAAGTGGAACTTAGGGCTGTCGACCAGGATCAAGTCGTGGACGGTGGCATTGATGGCCGAAACGACTCGCACGAGCCGGGGGCGATCGGTGCTGCAGTTGTTCATTAGCACCCGGATCTGCACGAATGACTGCAACAGTAAACTTACTTGTTGAGATTCCGATAGATGTATCCCTGGCCCTGGATTGCTCCCAGTCCGTTGGACGAGTAGAACTCGAAATCGACAGCTGCCTCATTCATCAGCACATAACAAAAAAAACCCGAAAAAAGCAACCGAGAGGGGGGAAAGGAAAAGACATACCATTCACAATAACAAGCACATCTAGCAAGAACTTCTGGTCACCCTCACCGTTGATGGTGGAATTGAGCACGTCCACGCCGGCATAGCCCTGGAGGATCAACGCACGTTCAATGGTCCAGTTGCCCCCGTAGGCGGCGGTGATTAGCCCATCCAGCTGGAACGCCCAGTTGGTCGCGTTGCTGAGCACCACCCCGCGCTCGATCAGATAGTTCCCCTCGGGGACGATCAGTCGACTGCCCGGGTTGGGGAGCACGCACTCGGTGAAGGTGGTCTCGAGCGCGGTGGCGATGTCGGTGCTGTTGTCGGCGACGGCGCCGTAGTCGAGGATGCTGCACTCGTGGGTCTTGAGGGAGAGGTCGGTGGTGGGACCCACGGGGCCGATCAGCTGGCCGGCTGCTAGGCCAGCGAGGACTAGGGAGGAGAGAAGAAGCATTGTGATGATGCTGGTGCTTGTCTGGAGGTAGGACTTTAGGGGTTATGGATGCCCTTTTATACCTGAAGCGTGTCTTCAGGACCAGGGGCAGAGGAGCATGGCGAGGGACTGCAGAAGATTGACGTGATCATGGTTTAATTTAAACAATCCTGCAGCTATATTACCTACGGTGGAATGGTTGGACTAGGGGAAGTGGTGCCTGCAGCTGGGGTGGTCTGCAGGTTTAGGCGAATGAGCTTCACATGGACTAACTTGATAAAGACATTTCTCGTTGGATATTGCAGTACGTGATCTGATGTCAATGAAAGAAAAGCAATTGTATTTTTGTATTCTACCGACCACACCACGGACTAAATCCTGTTTGCACAGCCCACGTATACTCTCAGTGTCCTCTCCAATCACGCCTTCTTGCCCTTCTCCTCCGCAAGCGCCTCCTTCCTGGTCTTGGACTTGGGATCGAAATACGGCGTCTCAGCCTGCGGCGCAACCCGCAGCCCATGCCGAAGATGGGGAACTATCAGTTGCAGAACATTAGCACTCTCGTCCACTCCTCCATCTAACAGATTCACCACGCGATAGCAGCGACAGCAGAATGACTCACAGTAATCGAAAATCCCCGTATGAAAAGTGGCGCGATTATCCCAGATGGCCACCGCGTTCTTGGACCACTTCCAGCGCACCTGGAACTCGTACCCCTCCGCCACGGTGCGATAGAGGTTATCCAGAATGCCATCGCCGATGCGCTTCTCGAGGCCGACAATCTCCTTGGTGAAGTTCTCGTTGACGTACAGCGTCTTCCAGCCGGTCACTGGATGCGTGCGGACTACGGGGTGCTGGCATTGACCCACGAATTAGCCATTGGACAGTACTTTTGTTACCTAGAGTTCCGGAGGCTTGAACACTCACATTAGTCTCGATAGGATCCCTCCGGAGACATCCACTCGTCCGCAGGGCTTTCTCCGCCTGCTCCAGCCCGCTATGCTTGGCCTCGAGCGTCTCCAGGAAGGCGCGCAGTTTGGGCGATAGAGCTGTCATGCTCGCCAGTTAGCATCTCCCCAATCCCCTTGCCACTCAACCCCTCACTCACTCTCCACACCATATCAAGATGGAGGAAAACTCACATTCATACAAAGCATACCCACTCGCCCAGATCGTATCACCACCAGTCTCCTCCCCGCCCGGTCCCGCTTTAGGCAGCGTATCCATCTTCAACATCGTCAATCCGGGCGGCTGCAACTCGTAACTGACATCGGAATGCCAGATCTGATGACTCCGGCCGTTGACCGCCGTCTCGTCCTTGTGGATGGGGTGCACCCACGGCAGGTCCGGGATGATGCCGGCCATCTGGTGGATATGCAGGTCCCCAAAGTACGCCCCGAAGGCGATCTGCTCGTGCACGTCCATGTTTTGATCCCGGAAGAAGACGACCCCGCGCTCAGCGACCAGCCGCGCGAGGTCGTTCTTCTGCACATCCGTCAGCTGGGTGAGCTGCAGGCCGGTGAGTTCCGTCCCGATTTCGGGGGTGAGGTGGATGATTTCGGTCGCGGCGGAGAGGAGGTCCTGCTTGTTTGGGGAGGAGGAGAGGCCGCGGTCGGTGAAGGGTTGGATGGTCAGATTGGGAAGCTTGAAGGGGGTGTAGTTAGGGTATTGCAGGCCGGCGGCGCGCACCGAGTCCAGCGGGGAGACGCCGCGCGGAGTGCGGTATTCCGGGTGCGGCAGGTTGGGGGGTCGTGGAGGCAGGACCAGGTCCTTTTGCTCGGAGGGTTGGATGGAGCCCATTGTGGTCGGTGTTTTTCGAGAGCTTGGGAAGAAAATGGAGGGGTAGATTGCCAAGTGCAAGCAAAAAGGAAAATGTCAGATAGCTACGGCCGGGCTGTTTGTTGCTGACGGCATCACTTAGGGCTTTATAGGTGGGAAAAGACGTGATCGAGGGGCAGTCGGTGGTCATCTTCCCGGGGTTCGGCATCGTGCAGTTAATCTAAAGTACACTATAGTGCTTGTCGACTGGGTCAGGCAATTCTCAGTAATAGCCGAGAGATGCGAAGCAGGGGTCCAGGAAATGGGGTCCTGTTGGTGGACTTATCTCCGTCACGTCATTCGGCCTCGGTGTGAGGCTATACTTGCAATCTACTGATACTGTACCTACTAGCTGATAACAAGGCAGTATATCACCGTTGCCCTTCGGCTTACACTCGACTTGGCACGGCCCGGATATCATAAAGCAAACCAAAGCGTGACCGAGGATAGCAAGTGCAGACAGAGCCCCTTATAACACACTGATGCGGAAGGGGTGGGAGGTGGTTACTACTTTGCCTGTTTCAAAGATGAGTAGACTATCACCGTGATGCAACGAAAAGTCCCCTTTACAATCTATATCCTAGGGAGGGTAGAAGTCACCTGGTGTGACTTTGATCGGGATATTGGAGATGAAGATATGATGGAGGATGAAAATAGGAGGCCCAATCATTGACCCTTCACTGGATTGTAAACATTAAGAATAACCTCGCGGCGGTAAAACTGAGTCCAAGTTGGCTAGAACATATTGCAAGCAATGGCAGGGAGCCATTGAGCCTCAGCTCTGTATATTTCTTACACTAATCCAACCCTCCTTCCACCACTGAAAAAAGCCATTACGCACACCACACCACACCACCCAAACAACCTTCCACCCCATCCAAGTCCCACACTCTTCCCCTAGCTATCGAAGAAAAAGTCCAATCGCTTGTTCCCCTCGTCCTTCGTATTCTCCAGGTAATCCGCCTTCTGCTCGTCCGTCATCGCCGCCCACTTGTCCTGCTTCCACTGGTTGCGCTTGGCGTAGTACACCTTCGCCAACACATACACGACAATCGTCGCGACGTTGATGGCGATGAGCTGGCCGTCACCCCGGTGATAGTACGGCTTATCGTCGTCGCGATAGATGTTCGACGAGGCGATCCCGGACAGCTGGATGGTGATGTTGTACAGGGCGGCGCTGACGGCGCGGGTGCGCACGGCGTTGCTGAGCCGCGAGCACCAGCCAACATGCGCCGCGTGGGGCGAGGGCCAGCCCAGCAGCACGAAGGTGACGGCGTAGAGGCCCCAGTGGGACAGCACGCTGGCGCTGCGGTACAGCACGATGAGCAGCGGCAGCGACCAGAGCTGGGTCAGGATGCCCACGTAGCAGATCTGGCGCCAGCGCTCGGAGAGCTCCGTCACCAGCAAGAGATTGATCGCCGAGAAGACGGTGACCGGGATGCCGAGCAGCGTGGTGTGGAAGGTCGAGAAGCCGATCGCCTTGAGGGACAGACTGAGGTAGGACTTGGGCGGCGAGGTCGGGATCTCGAACAGGATCCCGATCACGTAGATCGGCCACAGGTCGTAGTCCTTCAGACTCTTCCACAGCATCCCCAGCGTCAGGGCCTCGCGGTTGTGCATGTCCCCCTTGGACGGGTCGTCGCGCAGCACCCGGTTCACGATGATCTTCTCCTCGCGCTCCGTGAAGTACCCGCGCGGGTTCCACCAGGTTTTGGTCTGCGTGGGGCCTGGGACGAGGAAGAGAAAGCTGAGGAAGCCGATCACGATACTGATGAGGGCCTCGATCAGGAACAGCCACCGCCAGCCCTCGCGGCCGTCGACACCGCGCATGTGCAGGACGCCGTAGGCGATGAACGAGGCGATCACGCCGGAGATGGAGTCGACGAACCAGAAGAAAGCCAGGCGGATGGGCATCTCCCGCTTCGTGTAGAAGTACGACAGGTAAAGGATGGCGTCCGGGATGAATCCGCCCATGAACAGGCCGATGAAGAAGCGGCAGGCGAAGAAGCCCGCCCGGTTGTGCATGAAGAACTGTCCGCCCGAGGCCAAACTCCAGAGGATGATCTGCACGGGGATCCAGCGGTCGGGGCCCAGTCGCTTGCCGATCATCTGGGACGGAATCTCCGCGATCAGGAAGCCGATACGATACATGTTCTGGGCGTTGTTATAGTCGTTGGTGTTGATGCCGAGGTCGGGGAGGAGGTTGTCCGCCGAGGCATTGCTCAGGTTCCCGCGATCCAAGTTCAGTCCGAAGAACATGACGAAGATCCAAAGGAGGATCGTGAGGTCGGTCTTGCGCCGGACGGCTCGCTCCTCGCGATAGGTCCATCGCTCCGACGGGTCGAATCGATGCAAGTTCTCGTAGTCCGCATGGGGCTGGTAGAAACGGGCCAGGTTCGGGTCGTCGAAGACGCTCCGCGTGGTCGCGACGGCATCCAGATCGATCGTCTTCTTGCTGCGGGCCGAGAAGAAGGCGAAGAGCGACCGGGATTGAGGCTCATCGTCGGGTTCGGCCAGCGATGACGACTTGTCCTTGGTGTCTCCGGCCGGACTGTCGATGCTGGTGGCCTGGACATCCTCTAAAGGATGTTTGCCATCGAGTGCCGATGTCTGATGGGAGATCGACATTCTTGCTTAGCGATGCTGTGATGCCCAGCTAGCTCTCTAAACCAAGGAGACGCACCTGAACTTCGACTTATCGTGGCGACGGTGCGCTTCATATACTGCACTTTAGCATGTGCATGGGTGGCAGTATGCGCACTGAAGGTGCAAACGAGCATATGCATGCGTGCTTCAAGGAAGCGATGGTGCAAGAATGTGGTGTCCAGATCTTGTACAAGTCCACACTAGTGGCATTGAAGTGGATGGCGAATTGTAGGACCGTCTAATCTGTTAGATATGATAGCAATCTAGCAAGCCAATCATCTCCTGTGATAATTAACCGCGACTCGATTAATATTCGGAGGTCAAGCTCACGGCTGTTCACCTCGGAACTGTGCTTGGGCCACGCCATGGCTTGCCCAGATCGCTAAGGCGAAGAGGACAACGCCAACCCGCTAACAAGAAATCAGAAGCCGCTCGGATGACAGGCTAGATGACCAAAGTGATAAATGGAAAAGTTAGCTGGATGGATGGCAGGGGAGGGGGAGCAGGAGCAAGAGGAAGAGGAGTGCGGGATGTTGTCATGTCAGGGTTGGCTTGCACCATTTGCTGCCGGATTGTGTTATCGTCTTCAGCCTCCATTCGAAGAACGTTAGCCAGACAACACCACACAAGCTCAGATAATAGTTCATCGGTGTCTCGCCGAGATTCATCTATTTTCCTGTCTCTGATTCATGGAATATTATGATCCATCCAGTTCAGCGAACCGTATTGAGGCTCCATAGTATTAGCGAGGATGGTGTGAGAAGTCCAGCATCCTTGTAGCTTTCACAAGATCAATCACGCCTTCCCTGCAGGATTCTGCGGGGCAAGCAGACTTCTAAATCAACGATGCAATTCTTGCGGTGAGTAGGGTGAGTCACAAACGAGTAGACTGATGATTTGAATTAGAAAGATAGTCTCCCTAGGAGGAATGAGGATACTTACCACTATGTGTCTGAATCTGGAGCCATTCACATGCTTGGAAAACACATGTCACCACTAACAGGTATGGGCAAGTTAGCTATAAACAGAATAGTAACAAAAAGTCTACCTAGTCATATAGATGGTGGTGTTGTTTATTTTATCGATGGATAAAAAAGGGGAACGCTCAAGCAACCCCCCACCAAGTTCCATCATATAACTATAAGCATGTATATAGAGCTAGGACATAGGGCTGACAGCCGTTTCAAGACAGCTCCAATTCGACTCCGGGTCGGATCAATACATTCAGGGATTCGTTCCTGGGCTGGATCTGTCAGCTACTGTACAACATCGGTACTAAGATTCTACTCATGCATACTGGATAGCCCATGCATGTCAAGTGGAAACCCTTCTACATGGAACCCACTCGGGCAAAACCAATAGAATCCAGGGTCGTTGCAACTTCCACGTGGCAGATGGGCCAACAATGTTTCAACTCCTGGTACGGTTCTTCGAGATCCCCAGCATGGACAAATAACCTTGGAGTACCGGGTCAGACCCAGGTCACAAGTTTCATTCCTGAGAGCAGAGGCAGCCTACACCAGTTTAGAAAAAAGTGACATCGCTCTATATTCATGTTGAGTTCAGACCGGACTAGCCCGTCTTTGAGTACCGAGGCCTGAGATGGTGTTAACGCAGCCAGCGCATTGCCCATCCCAGCCGCATAGCACCGTGTACCATGATATCAGCACGTCAAATCAGCTGCCCGTCAACAAAGTCCACCACCTGCACCCTCTCCAGATACTGCAAGACATCCTTGACCAGGGCAATGTGCACCGGGTCCATCTTGGCGAAGTAATCGCGATCGCTGGCGTGCTCAAACACGGAGACGAACGCATGGCTGATGCCATCCTGCCAGCAAAAGGTCAACTTCCTATCACTCACCACACCGGCAAAGACATCAACTTACCTGCAGCCCTTCAATGGAGGCATCCACACCGCCCTTCATGCTGACGATGTACGGCTTGCCGGTCTCGGGATGAATGCAGGAGTCTTTAAGACCCTTGATCCGACTAGCGACCTGGAAGGTATTGTCAGCCGGCATTCCCGCTTTGCCGCTAGCTCCAACAACGCACGTTCTCTTTAATGTCCGAACCGACATCGGGCTTGAATTGAAGCAGAACAATGTGAGAGATCTGCATGTTGTCTAATGTTCTAAATGTCCCTTCACGAAGCAAACTTTACTCGACAACCGACTAAGAGAGACGAAACTGTGTCTTATACGACACCATTGACAGGGCTGCTTAGAAATCCGTTCCGCAACCTACATCATGACCCAACTCATCAACTCATCAGACCCATCTGAACTAGCAAGTTGGAAGATTCTAGCGATGTCGGCAGGAGAGTTTGAGAGCCTGTTTGAGGCAGCCCTGGAAAATCGGATCATCCTAAAACGGATTAGTTTCCACCATGCCACAGATTCTGCAGCGGAATCTAGTCCCAAAGCGGTTAGGTTCCCGCAGTTTGTTCTTGCTTGGCAGGGTCCGCCCAGTTGGTGGTAGTAGTTCAGTCTTCCCGAGTGCTGTTCAGTACCTTATCCGTATATTCCAATGGTAGAAATACTTTGCGGCATAACTCAACCTCCCTGGTAAGCGAGGGCTGATTTCTAATCCTGCTGTCGCCTCAATTGCCTCGAAAAGCTATAAGAACACCGGAAGAATCCAAGCATATTCCCATCATCATCACCATCATCAGCACAATCATCATCGACAGTTTCAATCACCACAACTGCCTTGATCTTTCACCTCTTTCACCTCCTTCCCAACCGATCTTCACATATCAACATATCAACCTCCACAATGTCTCCTCGTCTAGCATGGATCGGCCTCGGCAACATGGGTCGAGTACGTCACTCCTAATGTAAACCCATATAGCCTCAGTCAAACTAACACAATGCAGGGAATGGCCTCCAACCTCGCCGCTAAGGGCCCCCAAACCACCCCCCTGATCATCTACAACCGCACCGCCGCGCGGGCCGAAGCCTTTGTCAAGGCAACCCCCAACACCACCGTCTCCGCCTCCCTCGCCGACACCGTCACCGAGGCAGACATCATCTTCACCTGTGTCAGCGACGATGCCGCCATCACCTCCCTGGTCACCTCCGCCCTGGCCACCGACGTCAAGAACAAGCTCTTCGTCGACTGCTCTACCGTGCACCCGGACACGACCACCACCGTGCACCAGCAGCTCACCGCCGCGGGCGCGCGCTTCGTCGCGAGCCCCGTCTTCGGCGCGCCCGCCATGGCCGCCGCCGGCCAGGTCATCTGCGTGCTGGCCGGTGCGCCCGCGGACGTGGAGGCCGTCAAGCCCTACACGACGGGGGTGATCGCCAAGTCGTTCCTGGACTTCTCGGGCAGCGCGCCCGCCAAGGCCTCGCAGCTGAAGGTGCTGGGCAACACCTTCGTCATCGGCATGGTCAAGTCGATCGCCGAGGGGTTGGTTGTCGCTGAGAAGACCGGCCTGGGCACCGACGCGCTGATGCAGTTCTTCGAGAATGTGTTCCCCGGCCCCTACGTCGCGTACGCCAACCGCATGCGCACGGGCGACTACTACAAGCGCGAGGAGCCGCTGTTCGGCATCGATTTGGTCCGCAAGGACGCCAGACACGCTTTGGATATGGCCCGTACTGCGGGCGCCACGATGCGGGGCGTCGAGTTGGCCGATAAGTACATGGAGAAGGTGCAGGAGAAGCAGGGGGAGAAGGGCGACTTGGCGGGAATCTATGGCGCCGTCAGACAGGAGGGTGGCTTGGAGTTTGAGAACTGAGATCTCAGTCGTTTTGGATGATTCCTGTTTGGACTGCGGCGTTATATGTCTAGCCTAATTGATATTGCTGGATTTCCTGGACGTTTCTTTTTTCCTTATAAACAGAAAGGCTAATTACTTAACTCATGGTTTGCCACCCTCGTATCGCCGCCCAATGGGTGCTCCTGCTGCTGAGGCTTCTACGAGCGCAAGCAGAGATCTTGCACTTCCACACAGCGGCGGTGGGAATGGGGAAAGTCCTAAGTTGCCGACCCCGTAGCAGCCATTGTACACTGTTACCGCCGACATGATCACTTAGTTTACTGTTGTGGATTCTGCCCAATTGGGAGGTCTTGACAAAGCCGTACTTGAATCAATCTCGACATATTCTGCAACTGTCATGTGGAAATCGACTATTCATTGAAGTAGAGTATTTGTATTGAAAAGTTACGACTACACGGGTTGAAGAAAGTGACGCAAGAGTAAAGAAGGGAGCTATATATACCAAGCGAGCGAAGGCGGCGCGGCGGGAGAACAACCCTACTAGTATGTCTGTATATGCTGAGTTTGACTTGATCTGACCCCGTGGCCCGATGGAGTTCAATGATCAAGATTGTATGCTAATGTTAATTATCTAATGAGCCAGAACTTGAGAGACAACATAAGGAAAGAAAGACAGGCCCCCTCCATGCCCGGGAAGCAAGCAGTCCAACTGGTGTATCAGTATGCATAGCGCAAACCTAGGCGTCAGCATGGTGAGCAAGATATTGGGGCAGAAGACTCGGGTGGCCCGGCCCTATAGTTGTGCCAGTGAAGACTGCGCCACCAAGTTAAATGGTTTTATCCAAGATTAGTTTCGTGAACGAACAGGATACCTCTCGTCAGTAGGATCTACATAAATGATCTATAGCATTTTGACCTTGGAGTGGTCTTGAGAACATAAGAGAGCACACCAGGACTACAGATACGGCGAAGTTTCTGCAAGTTCAGTACTGAAGGAAAGGACTAACCCGCCAGTCACAACTTTGAAAACTTCTCAAGAAGCACGTCCTACAGTTGCTTGAAATAATTACAAATGTCGAGACCGAATATCTCTGGGAATGACCACATCTCGTGACGAATAAGCTTTGAAACTGCACCCCTCCGCAGTTCCAAGCCCCAAGCCACACCCGCAGATCGAGTCGGATCATCCGCCTGCCACTGGGCGCCTTAGCCCGCCTAAATGCCCGAACTTCTAGGGTTGATCCAACCAGCTGGTTAGGTCGACTGCATCGGCATATACGATCCGTGCTATTTTTGGGACTATGCCATGCAGGTCTTGAACTCAACACCAGGACTGTCACCATTCGTCGTGAGATTGCTTATTATTGTACGACGGCCAGTTCCTAATTCTTAAGAGGAACTAAATATAGCGTCTACATCTGAGACCTTTTCACTATTTATGGTAGAGGACTTCAGTGATGGTCGAGAAGATGCTATATAAACATGATCCTGCTCGGGTCATACCCCTTCTTCAAACCCAACAACTCAGTAAATCCGCAACAGAAGCCATAAGACATCTCACTCTACGCGCACCCTCGAAACCTTTCTTACAGAGTCCATCCTCAACCACCAAAATGAGAACCGCTTGGCTCTCCACCCTCTCCCTCCTCACCCTCAGCGCCGCAGCCTTCAATGTCTCCGTCACCTTCCACGGCGCAACCGAGGACGAGTCTTACTCCCTCCTCTTTCCCACAGACACCACCGCCGTGCAGATTGGTACGTTGCTCCACCTTTTCCTTTCGGAAACCTGTCTATTCTCCGTTTTTCCTTTCTCTTTTTACCTCGAAGTGCCTTTCTCTCTCCTCATTTTCTTATGTAAATAAGATCACTGATACTATGTGACACGTGCAGATAATCCCATGATCGTGTACAGCATCTCCTCGCCGGGCGGCGGCTTCTGCACCTTTGTGGGGGTGGAGGGCGAGGATGTGGTGATCTTTGCCGAGGATGAGGAGACTTTGACGACTCCGCAGGCGATGAAGTGGGGTAGTTGTGATAACAACTGAGAGCTGGCTGAACTGAGTCAGGACCGCCAGGCTGGGTTCTTTATCGGGGGACAGATGCAGGAATGGGTTGATTGTCATAAGCTCTCTTTATTGTACAAGACGTGGAGCGGGGATGAGAATTTCACACTCATTTGATACAAACACTTCATAGTAGCAGAAAGACAAAGCGTGTTGTTGCCTGAAGAGACTTTCCAGATTTGATTATCTGCCTGCAATCCTGCAACACTGTAAGTTCTCTATCAAAAATAAAGAGTTCAAGGCTCAACGCGTCAAAACCTGCAAACTGAAAGCTTCAACCCCAAACCCGGCTAGTTAATAAACAGCCCCTGTGCTACTCCTATTCACTATCGTGAGTTTGCTAGATCATCCTTCACTGGGTAGACCCAGATCACCCCATCTCTCACAAGAGAAACACAGCAAACACCTGTTAACTATTATCACAATGGGTCAAGTACACACCACAGCCACAGCCGGAACCGGAGCGGAAACCTGGCAGACCGAGGTTCAGGGCCACCCGATCACCGTGCACACGAACACCGTCCTCACGGACGACCACAGCAATGGGAACGGCAACCCGACGATTCACGTCACCGGGAACGTAAACGTGAACGTGAGCACAAACGGGAACGGGAACGGGAACGGAAACGTAATCCAAGGCCCCAAGGTCCTTTGCTTCGACCTGCCTTCCAATTTCACCGACCGGCGGGGGCTCGCGGCGCGCTTCCTGCAGCACGAGTGGCGCACGCAGCGGCAGAACCACCCCCACACCTACCCGCCGGAGATGCTCTTCGCGGGCATCGCGACGTGCCACCAGCACCAACGCGCGCGCTTCTTCTACGAGGCCTCGCCGGCCCACCACGGGCCCCCGCTGCTCTGGACGTCTCGAAACGGCCAGACCGAGTTCCCGGCCCCTTCGGCGGCGGATCGGTTCACCTTCGTGCGGGACACCTTTGCGTTTAGGATAGATCTCCTCTCCAAGCAGAGGGGGCTGGGGGCGGATGTGGCGGCCAGGTGGGACGACGGTGTCGGTCAAGACCTCTTCGACCTAGTGGAGAGGCTGGCAGATCGGTTTCTGGGTTGACATGCCGGTTGGGTTGGCAGGGAGTGGTCTCCGTCGTCGCGGCTGCAGTGTAGCTGGCTTAGCTAGTTGTGCTCGTTCTCCTTTTTCTACTCTTGTTGGTGTAAGAAGCTATCTTCAACCAGTCAACAAGTCAATTCGAAATCGACCAATACAGAATTCTACGATATTAAATAATCTTTCCTTCTTCTTTCCGCATTCTAAAAACAGGATCACTGATAACATCAAGTTCTAAAAGTGATCTTACATCTGACATACAGTATCCTTCTCTCTATATAACGGCTTCTATGCTTTTGGGAGAGGTAGAGGGCAAGAATGTAGTTATCTTTACAGAAAGTAAAATAAGGTCCACAACTCCGCAGGTATAAGTAGGGCAGTTGTGATAATACCCAGGATTGGACTAGCTCCTCATAATATACATCAAGCAGGTATCGTCAATACCCAGTACTCTGATCCAAATACTTGACAGTAGCACTTAGTTAGAGTGTTTTGTGGTCCGGTATACTGAAGTCTTTACATCTTTGACAGTCTTTGTTTCTATCACCTTATCATGAGATCTTCCCGCTATCATCCCTTGTCTGTATGCCCTCAATGAAGTCAGTTCTTTATCCACTCGAAAATCTACCCCCCCCTAAGCTGGCGAAGAGGTTGGCTTCTGCTGGCTTATAAATACATCGTTTTCCTCCCCTTCTGCATAAAGTATTCTTTGAGGTCATCCTTCGTACTGCAATTCCAAGCATCCAGCCTCACCCGGAAAACACAAGCCAAAAGCTTTAACCGACCCACACCCACACACACACAACATGGATCTAGCAGCACTCGCCGCCGGCATCGAAATTTCGACGTGGCAGACGGAATTTGAAGGCCACACAATCACCATCCACACGAGCAAGGACACTCTGACGGCCGCCCGAAGTCTCCAGACCCGCCAGGCCGCCGCGGGAATCCGACACAAGCTGCCCCCAATTCTCAGCTTCAACGTTCCCGCCGATCTGGCCGACGACGATCCATGGGGCTTCGCGGCGCGCTTCCTCCAGCACGAGTGGCGCAGCCAGCGGCAGAACCACTCGTACCCGACGGACATTATCCTCGCGGGCGTGGCGACGTTCGACCCGCTGCAACAGGCGCGGTTCTTCCACGAAGCGTCTCCAGACTCTCAGGACCCGCCTGTGCTCTGGACCGGGAAGCATGGTTGGACAGAGTTCCCGGCGGCTTCCTCGCCGACGGATGTCGCGTTTCTGCAGGTTACCCTGGATTTCATGGTGGATCTGCTCTTCAAGAATCGCTCGGGGGCGATGACCACCACACCTTGACGTGATGGCAATCCTGAAGGATTCCCTATTCCATCATGAGGTGGGAATCACGCTGGCGGACGGGTTACAGTAGCCCTGGCTGCATTGTGGCTAGCTATTTGTAGCTTCTTTCTTATACTCGGCAGTGGAAGCGATTATCTTCTCTTACTTCGCAAGAAGAAAGATATAAAGAAGAAAAGAATAATTGAACAATGACAATCATAAGAATTATGACACATCACACATGATTGAGCGTTCAGCTGAGTTCATCCGAACCGTGATCGTGACTCGGCTACCATATCCGTAATATCAACTTTCACTTTACTCGAGAGTAGACGTAATTGTCGACTTTTTACTTAGAAACTCTGCGAGTGTATATACGACATGCTTACGCACGAAGGAACTCCAAAAGTGGAGATTATCAGCTCCCTCCCAGGGCTACTCACATCATGTGATGCTGCCTCGCTGCGCATCCAGAGAAGCCTCAAGCTGAGCGAGCACTACCACTGACAGCTCTTGAGACTTACCACGCTCCGTGAGAACAATTCCCAACTGGTTTCTGATTTACCGAGCGTGGCCGGACGGCGCAAGTGCAAGACTACACATCCAGCTCAAGCCTGGTTTCCTTAGTGCTTCATATCTGCGGAGGAATGAGTAGTGAGAGGACGAAGAGCAGACAAAGGCCGTCCCGCAGACTTCATTCATCCAATGCTGCTGCTGCCGTCTGACGGTGGCCCACTGGATCCCGACTGTGCTTTGTTGTTGTTAGTAGGACAACGCTAACAAGTCCAAATTGGCGATTGGAACTTTTTTCGATAATCTATGTACAGTACATAATATTGTAGGACTCGTAGGTATCTATTACCGTGTGCTGACAACCGGGCGGTATGGCCGATTTTGCTCTATACTGCGAGGCAGAATCAAAGGACTAATGAACAAACCTTTCCACCCACTCCACAGAGCGTTCAACAATCAAGCTTTCAGACACAGTAGGTTCGCTCCGGTCCGGAGGGAATGTCATCTTGCCACCAACCTGCCTCATCCACTTCCCCTTGCCTCCCACCCAAAAGTTAGGCCGGAGGTCAAGGCCTTGCACGGAGCTACCCGCCGACAACGGTCGCGTATCGCCTCTGGTAGAGAGAATTCGGTCATCCGGAGCCTTCCACATTCTGTACTGAATCGGGGATGACCCCCCATGCTGCTGCTGCTGCTGGCGCTGTCGTTGCCGGGCGGCCAGGAAGAGCTTCACCCGCGCCCGCAGATGGTGATAGATGTCCATGTGCAGCGCGATCTGGAAGACCATCAAGTCAGATAGACGATCGACTGCCCACTCCATGCCTTCCAGCCACGCGTCTTGAAACTCGGGGAGGTCTTCGTCGTCGACGAACTGCCGACTATCCGACCGGGTCTGTTGTCGCCGCCGCAGCTGCTGCTTCCGATGAATCCGCGCAGACGGCAATCTCCTCCCCGCCTCGTCAAAGCCCTCATCCTCCCCGAAGCGCGGGTAGATGCCGATCCGCAGCTCCCGTAGGTGCGGGAACGTGGCCGCCAGCGCCCGCCAGACGCGCGTGTAATCGGCGCGAGCAAGCGATTGCTGTACAGCTCCCAGCGGAAGGTGAGCCGGCGGATGAGGGCGGGGGCCCCGCACGGGGTCTGCCGCGCGAACGCATGCCCCAACGTCAGTGGCGAGTGGAGGCGGAATTCGTTGCTCGCGTAGAGGACCGGCAGGGCCTCGGTGAAGGCCTGCCGGCACGTGCGCATCAGCGCGAGATCCATCCAGGCGTCGAAGGCTTCCACCGAGGCGTGCCAGGTCTCAAGGTCCGCGGGGTTGCGGCGATACATGCACGAGCCGTCGAGAATCGTATTCAGGAAGCAGGTGCAGCCGTGCTGGAAGGTCCGCCATCGCTGCGCGGATTCGTCCCACCAGTTGAAGTAGTGCAGCGAGCGGTGGCCGAGAAGCCAGCCGTAGATCTGCAGGCGGACTTCCGCAGGGAGCCGCGGGAAGAAGGGGCTGTTGGTCTGCGGGTGAGGGGGGTCGTGGTGCCGGGGTAGGGGTCTGTGCTGCGCGGGTTGGCTGGCAGGGTGTCTTTGGTCTTTCCGTGTCTCTCCCGGTGATCATCATCAGCTCTAAGTTAGTGGTGCTTTGGTGTGTCATGGAGACCAGCTGACTTCGCTCTTCCAGCCACTTTGTCACTCCTTGCATGGTGGGCTAGTTTTACTCTGTCGGGTGGAAAACTGGTTGGTCCCTTTGCGACGACGGGACTTTGCGACGACGGGAAGCTGGGGCTGCGTACCTCTACCCTTGGATGAGGGTTAGAATTAATTGATTTTGGTGCTTCTGAGAAATTACGCAAGCGTTCAAGTTCCATGAAGAATACTGTTTCTCACAGATGAGAGCTTGTGTCGCCATTTCGGCGGGGGTACTGCGTTAGTAGTCTGTACAATCTGCCGTACATGGTCTACAGTACATGGCGACCTTTGCGTTTCACGTTACAAGAATCAACAGCTCCGTACTTCTCTCCTTACCTTGACATCACGTCTTTCCATTGCCTAGCATAGATGAGATCTCAAAGCACCAAGTTAGTGACACAGCATGATTGCTGAGTAGACAGACCTCCGTCTCGAAGTACCTCAAAAATACCAAGAAAAGGAGTCTACCTGCAGAAGACTACCCCATTGTATACCCACAGCATGTGCAGGAAATACGCGCCAGGCACACAGCCAACCCTCCAACCTCGAACCACTGGACATTACCCATACGGTTTCCTTCAAAGGTTAGCGTGCACTGTTGAGTTCCCGTCAGCTGCATCTGCTTTTCATCAAGGGAATTGATGAGCGATGATTGACGATCGATGATAGGTGCTGAGTGCTGACCTTAACCGCCGCCGCTCAGCCCCGCGTTAACACTGACAATACATGAGTTATTTTTGGAGTTCGGTTTCCACGTCTCGGTTCCTTTTCTGTCTCTCTTCCGGCCCCTTGATATATGCACTACCTGCCCTTGTGTAAATCTGAAAAGTCTTCGCATTTTGGGATGATGGAGATACTCTACCACGATGAAACTCACTCTCGGTGAATAACCCCTCCCCTAGACATCTAACCAGGCGGATCTTATCAGTTGAAACACTGATTGATACCATCTTTAGCCCTCATCTACAGTGCAGCCCTGCTCTTCGATACTAGCCGCGCAACTCAGTTCCAAAATTTCTACCCCTTCTACCGGACCACCTTAACCACCGAGCGACCCGACTGCCACGCGTACTACAATGCCTCCCTCGCCGCCCACAACACCTCCGATCCCAACACCTGCAAGCACATGGCCGAGTGCCTGCTCGAAGGCGCCGGGGAGGTGAACAAAGGGGATTGGGCCTCGGCGACGGTGCTCCTGGGCCTCACCCCGTCGATTCTGGGGACGGTGGCGCCGACGATCGAGGAGCGCCTGCAGCTGCTCCGCGAGCGGCCCATCCTAGGGTTTCTGAGCATCCTGGCCGCCCCGTCGCTGACGTTCGCAAGGCCCTGGGTCAAGCCAGACCGTCCGGGCGACAAACAGACCACGTGGCTGCGCGAGTATACTGCAGGCAGAAATCCCAATGTGTACCGGAGTGTGGTGCAATATCTCACGGTGGCGCTGGCCGCGGCTAACGTGCTGGAAAACGCCATTCGGCTCGGCAGCCAGACGATCATCAGCTGGAAATGCAATGTGAGTCTTCTGGAGCTGGCGTGGGTGCTCCTCGCCCCGGTGCCATCTCTCGTGATGCTGGTTCTGCCACCCCTCGTGGCGCTGACAAACTCGTGTCTCGCGGTGCTGGTGGACTGCCTGGGCAGGTTTCTTTCAAGGGAGCATTCAGACACGGCAGCAGGGACTCCCACGAATGATCATGATGGGAGCGTGGATCTCGGCAAAGGGTTTTACAATGGGTTGGCGAACATCTGCGGGCTGGTGCATGTGGTGTATGGAACGATCGTGCTCTCCTCCGTGCAGTTCATCGGCACCTTGGACGCGCTCGGCGTGGTGGGGCGGTTCACAGCCTCTGCACTGGTGGCGCAGTTCATCACCATGACCCAGCTTTCTGGCGGGTCTGAGAAGCAGAATGAGGAGAAGGCAAAGCAAGATGGTAGCCGATGGCTTGATAGGACAGGGGTTACCTCAAGGGTATACGGACTAGAGGGGGATGATCGGTCATCAAAACAGACCCCGTCAAATGACCAAAAGGGAGCGGATGTCGAGGACCCGGTCTGAAGTTGGGGGATTGGACCTATTAACATATCCACATCTTCATGTTTCTTTGCTTTTCCCCTGAATTGTCAAGCCCAAGATTCACACCTGCGCAGATTGTTGGTGCGTCCGCTGGTTGATCAAAGTAAGAATTATTTCTACCTGCAGAGTTCCTGATATCTGTTAGCATTATGAACGATCATCTGTCAGTCTGGGCATGCATTTGTCGTCGGTATCAACATAGCATATCTGTTTGACAGGTTATCGCAGGTGTCCCTAGTCGTCTGGCAACTTGTAGGCCGGATATTAGGAAAGCCAGTGCAAAGATGCAGGACAATAGGAATCTCAGGGACCCTTGAGCGAAGAAAGTCAACTGCACAGTCAATAGAATCCCGTTTCTTTGCCGTGGTAGTAGATGTTGACTGTGATGGGTTACACCTGTCTTTGTTGGCCGAAGTGAAGGTTCCTGTTATTATTCACGCAAGCCCCGTTTGCCATCAGATCCCTTTATCAACCTCTTTCAAGCGTTGATTCTCTTGGCAAGGGTGCACTCAACGAGAACAATGGCAGTGACCATACATCTGCTGCGTGATCATACAGATAAAGACCAACTATGCAGCAACCTGTATGAAGCACAATGGGCTTGCTGGGCCGGGGGTATGGCAATGACCTACATCTCCAGGCCAGTGCTTTCTCTGCATGAGAGACCTGTGCAGACCTGGCAAGAGGGAATAGGTGTAACCTCCTGATCGCTAACATTACTGAACCATCCCCTTCACAAGCTACACCAATGTCCGCACATTAGCTACAGCCTTCAATCAACCGTCATTCATTTCAAACCCTTGGGCAACCAGCCATTGCGACCAGGGGTTGCTTGAAAGGCCGGTTCTCTCAGTCTTCCACTAATTTTTTTAATCCGAGCAACCTGTCTACTTTGCTTCTCCTGCCTCTCCACTTTACATTGTACAATCTCCCAAGGGACCGCAACTCAACATGGCCGCGTGGCTCAACTTTTTCCAGATCGTCAACCCCACACTTACTTTCGCCAACATTCTACATCTACCGTTCTTCATCAAGCATTGTATGATATGCATTTTCAATGCAGCGGATATCGATCTGCAGAGTGGCAGTATGCGCACGACTGCTTGTCAGGAGTTCGCCATGTATCACGAATCGATCAACACGCTAGAAGGGCTCCACGGCGAGAATTCCCGCCCGCTGCGACGTAATGGTCTTGACCAAGAAACCTTGAAGAAGCTGAAGAAGCTGATTGACACACTTGAGTCGATGGGGTCAAAATCGCTCAAGGTCAAAGTTTTGCTGCTCCAGGATCTACTCAAAAGTTTCCAGTATATTCTCCAGTTCAAGCAGCTTCAGCTGCCTGAGGAGTACCTTGTAGGTCTACAATCTCATATTGCATTCCAGGTGCAGGCAACACAAAGCTTATTTCAAGACCACAGGTTCATCCAAAGCTAGCCTCCGAAGAGCTTTATTCTGGGGTGAGGTGGCAACAGTCCCCAGATGGCGGGACTGCTGCGCACGGAGACCTCGAATCTTTGACGTCTAACACCAATGTTAAGCCCTTATCGTCAACGTTTTGGACTCGCCTATGGTTCTGCTTTGCGAAGGATGGAATCTCCGAATTACTTATGCTCATCAACGAGCGTAATAAGGACCTGAGTGAAAAGGCAAAAGGGATTGAGCAGGTATGGGAAAAGAAGCCGACACCACCACCGACAGATTCACAAGGCGCAACGTCGCCTTCTATAGGGGACAGTAGTGAAAGTACCCCGGGCTTGGACGGCGGGTTCGAAATGCGGAATTTTGGATAAAGCAGACGCCCTTGATTCTACATCTTAGGACCGGGGCTGAAGCATCAACATCCATTCCTCTTCTTCTCTGATTTCCCCTCATGTTTTCTCCCCACCCTCTTCCTTCTCTCCTCACTCTGGTTTTGACCGTCTTCTCAGTTTCAGCCTCCTCCTGCCGCTTGTCCCCATCTCTCGGTAGATTTCCTCTGTTTCTCTCCATTTCTTTCTTTCTCAAGATCCTTACAGGTCACGGCTCAAATGTATGTGCTTTGTCTTCATGTCTCTATCCATACTCGTATCGTGCTTGTCCTCTTTGTTGAATTGTACGCCCACGCTTTGAAATCGTGTTTCCTCACGACTTCATGCTGAATGGAGCCAGAAAAGCTCATCTTGTTCATTGTATGTGTGTCGTCCAAGATTGATCCTAGGATTCACGGTACCATGGGTCTCTACGATGCTCACAAGGGCCATATCAGCTAATCCGGTGGATCCCGGTACTCGGGGGGTCGCATCTTGGAGGTTGTCCGTTGCTCAGGACAGCACATGGGACGGTCCATGACTGATGCGGCAGGTATATAAGCCTCTCGATGTCTCTTCTTGTTGTGTTCCTCCATCAACAAGCATCCAGAACGTCCGAAGCAGTTCTCGAGAGAAACGATCTCAGACCCGAAGCCCGCCTGGATATATCAACCTTCCCACGCAGCTCTATACAACACCCAACACCTCGAAAATGGGTTTAATGGAGGAACTGGTGGCGTGCTGTAACCTACCGCACGCGGGATACCCTAACAATGTGGATCTGATGGAGCGGGCGCGTCGGTGCACGGCGCTGGAGGCCGAGATCCTGAACAACCTGCCAAATCACCTTGATGACACTGACGCAGAGCATTTCATTGGCCTCTATGGCTTCGAGCATGTCGCCGATCGCTTAGAGAGACTGGGCCTCACTGTCGTCGGCGCTGGTGACGGCTACACTTTGACGGAGATCAGTAAGCTACGCATCTTCCCCATGGCCCAACAGTCGATCTGCCTGAAGTTGGTCTTCCTCGAGGATGCCCTGCGGGCCCTCAAGAAGAACTGCGACGCGCGCATGCGACTCGAGACAGAAGGCGTAATCCGCAACCTGGGCCTGCTCTTCCGGGGGATCGAGCCCCTCCAGAAAGTCGGCAAGGAGGTGCACTCTCGCCTGAAGGACCTCGAAGAGGAGGTGAATTCAAGAATGGTGAAGAAGTCGGAGGCCGATCAGCGCGGGGACAGCATATGGGAAGACTTTTGGCTGCTAAGCCGCAACGAGCGCGGTGAGCAATTCCGCGCGGACGCACTGCGGGGACTCCAGGCCAGGTATCCCAGGGCTGATCTGGATCTCTGCGAACGGATCGCGCACCGAATGAGCGCCTGCTGGAAGCTCCTTAGCTTCCGCTTGCAAGATAATCGGCTAGGGTGTCACACGGTGAATCCTGCCATTCTTGGGCCCCAGCAGCAGCAGCAGCGGCAGCAGCTTCTCTTGCCTCCTCCGCCACAGCCCCCTGCTGATGCGACAGAGCACATATGCCCCTACTGTAGTGACGTGCTGCCCGTCTCGGTGTACCAGACCCCAGCCATGTGGCAGCACCACGTGCTTTACGACTATTCGCCATACATCTGCCTGGCGAAGGAGTGTTGGGGGAATGCCACGTTCGCCCGCCTGGACGACTGGGTCAACCATATGCGGGGGCACGGCGGGCACTGGGAATGCAGCGCGCCAGGGTGTGAGCAGGACACAGTCTCCTTCGGACCACACGAGAGCGACAAAGTCCATAGGCATGCGCAGTTGGTCCATGGCTGGGATAAGCTGCCAGCCACCGCACTCACCAAGGTCCCGGCGGCCCGACTGGAGTTCACCGAGTGTCCCCTCTGCAAGGAACCGTTTTCGGGCGACGGCCCGGAGGAGGCCATCAAGTGGCATCTGGCGGCGCATGTCGAGACGGAGATGCTGTCGATCCGGCCGTTGGTCTCCTATGCCCAGACGCATTCCGGGTAGGGGATGTGCTTTTGGTTCCCCCTTAGGTCGACTAGAATCCACTTGGTCTGTAGACAAACAAACCTAGGTTCCCCTGGACTCTAGCGGCCGAGGTTTCCCCTAACTTAGCATAACTGAGCATACATTTTAGAAACCTAGTTTCCGGAAGATGTTCTTATCCGTCTTTCTTACTACCCGATACCCCCCTCCCCCAACCCTTTCTCTGTGAGAATATCCCAAGTCCCTCTCGTTTGATAGTTGTAAAACATGCATTTCGCCATATTGTATAACGCTGACTCTCGAATCATTTGACCAACTTCTAATGACCTTCTACTGTTCCTTCGGAGGATAGATTCGAACTTGACATTCGAGGGATCGATGATCAAAAGAAATTCAAGGGACGTAGCCTAACCCTAGACATACTAGTAAAAAGGAAATTCGATTACCTTTAGCAGCCATCTCAACTCATTCATCATATGGTGGAGGTTACAGCTTTTGGTGGGGGACCCCGGGGTGTTTCGTAGAAATCCAGACGGGGGCAGCACTCGGTCCGTGGCTTCGAGCTTCGTCGGCAGGTTTCCCGCCCCCGGGCCACACATAGCCCTAACTGCTCTGCTCTGTCACGGGACATCTCTTGACCAGGAATCTACATGTATTTCAGATTGAGATAAATAGGTGAGAGTGACTCTACTCCCGGCTCCTACTTCTGGAGCAACCATTACGTGCTCCACCTTATCGCTCCCTGCAAACCAACACATCTCCCCCCAGCAGGGCTGCTTGCTTTACAGTCTGAACTCCACCCATTCTCTCCATTACCCACACCGACACAGAATGGGTGTCAATGGCGCCCAGGGAAATGAGTTGTAGTCGTGGGCAGAGGCCCCCCGCCGCCAGCGACTTCGTACGTGAATCTAAGCACGAGAATCTACTATTATTTTGTGTACGCATCACAAGAATGTGGCAATGATATTCGCTATCGGCTTTGCAGGACAGCCGAAGGGAGTCACACCTCGAGCGAAGGGGTATTGTCGGAAGTAGGGACTTGATTAATTGAAGGGCGTGCAGCAAGAGAGAACTAATTGTAAACACGGCGTGGCTTCGATTTGTTGCTCTCCTTGTTTTAATATTCCGTAAATACTTCTACTTAGTAAGAGGTATCATGCGCGCTTTTCTATGAGACTTTTTAAGATATGAGGGACTGATGAAAAGAAAATCAGGCTTATACAAGTTTGGTGGTAACAATGGGGCTGGGCGCTCGTATAACTTATCACGGATTAACGTTCTGTCTTCCATTTCCGGCGTTCGGGCAGGAAACCTAAAAACAACCTCCCTGCCACCTGGAACGAATGCGAACACGAGGGGCTTTATTGCGCCTCCTTTCTCCTTCATTTATTAAATTCGTTGTTTTTCCAACATGAGCCGGAGTAAGATTGACGTGGTTTCCCTGGTAGAGGACTTGGCATTGAATTGGAGAGAGCTCTCTCTATACAGCTCAGATCTGTCCAGAACTGGGCCACATGACCATGTTAAAGCCATTTCAACTGACAAGTCACAGGCACGGTGTGCATCGAGTTATCTGAGCGAGATTGGTTGTCAAAAGGTCCTAGTAGGAGCCCATCCCAGGCAGACCTTGGAGAAATTCGAAATAGGTAAGCTGTAACCGTCGTGTTCACCCGGAAAGAGCCTCGCAGAGAAGACTGTATTCGGCGTTAAACAATCACATAATAACCGTCGTATTGCCTTGAACACATGCAACACCAGCACAATCTACTTCGCGTCCGTAACGATCCGGGGGTTTCACGGTCAAGGCTTTGACGGCTACTAAATAACGTTTAAAAGTTACCAAAGACAGCTTGTCGAACCTCATATTCCTGTTGAACCTTGTTTAACAGTGGTGTTCTCCCGTGGGTATTCCACCATTTAGGGTTCGGCCACCCACCGGTCTAGCCACCACGGTTGGAGATGCGAGCTTATCGAACTCGACTGGATCGCTCCTCTGGTCGACTGCCATTTAAGATTACGATTCTCTAGGCGCATCGTACTTGGCGGAGGGCTTAAATCTGTCACGTAAATGTTACTGGAGTTTCCACTGCTCTTGCTGTTGAACTGTAGATTGTAGCTGGTACGAGCGACACGTCACGCGCTTCGGATCAGTGCGTTCCAAAAAAGCAAGGAGAGGCTGGTGACTTCCTCGGCCCCTATGCTGTTCAGCTGGTTTCCTTGGCATGACCTAACGACTATCTCGTCGTCTTTGTCTAACAGGCCTAGCCCCAAGCTATAGCAGCTATGAGTAGCTGCCTGGACCCTTGTAATCCGTGGCCCCTCGGGTATATAAATGCTGCGACGCTTCTTATTTCAGAAACAAGCAGATTGCCTGAATCCTTCGAAATATCTATGCACTCCCGAACCGTTCGTCCTGAGCGGCCAAACATTTCAAGACCGAAAAACACTCCCAATAACACCGTCAGGGGCACCATCACAGACACCACCGCAAATTAAAGTCAAGCACGCACTATCTCGGACGGATCAGCGACTCGACAAACCCAATATGTACGTTGACATTCTGCGGATTCTACTAGTGGTCTGGGCGATTGTCCTGCTTGCTATTGAAGCGCAGGACACTCAATGTTCCGCGCAAAGATGCTATCAGACTTGTGTGGAGGAAAGCAATGCATGCACCGCCCTCTGTAGGCAGGATGCATCGCGCATACGAAATCGCCGGAAGGCAGGGGCTTTCCTGCGGCGTTGCCAAGGAAGATGTAACACGGAGATCGGGAATTGCTTCTTCAAGGATTGCGGCTCCCAATGCCCGCCCAAGGTTGAAGGGACTTATGAAAGCTGCAGTAGTGACTGCGTGCAGAATGCACTGGCAGGCGTGGACCGATGCTTTGAGCGGACCGGGGCTGTCGACTTCTGCCTTCCCGCCAACAATGAGAATCTGAGAATCTGCGACGAGAGTTGCAGGAAACTGTACCCCACCGAGCCATCAACGCAGGCACCTGCAACTGCCACTACGGCTCCTGCAGCTACGGCAAATCCAACACCCCCACCTACTGATGCAGAAGATGACTTTAGAGTTGGATGTGGCACTATCGACCGATACCTAGAGGTACACGATGTCTGCACGGCACCATGCTTTTTCAATCTCTGTCTGAATAGCGAGAAGTGCAGCGGAGTGTCAGACGACGCAGCGAACAGACAGTGCACCAGCGATGGCATCAAGGCTTATGAGTCATGTATAATCGCGTGTCAATCTTAGCCAACCTATTAAGTGGTTTTGTGCTGTATGGCAAACTTGGTGAGGGCTGATGCTATGGTTTTCGCCAATGGTTCAGTGTGATCGCGTATTTATTGTGCGGATCAGCCCATTCGGGGACCGAGACTACAGTATATGCTTCCGCAATTAAACCGCCTTGAGTTCTTATTTTCTTACTCTAGTCAGCATAAACAGCTCCAATATACTTGTCGATGCCTCTGCTAGACTATGTAACACCAACAACCCATCAGTGGCTGTGAATCTCCCTTCGCCCTCATGGAACGAACCGGCAGTCCAGGTACTACAGTTGGAAGCTCCCGCCCACAGCTTTACCTAGACAAGTCGAACTCCCAATGCTTCAATCTGGAAGCCAGGAGGCTCCGACACCACCCATCAGCGAGCAATATTCAGATCCCGAGTCATGGATGGCAGAAGACTATGGCCATGTCCCTCGTCTGCACGGCGATGCATACGCCAGGATGGCTTCCGCCTTCACTCGGCTCAACCGCGACAGCGAATACACCGTTCCTTTCACCAACCGAGGCTTTCCCCCTTTGAACCATGTACAAATATACGTACAAGTCTACTTCCCAGCTCCGAGAACCAACGCTTTACCTGGGCTGCGGTCGGGCGCCTGGTGCGCGTCACCGCGGAGATCCCGGAGGAGAGCATGGCCTGGCCGCAGGCTCGGGTCACGGCCCCGACCCTGCGTCAACCTTATTCCTCCTGGCAGCAGCACCTCCGGCTGAAGACGGTTGGGCGAAGCGGGCAACCTTTGGGATCTGTTGTGTAGGCGAAGAATATATGCGCAGAATGTGAAAGTTCTTTCATCTACAACAAGGGGTAGATGTAGTCTGCATTCTGCGGGAGGGTTTGGATCACGGATTCCACTTGAGTGTCTTTCTCGAGTGGTGTGTTAGTAGCATACCTTGCATCCTTGGTGTGTCAATCCAGGCGAGGCTAAAGACTATCGATCACGCAAGTTGGACGATGGGAGGGACTCTGGGTCTTAGCAGCAACTAAGAACACACGAGTAGTTCCTAACTGTAAGGTCCCTACCCAGCCCTTCCAACCTTTGCGAATCGTCGCGCATGAACACTATGTAGCCGGCCTAAGGCACTGAAGGCACTGCGGCGGCTGCCTCGTGAATTAGGCAGCCGAGCAAGAACACAAGGCAACAAACACATCGGCATCTTAGGCTTCGCGAGAACCCCTTTACCTGTAGATCAAAAATGTTCTGGGCAGAAGCAGATAACTTACCACGGTCAGCAAGGATAGTAAGGTAGGTTAGGTACCTATAATAAGTAGACTTCCAAGGTGGTTTGGGGTGGGGACCCCGGGGTATTTCGTGGAAAATCTCGAGGGGGCGAATGTGGCCCGTGCACAGGACTTTGTCGCTTTGTCAGCGGATTTCCCCGGGCCATCATTGCCCTAATTAAGTATTCTTGATGGAGCAACTGCTGCTGCTAACCTTGTTAAGTTCCAACGTCGGGATGTGGACTTCCGGACCTTGTATGCCATGGACGTGCATTGTTCCAGCATTTCATCTCTTGATTGAGATAAAGATATAAGTAAGTCCCCGGGTTTCCTTCAAACCTCCAACCTACGTATCACGTATCACCCGATTTCGTTCTCCACGTTGTCTCTCGGCAAAACCGACCCAACTCCCCCCTGCAAGGCTACTTGCATTACAGGCTTCACCCCCCCCCCACTCCCTCCCATCCGCACACCCAACTCAAAATGGCTTCCCTGCAATGGCGTCCGGGGAGGCGAGTCGCGATCGTGGGCGGAGGCCCTGGGTCGATCTCCGCGGGCCTCGCCTTCCTCGCCCGCGGCTTCGATGTGCGCATCTACGAGCGCCAGCCGGAATGCAAGGCAATCGGGGGCGCGGTCTTGTTGTCCACCCCGGTTATATCGATCCTGCGGGCATACGGTCTGAGTCTAGAGCATTTTGGCGGCCACACGGTGACCTACTTTAAGAACAAAGCCGGGGGCGAGCGCGTCAAGCTCCCGTTCAACCCGACAGTCGAACAGCGCATGGGGATCAAGGGGTGGCACTACGGAGTGCTGCGGTCGTCGATCTTCCAGCGGATGCTCGAGCTGGTGCCGGCGGGGGTGATCCACGCGGACCACGAGTTTACCGCGTACACGGAGACGGCCGAGGAGATCGAGTTACACTTCACCAACGGGCAGCGCGTGACGGCCGACATCCTGGTGGGCGCGGACGGCATCCGCTCCCGAGTCTCGCGGCAGACCTTCGGGGACCCAGGGCTCTTCCACACGGGCATCCGGCTGTGGTTGGCCTGGTGCGACTTCATCCCGGACATCCCGCCCCACTACGGTTACGTCTCGCACGACTGGCAGCACCAGGCCAGCTTCTTCCCCATGGTGCACGACGGCAAACCGGGCTTTGAGTGGTGGGTCGTCGAGCACTCGTACGAGGGCAAGCCCGTTCCCGCCAACCCCAAGGAGCACCTGACTGCCATCCTGAAGGACTGGGCCCAGCCCATGCCCCGCTTCCTGGAGGCCACTGACTTCGACACCCAGGTCTACCGCTGGGAGATCTACAACCGGCCCTCGATGAAGAAGTGGTCGCAAGGACGGGTGGTCTGCCTGGGTGACGCTGTCCACCCCGTCTCGCCCTACGCCGCCTACGGCATGGGCATGGCCATCGAGGACGGGTATTTCCTGGCTCGCGCGCTGGACGGCGTGGACTTGCGGGATGTGCGCGCATGCACCGCCGCGTTTGAGATATACGAGGCCGAACGCGTGGACTATGTGAATCATAATATGGAGTTCGCGCGGTTCCTGGGGAGGATGTTCCACGGGCTCCCGCGTCCGCTGGCGTACGTCCGCGATCTGGTGTTTGATTATACCCCGTTCCTGAAACGGTTTCTGGGCGATGGGTATCTGAAAAAGGCGGAAAAGGAGACGCTGGGGTTGAAAGAGCTACAGGTCGCTTCTGTGTAGGAAGGTACGTCTGTGGAGACGACTGTTATTACAATATAGCATCGGTTGATGGTTCTTCATGTAGAAAAAGAAAAATGCTCTAACACATTTCGTGATGCATATATCAGTAAGAGATTACTGTCCAGCTCTTCCGATTCATCCAATGCCATGAAAGTCTGACTCACAGGCATTTAGGCTCCTTTATGTTTTGTAGTAACAACAAGTCTCAGCGCTCGTATAACCTTCTGTCTTACATTTCCAGTGTTCGGGGCAAGAAACCCAAAAATACCCTCCATTCTTCCTGGAACAAGCGCGAACACGAGAGGGTTGTTATTTCTTTATTTCTTGTTGCGCCTCTTTCCCCTTTAATCTCTTTTGTTGAACGATTCTTGTTTCAACATGTGCCGGAGTAAAATCAAGGTGATTTCCTTGGGCCAAGGACTGGGCCTTTGATTGTAGACAGCTTTTGACAGCTCCACATGGATTGAGGGCAATGTTAGCTCACGTATGTCTCCGCCATCCCACTTTTAATCAGCCGTAGGCGCGGTGCTTATCTGACTGGCTGAATCAGATTAGGCTTCACATAGCCCTAACTTTAACGAAAACTGATTCCAGGCAGCACTTTGGGAGGTTTGAGATAGGTGGGCTTGGCTAATTGTGCCGACGAGAGCCCGGTTTGATTATCTCAAACATCTAGTTGGATCGCGCTCCCAATCTTTGGGTCGGTTTTCTTGACGAACTACCAAAGCCATTCCTTTAAATCAAGCTCAAGAGGAGATTCATTCCTGCTTCTATGGCCTCTTCATGCCCGGCCACCACATACCCGTCGTATTGTCTTGGACACAGGCAACGCCCATTTCTCCTCCGTATTCAAATCTTTGGGCTTCGCAGTCCAGGCTTCGAGGAAGAAATAAGGTTCAAGGTTGCCAATGACGAATTGCGGAACATCACATTGCAATTTGGTTCACCCTCGTTCGATATGGTGTTTTCCGCCATTTGGGGTTTGGGTTCAGCCACCCGTTGAGCCACCATGGTTCAAGACGCAACTTCATCACGATCCACCGATCATTCCTCGGGTTTACTGCCTCTCAGGATTTGATTTCTCTTGGCGCATTGTATTTGGTGTAGTGTTTGGATGCGCCACTGAGCGCTACTCTATTCTTTGCGACTCCAGCTGCTGGTATTTCGGTTACAGAGGCCTGGTTCGAGATGCACGCGTTTCTGACTGCTGCTTTCCAAGGAGAATAAGGAGTTTCTTCGGACTTCCTCAGAACCCTATACTGCTGTTCTGGCAGCGGTAATTCCTCGGATGCGACCAGGAGATCAAGGGCTGCATCAAGGGCTGCGACGCCGCCTGCCCGCGCCGGGTCGAATGGTCTCTCGAGGCCTGCAACAGCAACTGCTTGCAGGCAGCGCTCGCCGGCGTAGACCGATGCTTCCATGGGACCGCGCCCCGCGACGACTGCCTTTCCGCAAACCAGGAGAACTGGCAATCTTGCGAGAAGGGCTGCAGAGACAAGGCACTCACCCCTGCCGCCACACCACCACCACCACCACCACCTACTGATATTCCATTCGAGTCTGCCATCGGATGCGGGAAGTTTGACCGGTACCTGAACGTGTACGGTGCGTGCCTGGCACCATGCTTCTTCAATCTCTGTTTGAATGGCGAGAAGTGTAACGGGGTGACGGAGGAGGCGGCAAACAGACAGTGTGCAAGCGATGGTATCATGACTTATAAGGCTTGTGTGCTCGAGTGTCAATCTTAGCCAACCCTTTTGGTGACTTGCTTTGGAGTCTACGGCCATCTTCATGATGGCTGCTGTTGGGAAGATCGCTGGTGGATCGGTGTTATCAGTGTTACCAGTATACTTAGTGGGTGTTAGCTCAATTTGCGCGTATTCAGTTCAACGTTCTGTCCTAGGGTTGTATGAAGATAAAGCTATGTGCTGGAACCGGATTAATGCGGATCAGTATAGTGTGAACTGTACTGTACAGGGTAAAGTACTGTTTTGAAAGTGGCCTCCTTCAGGGACGCCACGGAATCCGCGATCGATCTCGGTTCGCGGGGAAACTGTCGTGGAATTGTCGGAGACGCTGCGCGAGGTCCACCTCTATAACGATCGCGGTCCATTGGGACGGCCCGGAAATGCTGTCTCTCATTTACCGGTGGCGGAGGATCGGCTCCTGCAACTGGTGGGCTCGGAGGAGTGGTGGAGGTCGTGGTTTGATGACGGCGTGAGCAATGAGTCTGTGAAATATGTGACCGAATCTTCACGGGAAGCAGATGCACGTGCGTGATTTCACAATATCATTAATATAGATTAATCAATTAACCCTGCCGAGGGACAGTGATGTTCGCCACCAATCGAATCAATTTTCCTCCCGGCATGCTCGGCGGTTCATCTTACCACTGGGTGGTAGTTTAGGTTAGGTAGCCTTTGAGTACCTAAGTACTGTGCCTAATGGTCTGGTTAAACAAAAGTCCACCTCCTCCATAGTAGGAGAGGCATTGGGACTCGCTTGGCTATTGGAGGAAGTATTCGTAGTGCGTGAAAACAATCCATCAGCACCACCCATGCATTGAAAGAGGGGTTAAGTAGGCAGGATATTGGCCCCGAGAACATCCTTATAATTCCCAGTAGTAGGTTATTCCCTCAACCTTTTTTCTTGGTCGCATCCTCGCTACAAGCGTCTGATCTTACTACAGAATCCCACACTAGTCTCCACTTCCCAAGCCATGATGTCCCTGTTCGCCGTTCTCTGTCTAATGGCCGTTCGTGCCCTGGCCACTGAACACCTTCTTCCTATCAAACGCGCCGCAGACGTGAGCCAGACCGGCATTGCACCCGAGAAAGACATCACGCTGTACTACCAGGCCGCGAGTCAGCCCTTGACAGCCGCCACGGTGGATGCTCAAATGAATCTCCCGACGGTGGTACTCGAAGATATTACCACCATTTCCAGTGTCAGCTGCTCGGCCGAAGCAGTGGAAATCGTCTTTGCCAGCACGACCGACTATCAGCGCAGCGTCTCCGCATGGCCCTCGTCCAGCTTCATCCTGCTCACTAACCACCTGGGCAACTGCGACGCGGAGAACGAACGCGGCGTCTACCTGGTGGACTCAAGCACCGTGGGCAGCGCCAACAACACCATCACGGCCCAGACCACTCGCAGCTCGTTCCGGGACCAGGCGCAGTCGATCTCGGTGCTCTTCAATGCGAGCGCGGTGGCATCCCGCAAGCGCGACTGGACCATCTCCGTCTCGGACGAGTGGTCGGGCGAGCTGATCAATACCAAGGATCTCGCCATCGACGTGCAGGATGTCAGCCTGAGCACCACCCTGGACCTGAGCGGCGGGGTGGAGCTCGATGTGACCAATTCGACGGCGACGAGCCTCTACCTGGAGCTGGACCTCGCCCTCTTGGCTGAACTGAACGTGTCTGCGCAGGCGACCGCCGCCTATTCCACGGATGTCTGGACCTACACCTACGACGCCTTGTCGGTCTCCGCATTCGAGATTACCGGAATCCTCAGTGTCGGTCCCTCCCTGACCTTGGCCGTCGGCGTCGAATTCGGAGTCACTGGCGAAGCCAACGTCACCGTGGACCTATCGACGCAGATCACCAGCGGTACCATCTACCTCGACCTGCTGCAGAGCGGCGCCTCCACGTCGTCGGGCTGGACTCCCACACAGACTGCATCGGCGACCCTGTCTGGCGAGGTCGATGCGCAGCTGAATCCCTTTGCGGATGTGGAACTCGCGGTGGGGGTGAATGTCCTCGACGGTCTGCTCGAGGTCTCTGCCGGGGTCGAGGCCAAGGCTGAGGTCGTGAACACCTTCTCGGTGGCGGGCGCCGCGGATGTCAGCTCGACCACGGGTGTGACGGCTGTGACTGGAGCGGGTGCTTGCAGCAATGGCTACTGGTTCACGAGTGACTTTCTTTTCGATGTGGACGCGTTCGTGACCAGCCTTTACACGGCGACCCTGTATACGGTGACGGTCCCGATCTTTGCGACGGAATGCTTCGCTTTTTGATCCCCACCAGGATGATGGCGGTCGACAAATATGGGTTTTAGCTGCTTTGTGGGTCCGCAATCAGAGATTGAGTCGGATTGGATGTATTGGAGCTGTTATATTCGGCTTGTTCTTGAACACCTGGGATTGTTATCAGCTTAGCTCGAACAATCCGACGATCCACCGTATACATATTGTTAGCAGTATGAGCAGATTTGCCCCTGGAAAAGATTACATATCTTCCCTTTTGGAATTTGTCCGATAACACAACTTGTTGATGGAGCGATACCTGAGAAGGTCGCGCCACCAGGCCAATAACAGGGTTGGTACTGGACTAGACTTAAGATATATATGCTTCATGGGTAGTACCGCCCTATCACCATTTCTCTCCACAGCCGCTGCAACAAACAATACCTAGACTCATTGATGTGTCTACCAAAAAAACAAAAGATAGAAAGAAGAAGAAGAAGTAGGCAAAAAGACCATAGACCCATGGGGATAGAGAGAAGGACGAGGGCAAAAAAACATACAACAGAAGGGATTCGCTGGTGGTCACCCACCCAACTACTAACCTCCCGGCGTGTGGCTTAAGTACGGCTGAGCGGACGGGAAGCCCTGTTTTCCACACCCTATGGTCGTATGTGCTTGTTTACACTTTGACACAATCTATGTAACATCTTAACTTAGATACGCCCAGTTCCTCCAGATTGCCCTTACTTCCTGGTCTAGCTTGCTTGACGACACGGGTTGCTCTCTAATTCTGCTCCAGTCTCGCGACCACTCCGCTGGCTAGACGAATTTCGGTCTGCGAACCTTCCACCTCGAGAATGCCCGAAGTTGCATGGGCAATGCAACCCGCTGCGTGCAATTTCTCGTTTCAAATGCTCTACTGTACATGTGGATTGCGCCAGATCGTACGCAGCATGTTTTATCCTTTCACAGCTCAAAGCAATACTATCTCATGGGAGTCCCATGCACTGTAGCGGTTTGGATTTATGCCTAACTCTAGAGGTTGTGCAGGAGTTTCATTCTGGCGTGACGATATGATATTCCTCCTGTGCTGCCCGAAGGGTATTACCAACCCGCGTGTCAATTAGTGAAGTACCTCGAGTAGGGACCTCATCATAGGATGCAATACAAAGCTTCTACGTATATACAGCATGCACTTGGAGCAGAGGGACTTTGACCAAGCCCTGAATACGTGTCGCAGCCCAAGTTTGCACCTTGAGCATTACGTCTGGAAGGTCCTGCCAGTCCACAATCGCAGAACAACTCAGAAGTATAGCAGAGCTAGATACCAAGGTATCTGCTGCAGACCCTTTATCACAGTGTTTACAAACAGCTTTACCCAGGTTGACTCACATATCTTCGCCGCCGGGTAGGGATAACCGGTGATCTGCTATAGCAGGGACCCCTGCCGTATAATTCGATTATCAGTGCGCTGCTGATTGGCTTGGGGTCTTGTGCCTTAAATGCTTTTGCCACAACTTCTAGATGGCGAAGGTTACTATGAGTATGTGTAAGAGCTGATAAAGGCGATTGTAATCTGCTTTGTTATGCAGATCGTTGAAGCTTTGCTCAGTGGCTGTACGCATCTGTGCAGATCTCCACAGGTGATGTCCTGTGCATACCCAGCACTACGTGGAAAAGGTCAACATGATCAGCAGAATGTACTCGTGCTTCCAGGCAGCATTCAGGTAGACGGCAGCCGGGTAGTCTCATACAATCCCACAGCTGCTGCTGCGCGGGCAACGTAGTCACATGCCCGTTGACTACCGAACTGAAACCGCCAGACGCTCCAGAATCTTCTTCTGGGATCACGAAGAACGGTCAGCAACAGATCAGTACGCAAGTAAAAGGGAATTCGTCAGCATCCTGTATCTTCTTCCAATGCCATCTTATCAAGAACCACGAATGGACACCACGAGATCCTTCGTGAACCCACCATCGCCCACCCACTTACTCCGCGACCTGCTGACGCTGATATTGGAGACTCTATTGATTATGCGTCGTCTAGTCTACTCTCTACCTGCCCTCAGTCATGTTGATCATAAGGGGATTCGCCTCCGACTAGCCCCCGCCACCCCATAGACAATGACGCCAAGCTGATGCCGTAGACTGGGGTACATTCTCCAGAAGACGCAGATGCTACTGAGCCAGTCCACTCCCGGAACGCCACGGCACCTTTACAGACTCACCCTCCCCCCAGGCAACGCTTACGCGAGAGTGGGCTCGAATCCGCGATCGGATTTATAATGGCATTTCCAAATGAAACCGACGATTGACTATGGCTCGTCGGTTCCAGCGCTATCAGCGGCCAACGCTGCCGCCGTCAGCAAAGTAGTGGTGGATCCCCTGGGTCGTGGAGAAGGGGAGGCGAAAAGGGCAGAGATACGAGATTTCTCCTCGTCGGGTCTGACGAGTAAGAAGAGGCAGCAGTGTGTGGGTTTCTCCCCGCTGCAACAGAAACACGCGACGTGGGAGGGTTTGAGACCTGGTACGGAAGTTCCTATGTGTTTACTCCGGATGCTCGGCGAGAAAGAGGATAACATGCTGTATTGCAGGTACCCCAGGCTGCAAGGTTCGTATCTCGGTAGCGAGGGAAAGTGGTACGTCCGGGTATCGGCAGTTCGAAGTTGTACCATGATGAAGACAGGATGGATGAGAATTTCTGCTGTGATCAGCCCTGGTTATCTCCGGTATTCACTGTATACAGTGTGTTTAGGTAGTATATACTGACCTAGTATAGTGGTTAGGCGGCAGATCGGGGCCCGAGGCACCGGGCGGTGAAGGGCGGAAATGGTCGACCGGAGCCGGGCCGGGAGCCGGTATGAAGCAGAACAGCAGAACAGCAGAACAGCAGAACGAATGGATGGGATTGCTGTTACTTCATCGCCTGTCCACACTGCCCCTTTGGGGAGGCAATCACCGACCCGGTTGGCTTTAGCTGTCTGAGATTCTGAACTATCCTAGGTATCCTCCGGGGCAACACCACGAGAAGCCCTCTGATTCCCCAGATTGAACTGTTGTCTTCCCCTCAATTTGGGGTCGAGCGGGTTTCCGGGGGACAAGGACGCATGGTTTCTTGATTTTGTGTGGTTTTCTCGATCTGGGGGGTTTTTACGGATTATTTACCCATGATATCACCACTTAAGAAGGGAAGTGACTAGACTAGTCGGCGGGCCGATTCGAGGCCAAAGAAAACAAAAAGAAAAAAAAAAAAAGGTAAATAGGTGGTTTTTAGCTAGCCAAGCGGTTGATTCACCAGACTAGTCGCCTTCTAGAATGGAGTGGCGGCGTTGAGGCGGCGTTCACCGGGCATTGAACAGGTCCGGCCACCGGTGAGCTCGCCAGTGCTATTGGATTATTGGGTGCAATTTGTTGCCGTTGGCTGGGTTTCCTCTTTTCCCCAGATCCATGAGCTCCATGACCTAACCCTAATAATGCCCTTGGCTTGGCTAGGTTGTCTCTGCACGTGGAGACGTGTTGGGCTCTGGCTCAGCCATTCCACTGGCCCGACATGGCAATTTCCATGAGCAATCGATTCTTCTTCGCTTCGCCCGGGGCAAACTTTCTCCGCATCTTCTGTGTGCAGGTGTAACACAGATACATTTCCCAAGCGTTCGTCTGGAATAGGAAAGGCAGGCGACATGCAGGCATAAAACTCGTTCAGATGGATGGCTGAGTCAGCACCTGCGCCGTGGAAATCCATTGCCGCATGCGGACTAGAAACTAGAACCAGCTGGGCCTTACGGTTTCAGGTTTAGTGAGGGTCCGGATCAGGACTAGTCCCGCCGGGAGGCGCAGATTTTGCCCTTGATCCTTGATAGTGAAGGATGAAGGTTCTTTTTTTTGCCGCTCATTGCATGCTACCTACTACGTACACGAGTACATGCTTGATAAGATGAATCTCTGTAACTATCCCCATATTATTCCTGCTGCATTATTCTTCCCGTCTTGACTCGGATGCACGTCCCTACCTGGCCCTGACTCAGTTGTAGTCTCTCCCCCATTTTCATTACCCAACACCATTATCCCATCCCCTCGTGATAACACCGAGGGTCAGCCCCGTCCTCCCATGGAAATTTCTATAAGGCTTGTATGTTTTCGGAGGAATGGATGTAGCCATGGGCAAATGTGAGCAAACCTCACTAAGCGAGGTAGCCACGCTTGGGCCATCTAGGGCTGTGGCAGCAGCTGCCATTGATTAATGTATACGGTGTGCGCACTGCACAGTAACTGTTGCTGGGGAGCAACTTCGGGAGAATTACTTAGCCCCATGCATATCTCTTCTCCATCCCAGACTCCCAGCTGATCAGGGTGATCAATGCAGGTTGAGGTCATGGATCCAGCTGGTGAGAGCAGGAGCTGTCAGCCAGGATTCAAGATCAGGTACCGGACCACTGGGGCCGGGGGTTAGTCGCCTGAAACCATTGATAAAACGTAAAGCAAACGATACTGCGTACACATTGACTTGTCGAGCAGACATTATCAGCGGACGGAATTCTGGGTTCGGCCGGACGACTCCACCTGTAACAGTGATGATTGTTACCGGTTTGGGTGGTAGAGTGTTGGACCCCCCACACAGATTCCCCCAAGTGTGAAAAAGCCTAAATCTGCCGATCCGCCGTGGATGCAACGAAGCGACTGCGGCCAGCCCGGGCTCTTTTTCTTTATATCCTCCCTCCACCTTTGGAGTCCCCTTCTCTTTCTTTTCTCTCCTCTTCTTCTTGAAAGTTGGCCCGTTGACTTGGTTGTTGCTGCGCCCTATCATTCTTCTTGCTGCTGTGTTACTGACTGCCTACGCTTTACGACTCAACTCACGACGCCCTTCTCTCCTCCCCATCGCCACTCTTGCACTTTTTTCCCCTACTCTTCCCGTCACTATGGCCAGCCACGGTAGAGATGTTGAGGCCTTCGATGCCCACCAGCAGTACCACGACGAAGACGAAAAGATCGAGAAGGTCGCCCCCAATGAGTCTCCCCCGGCCGATGACCCGTTCGGCAACGAAGAGATGGCTGAAGTCAAGTTCCGCACGATGAAATGGTGGAACTGCGGCATGCGTGAGTCTATTGTCTCTTAGGGCACAGTGCCCGTCCGCCAGCATCCACCATCTAAACAAAGCCCTTCCTTAGTCATGATCGCCGAAAACATCTCGCTGGGTATTTTGTCGCTACCCTCTGCGGTCGCCACCTTGGGTATCGTCCCGTAAGTGTCTAACCCTAATTCAACAGAGACATGTTTGGCAGTACCGTCAGACTAACCTCCTGGTCAGCTCCATTCTAATCATCCTGGGAATGTCGGGTATCTCCTGGTACACTGGTTATGTCATGGGCCAGTTCAAGCTGCGCTATCCCCAGGTCCACAGCATGGGTGACGCCGGAGAGCTGCTTATGGGTCGCATCGGACGCGAGATCATGTTCGTCGGCCAGCTGCTGTTCTGCATCTTCCTGATGTCCAGTCACGTGCTCACCTTCACGGTGCTGTTCAACACCATCACCGGCCACGGCACCTGCACCATCGTCTTCGGAGTGGTTGGTCTCGTCGTCAGTTGTATCTTCGCCCTGCCTCGCACCATGGGCAAGGTGTACTACATGTCCATCGTTTGTAAGGCGTCCCCGCATGTCAGTTCCGCAGGTCCATGTTATTGATCGGTTACGATAGCCTGCCTGAGTATCATCGTCGCCACCGTCGTCACGATGATTGCGCTTGGAGTTGAAGCCCCGGCTCACGTCCAGAACGACGTGACAACCCACCCGAGCTTCGTCAATGCTTTCTTGGCCGTCACCAACATCATCTTCGCTTTCAGTAAGCTTCGTCCCGGGTTCTGTGGAATTCCGGTGGGGATTGGTACTGACCACTTCATAGTTGCCCACGTGGCTTTCTTCGGTATCATGTCCGAGATGGAGGATGTCCGGGACTTCCCCAAGTCCCTGGCCATGCTGCAGGTGCTCGACACGACCATGTACATCATCACCGCGATGGTCATCTACCGCTACGCCGGACCGGACGTCAAGTCTCCGGCTTTGTCTTCCGCCGGCCCGCTCATGAGCAAGGTCGCCTACGGTCTTGCCATCCCTACGGTATGTCCAGGTTATGGGTGTGGTTGTCACGATTCTGCGGACTGATTTCATTGTTAGGTCATCATTGCCGGTGTCATTTTCGGCCACGTCGCCTGCAAGTACATCTTCGTTCGTGTGTGGCGTGGATCTCCCCAGATGCACACGAACAGCCCTGTTGTGGTCGGATCATGGATCGGTATCGCTTTGGCTGTGTGGGTGATCGCCTGGGTGATTGCCGAGTCCATCCCCGTCTTCAACGACCTGTTGAGTTTGATTGTACGTGCAGTAGCTTCCCTTGTGCCCGCTTCGCTTACTAATTACGTCGATTATTTAGTGCTCTCTCTTCGGCAGTTGGTTCAGTTGTAAGTGTCTCGCACTGACTTACATCTCTCTATGCGATGCTAATAATTCTTCAGATGGTATCCCCGCTCTCATGTGGATGATCATGAACAAGGGCCAATACACCGCGACCCCCTCGAAGATCTTCCTGACTATCGTCAACCTAGTCATCCTCGGTATTGCGTGCGCGATTGTAGGTTGCCTGTCTTTTAAAGATTTGTTTGGGAGCATTTCACTAATACTATCGCAGTGCGGTCTCGGACTCTACGTCTCCGGCAAATCCATCCACGACAGCACCGCCTCGGCCAGCTGGACTTGTGCCAACAACGCTCAGTCGTAACCACTTCAATTACCAAGACGTGGCTAGCGAGTGGACGCACCCGCCGGCAGCGACCGAGCTTTCCTTTCATCTATACATACGTGCATTGCATCCTTATACATATACATACATAGCTGGTCCCGGATTTAGCTGGGCTGTCTGGGGTTTTATTGCGGTGTTGGGGTTGGTTCTACGACTTGTTTCTAGCAGGCATTTTTGTGATATATAGTTTATAGTTTATGCAGGGGTTCTGTACATGAGTCAGTCGGTAATTTTCTGGAGTAGCGTAGACTTTGTTTGGTAGTCTTCGGGGTAGGTTTGTCTGGAGCAGGTTGTGTAGTGTAGATAGGGTTGATGCCAGGGATGGAATAGTCGAGTGGACTGCGGAGGCAGTGGGCGGTCGAGGTTAGGGATCGATGAGGAATAGTACAGCAGCACACTAAGAACCAACACTAACATTAACTTTGAGAAGTGGTTCTTGTGAGGGGACCTTAATCTGTTGTGTGACCAGATCGGGCTAGGAGCAGATAGCTTATCTTGACCTTCACTTCACGAACGCTGTGCATGTGCTATTGTTGTCGGAGAATTGAACTGATTGTACCTTCGGGGTACTACGATATTCAAATCGATATTCTAGACCCTTATGCTGCTGCGCAGGTCCCACCACGATATTGATTGAGTCTACATCCATGCTTCAGATGATCACGCGACTATTTTTCGAATTCAAGCAGTGGCTGTCTACCGCATCAGATTCAATCGAGTAAGATGGAACCACACTGCATAATCTTCAGCTATCGTTCCCCCTGGATTGGCTCGTCAATCTACGACTACAATAACACCCTCCCCCCTTTCCTCCAACCCTCCTACCAACCGTCCAGTCCAGTCCCTGACACACACGTGGATCACGACCTAACGCACGGCCCCTCCCGGACTCGGGTACCTTAATCTCTCTAGGGCAAATTCCTCCCAAATTCTTCTGCCTGATCACCACCGACCCACTTTGAGGACTGCCAACGAGTCATCGGCTGCATCGCCAATGCCAAGCGGGCTCCCAGGTACCAGTCGGAGTTCTTGCAGGCTTTTCTCCTCAATCCACTAGGTACAAGTGTGGCTTAGCCTGGTTGGTTTTCGAGGTGATTGACGAACGCCTCTTCCCGATCCCCGGGTTGATTCTTTGTGGGAGGGGAGAGTTCTAGCGCCGTGCTCTTGGTTCTCGTCTAAGAACTACTTACTGTATTTAGTTTCAGGGAAAACAGGGGAGTAAGCACACGATGTAACTTGCCCCCCTCTCGACCCCCTGTCTTAGGACAGATGATCGATCGAGGACAGGGAATGCCGAGAGCTCTCCAAGAAACAGCGCCCAGCTGCCCAGCCCTATCGGCGTCATTGCCTAGCCCTTAGTCTTTTTGGGAGTGGGGCGGGGGATGTTGGCACTTGGCAGCTAAAAAATGAACCAGTCCTGTTTCTTCGGGAGTACGGGGTACTTAAGTGGGATGTTGCGCTGTTGGACGTACCTGGGAAGGTACGTGCGTGCGTGTGTTGTGTTGTGCTGTGTTGTGCTGTGTGTGCAGGGTTTAAGGTCAACGTTGCTGGGTGGAAACCGAAACCGACACCGACAGCGCGGGATGGACAATTGTTAATGTCGGCCATCAATAAGGGAAAGGTGACTGCAATTGAGCACCAACAATACCTGATTGGAATAGAGGGCGACGAAATCGATGACCATGCCTCTCCGACCACTGCAGCTGGTCCAGGCCATCGTGGCGCTGTGTCTCATCCTCTCACTGGTTCGGTATACAACACCACCACAACCATCAACACCGCCGCCAAACACACCCCGTCAACACCCACACCCAAACCCACAGCCACACCTCGATTCAAACACAAACCAGCCCATCCCCTCCACCGCAGCAGCAGCAACCGACCTCCTCATCCCCCAAACAATCCACCACCTCCTCTTCTCCATGCCCAACCACCCCGTCTCCGCCTTCCGTCCCTCCCAGCACACCATCTCCTGGCAGCAATCCGGCTGGAAGATCGAGTACTGGACCGAGGCGGCATGCGCCGAACTCGCGCGTGCCACCGACCCGTCGTCCGGCCGCTACGCCGCAGCGCTGGCCGCCTTCCCCTCCGCCGTGCTCAAATCGGACTTCTGTCGCTATCTGATCCTGTATGCGCGGGGCGGCGTGTACAATGATCTGGACGTGCGGCTGATGCAGCCGTTGCCGTGGGGGGCGATGTTCGGAGATGAATCGGGGAAAGGGGATGGCCCCCCCGCCGCCATCGTCGGGTTAGAAGGCGACGCCGCCACTCGGGGTCTGCCGCGGTCGCCGCAGTTCGTGCAGTGGACGATGGTCGCGGCGCCGGGCCATCCGATCTTCGGGGCTGTCTTGGGGAAGATCGTCGACCGGACGGAGGAGTATCTCCAGCATTTAGGGCAAGGGGATAGCGCGGGGGCGGAACCGCCGGATGTGATGGAGTGGACGGGCCCGAGCGTCTGGACGGATGCGGTGCTCGAGTATCTCGGGGCCGATGAGGGGCTGTTGAACACTCTGAGAGATTTGCAGGAGACGGTGCGCATCAAGGATGTGGTGGTGTTGCCCAAGCGCGGGTTCGCGATCACGCAGGGCGAGGACCATCGCTCGGCGGAGGTGCTGGTCAAGCATTATTTCTCGGGGACGTGGAAGACCGAGTGTCGGGCTGTGTGGCGGTGGCTTGGGAGGTGTTAACTTTTCTTATCTGGGTGATTGGGGGGGGCGTTTGGGTTGTTGGCGTTTGGGGGTGTGTTTGTATATATTTATTGGGGGTGCAGTATTGTTATGTTGATGGGCTGATGGGCCGTGTACATATTCACGTCTGGGATGCACGATACCTTCATCAGTCTGCGGTATGTAACATCTGGGCTACAGTTACACTGCACCAGATACACTTATCTCAAATTATTCAATGATATTCGCTAAAATACACAGCGGGCATCGAGGTGCATGCGCACACATACAATCATGTCCCCATTCAATTCTCAGAAAGAGAAAACAACACCTCCTTCGAATGGCCAGAAACAAAAACAACACCCCTTTCAATACTCCCAACAATTAAAACATCTTCTCAATGATATTCCGATCGCCGTCCAAGGCATCCGCCTCGCGCCTCAGCACATCCGCCCGGAACCGCCGGAAGGCATTCTCGATGCGCTTCCGTCGCTCGGGCTCGTTGGTGATTCCCCGGCTGCCTACGGCGGCACCACCCAAGAGACCTATCACTGCGTCAATACTTTTCTCACTTACTTTGTGACAAGCAGAGGAAACATACCCAACTCCCCGCCCAGAAACAACCCGCCCGCCGAGGCGAAGAAATACGTCGCAAAGTCGCCGATCGTGGTGGGTTTCAGCAGCGGTGTGATATCGGGGATGGATTCTAGCGTCGGTCACCCTCGTGTTAGCTCAGCTTTCATGTTGTAGCAATGGACAGGGGGCGCATACCAGTCCGCCCATCCGCAAACACCACCTTCGTCGGCTTCTGCTGCGCGCGGAAGGCCTCGAAGAAG
This sequence comes from Aspergillus aculeatus ATCC 16872, assembly GCF_001890905.1. Classification (NCBI taxonomy): domain Eukaryota; kingdom Fungi; phylum Ascomycota; class Eurotiomycetes; order Eurotiales; family Aspergillaceae; genus Aspergillus; species Aspergillus aculeatus. Next base: position 1,834,642 of record NW_017962980.1, read on the forward strand.
GCGCGGCGCGAGCTCCGCAGCCGGAACGCCGTGTACAGTCCCAGCCCCATGCCCACAGCGGAGCCGACAGTCGTCCAGAGGGAGACAGTGCGGGCGGCGGATTGCAGGGCGTCGCGGTCGGAGGCTGACAGGTCGTGTTGCAGGTGCTGGTCCGCGAGCCGGGTCAGTTCGTCACTGCGGCGGCTGCGGGTGAGGGGGATGGAGTCGCGCATTTTGTTGTTGGTTTGGGTAGTAAATATGCGATTGGGTGTTTTGGAGGGTCAGGGTGAGAGATGCAGGTCGGTGGGTGGATTTTATGGGGTGCGTGTCTGCGAGGTCTTGCGATGCCATGGGATGCGATGACACGGGCGGAGTCAAGATGACGTCACGGGATGATCTCATAGTGTTAGGAGTGGATGGGTCGAGGATACTATTCCAAGTCAATGGAGATACTATGATTGCGAATGGCAGGTATCACAACAGTCCAAATGTCTCTCCAATTCAATGCTGTATGCGTGCGTGTGAGTCTTGTGGTCATGTATCGATTTAGTGGTGGGATTGGGTGATCGACACTGCGCTGCTGCCTGAGGCTGCCGACTGCATCCTGGTGCCTAAGGCATTAATCACGTGATGCATCCGATAACGTCGCGGTGGGCTTATCAGTTCCCCTCGACGCGACTTTCTCTCTCTCTACTCTCACCGAGTCACAACTGACACACTCCACACTCATCAAGGATATCCTGTACACTTATGACTGTACTTGTCTATGATTGTCTATGACCGTCTATGTCTAGTCTAAATCTAAGACACGTCTAACTTTGGACAAAAATCCACAGGCAAGGATGCATCGCTTGAAAACAAACTCCCCTCTCTACCCCGGTCGGCCCCGTCGGTCCCGTCGGCGACCTACAACCGCGCACCCCCCTTGAGATTCGCCTCCATCATCTGTCCGATCCGGGGATCCACCCGGCTGAACATGGCCACCGTCGCCTGCTGCAGCTCCGGCACCACCCCCTCCAGCGAGTTGCAGAGGTTCGTCACGAACAGCCGGCGCTCCTGCTCGTCGAACACGTTGTGCCACAGCGCGCGCGGCTGCACGAAGTCCTCATCGTCCACGGGGATCTCGTTCAGTCCCAGCACCCCGCCCATCCGCAGGAACTCGTGGTGGCGCACCTCCTGCGCCGACGGGCTGCTGACACCAGGAGTGAGCGTGCTGCGCACGTAGTTGGGGTCGCCGCCGTAGTTGTGCGTGGTGGTGTGGGCGCCGTCGCGCAGGTAGGGGGCGTACACGGGGCACACGGGCTTGTTGGGCGGGAGCTGCGGGTAGTTGACACCCAGGCGGTAGCGCTGGGCGTCGGGGTAGGCGAACATGCGGGCTTGGAGCACTACACAGACACTGTGTTAGGAGATGTGTTGACGTTTCTCGAGGACTGGGGGAGGGACATACTCGGGTCAGGAGTGGCAGCCACACCGGGGACCAGGTTGGAGGGAGAGAAAGCTGCCTGTTCGATCTCGGCGAAGAAGTTCTCGGGCTGTGCACGAATGGTCAGCTATTTCTCGGAAAATTATGCACCAGGCAAAAGGGGCAACGCACATTCCGGTTGAGAGTCATCTCGCCAACCTCGATCAAGGGGAAGTCCTTGTGCGGCCACACCTTGGTGATGTCGAACAACGCCCGACCGAACGTCTCGGCGCGCTCGGGTTCCATCACCTGCACGTACAGCTTCCACACTGGGTGGTCGCCGCGCGCGATCGCCTCCCACAGATCCTGGTTGTACGAGTCCGGGTTGGTGCCCGCCAACCGCGTGGCCATGTCGGAGCTGATGTTGCTGATGCCCTGCACGGGCTTGAAGTGGAACTTGCAGTAGCGGAAGCTGCCGTCCTCGGACACCAGCTTGAAAGTGTGGATGCCGAACCCGGTCATCTTGCGCGCCGACTCCGGGTGGCCGCGCGAGCCGAACAGGTGCATCAAGGCGTGCACACTCTCGGGCTGGTTGACGTGGAAGTCCCAGAACTAGAGTGATGGCGTGGGTCAGTGCGCTGCTTGAGCGACATGTTGTCTCGGATGTACTGGCTGCTTACCATGTTGGGGTCGCCGCGGTTCGTGGCGGGGTGCTTCTTGTGACTGCGGTTCACCGCGGGGAAGCGGATGGGATCACGCACCCAGAAGACGGGCTGTTGGTGGTTGTGTCAGCTTAGCGGAATTCGGTGCGATGCAGGCGCAGAAGGGCTTACGGCGTGGTTGCCAACAATGTCATGGTTACCCTCCTCGGTGAAGAACTTGACGGCGAAGCCGTGGATGTCGAGCGCGGTGTCGGCACTGCCGAGACCACCACCCGTGGTGCTGTGGCGGAACAGCACCTTGGTCTTCTTGCCCACGCCCGTCAAGAATTTGGCCTTGGTGAGGTGGGAGATGTCCTTGGTGACGCGGAATTCACCCCAGGCGCCGGAGCCCTTGGCGTGGACGACTCTGCCAGGCGATTAGTTCGCGTCCCATGCACACGAGCTGCATGCAGATCGGGGATCGGCAGTGCAGGGGTAAGGATCCGTACCGCTCCGGAATTCTCTCCCGGTTGAAATGTGTCAGGGTCTCGATCAGCAGAGTGTCTCCCAGGGTAGTGAGGCCACCGCCACCGAAGGTAGGCAGGGTGGTGCTGACCGCAGGGTCAGTGACAGGTTGGCCTGGATGGATGGGTCAGCGAAGTGATCAGCAAGGGCCATCGGAAAGGGTCTAGACATACCCTCAGCGAGGGTGAAAGTAGGCTTGGACATGGCGTGGAGTATGTGTGGGTGAGGATTGAGTTTGAGAAAAGGGGAGAAAGGGGGGGGAGAGGGGAGAAATTATGGATCGCGGGGGGCGATCGCGAGATGTGGGAGTTATATACGGCTACGGCCAGGTAGGCTTATCTCTGGACTAACGGGCAAGATAGGGATTGCAAGCGATTGCAAGCGATTGCAAACGTGGCGCATCAACAGCGGTGAAGCCTTTATCTCGGGATAGAAATTTTCTCGGAGGCACGGTTTCACCTAGTGCCAAAAGTGGATGGGGATGTTGACGTTTGGCCAGGGAATCTAGAGGGTCTGTGAGGGGAAATGGGCATTGAGTTAGTAACATTTAGTAACATCATCTCGCTCTACGGCTTTTCCCCTCACCGTGCCTGCCCCTCATGAGGGGGCGCCCCGTCAGCACAATCAGCGCCCTTTGATTGGTTGATCGGTCAAAGTTCGGAGCATCGTCAGGGACACGTGAGATCACATGACCGTCTGCCGACAGACTCCGATCTCTGGCCGGTTTCGCCGAGCTCGGGTGTATTGTTCCGGACACGAGCAGAACAAGATAATCAACACCATGCTTTGCTGTCTCCAACCCCTGTACCCGCATACTCAAATGCCTCATAAATCCCTCGCTTACCCCTCATACGTCAATCTCCCGTCTGTCTTGCTTCAACCCGGATGATCGCGGATATGTCGGCAGAATCAACGGGCCAAACTCGGGCCTCACTGCAGGTCTATACGAGATATTCTTTGTCCAAGGTAGCCGGCCCATCGTGTCCTCCACGAAGCAAACAGGATATAAGGCAGTGATGGCACCGCTCGAGTCGCATCATCATCATCATCATCATCATCATCATCAGCATCAGCATCTTCAGCAGCAGCAGCAGCGATAGCAGCAGCAAGATCACAATCATCTCTCAATTTTCAGTCTCAGTGAATCACCCTTGTTTCTTCCATATCTCCCTAATCCATAATCATGTCAGTTGCCAACAACTCCCAGTTCGACTTTATCGTCGTGGGTGGTGGTACGGCAGGAAACTGCATTGCGGGCCGGCTGGCCGAGAACCCCGACGTCAAGGTCCTCGTGGTCGAGGCGGGTGTCGCCAACTCGCACGAGATCGAAGACATCACGACGCCGTCCAAAGCCTTCGGGCTGCGGGGCAGCCAGTACGATTGGGCGTACAAAACCACCATGATCAAGCGTGAGGACTACGAGCGCGTGGAGAAGCCCAACACGCGCGGCAAGGCGCTGGGCGGCAGCTCGTGTGCCAACTACTTCACCTGGATCCCCGGGTCGGCGGCCACCTTCGACGACTGGGAGCCCTTCGGCGGCCGGGATTGGACCTGGGCGAACTGCGTTGAGTACCTGCGTAAATGCGCCACCTACCACGATGACGAGAAGCTGTACCCGGCTGAGCTGCACCAGATCGGTTCCGGTGGGCCCCTGCAGATCTCCCACGCCGAATTGGTGCCCGAGCTGCAGCCCTTCCGCGACGCCCTCAGCCAGGCCTGGGTGTCCAAGGGCGAACCACTGACCGAGGACATCTACTCCGGCGAGATGCACGGGCTCACCCACTGCGTCGACTCGATCTACAAGGGTCAGCGCCAGGGCAGCTTTGTGTATCTGCTCAACCGGCCCAACGTGACGATCTTGTCCGGCGCGCACTCCAAGCGGTTGCTCATCGACCCGTCCACCCGCGTCTGCTCCGGCGTCGAGGTCGTCCTCCCCTCGACCAACACCACCCTCCGCCTCCACGCCACCCGCGAGGTTATCCTGTCGCAGGGGGTGTTCGAAACCCCGAAACTGCTCATGCTCAGCGGTGTCGGCCCGCAGTCGGAACTCGCCAAACACAACATCGATGTGATCCTGGACTCCCCACACGTCGGCCAACACCTGCTGGACCACCCGATCGTCCCCTTCGTCCTCAAGCTGAAGGATGGCCTCACGCTGGACGACCACCTGCTCCGGCCCGGCCCCGCCCACGACGCCGCCGTGTCGGCCTACCGCCGCGACCGCACCGGGCCCGTCAGCTCTGGTCTGCTGGAGATGGTCGGCTTCCCGCGCATCGACGCCCGGCTGGACCAGTACCCCGCCTACCGTGCCGCGAAGGCTGCCAATGGCGGCCACGACCCCTTCGGTCCAGCGGGGCAGCCCCACTTCGAGCTCGACTTCGTGGGGATGTTCAGCTCCGCCTTCCAGTGGCACTACCCCGTCCCCAAGGAGGGCAGCTACATGACCGTCATCGTGGATCTGCTGCGGCCCGTGTCCGAGGGGGGTGAGGTCACGCTCAATTCCGCGGACCCCCTGGTGCAGCCCCACATCAACCTCAACTTCTTCGCCGACGATCTGGATGTTCTCGCGATGCGGGAGGGTGTGCGCTGGACGTACGATGTTCTGACCCAGGGGGAGGGGCTCAAGGATCTCGTGGTGGGTGAGTACCCCTGGGAGATGCCGTTGCATTCGGATGAGGCGATGAACAAGGCTGTCTTGGAGAGGAGTCAGACTGGATTCCGTAAGTTGCTATCCCCACCTTCTTGCTTGTGCACCTCATCTTTTCCGCGTATGGATAGAGCATGATGTCACTAACCGGTTCATCATGGGACAGATCCCTGCGGCACCGCCCGCCTGTCCAAGAGCATCCACCAGGGCGTGGTGGACTCTAGACTCCGGGTCCACGGGATCCGCAACCTGCGCGTCGCGGATGCGTCCGTCATCCCCGTGATTCCGGACTGTCGCATTCAGAACTCGGTGTACATGATCGGCGAGAAGGTGAGCAGGCCCCTCCATGTGGTGAAATCAGATACTAATGCTCGATGTGCTTGCAGGGCGCCGATCTCATCAAGGCCGACCATCGTGATCTCTACGAGGCGAAAGGGGTTCCGTACTTGGTTCCTAGTCGGTTGTAGGAAGAAAAGCAGTTGTAGATTTGCTCTGTTGGATGGTTTGTTTATCATATTGATAATTGTATTGATTCAGTAATAATGAAATACTCGTCTTGTGTTTGATTGTTGTTGTGGTCAACACTTCGGTTTGCCGACTATCTTGATCTGAGGATGAATCATCGCATAAGTGATTGCGTGCACAGTAACCGTCCACCAAGTCGCTGTAGGCTCGTTTTAATGGCGAGAAGCAAGCGACATCAAGAGGCTGACAAAAATGTGATTAGTGTGGAGGTATACAGCTAGGCATAACTCCATCCTAGCTACAGTGATAATCGCATTCAGGCGTCAACCAGGAGTAATGATCGTCAAGAATTACGAGGCTATATCGCCCGGCCCACCGGCTCTTGGTGGCAGGAATCCAGTATTCACAAAGCCGATATAAGCTAATCCCATGAATAGTCCAGCTATTGGAAGACAAAATCCATTATTTGATTGTTTGGAACAACAGCTTAATGCCTCGCTATGAACCTTAGCTTCGAAGATCAAGTACAGTGGCAGCGCCCCGCCCACGGCGTTGATGCACTCGATTGAAGTTATCCACTTGTGATTTCCAGGCTGTAGATGGAACAGTTTACCAACATATTTGGAGCAAATGGCACGCGCTGTAGCTACTCATCCTATGGCGAAGCCTGTTTGGTTCCAAATTGCAGATATGGTCATTTAGAATACTCTATTCCGGCTTGACGGGTAACTTTAGACCACTCCACTCTCCCAGGAGCTTGGGGTCTTTATGTCTCGCACGTTCAGAGCGAACATCTCGAAGAAGGAATGGACTTGTTGAGGCTTCCCGGCGGTTGAACAAGTATCATATCTGTCTATCGCCTATGCATGGCTGGGGATTGAAGTTACGCTTTTGAAGCAGGATGGACCAACCATACGACGGCGGAATACAGCCCACGCTTGGCAAGAGAGATGAAGTCCGACTCTCTAACACTTTTTTGTTCAGATGAGTCAATTTAGGTCTCTTTATGCAACTATCACCAATAGATTTGACTCCTTGGAGACGACGCTGTAGTGTTGGACGCAGAACTTCAACAAATCCGCGCAGCTTCACCCACAGACAGAAGTACGTCTTGCGGAATACCTGCAATAGCGAGGCCGATATGGTCTTCCTGATAGACAACGAGGAGATTGATATTATCTGCATATTTTTCAGGAACTGCCTTGCCTAAGGTACCGTCGGCGCTAGTAGGAAAAGTGTACAGTGCTGCTGCACATCAGTCTCGCTCATTTTCTCTCTGTTTCTTCCTATTCCTGTTCCTTCTGCTGTTGGTTCTGTATCATGCCGCCCATCAATAAGAGCAGCTTAGGCTGACAGCCATCTGGTCGAATATGCGACACTTTCCCAAATATTTCAGTCAATGCTTCAAGGCGTCACCCAGGAGGATGTCCTCTTCTTCGAGAGGCGACTCTGATATCTTTGAGTACACTTCTGGGCGCTTTTTGTGAGTTGTGGCTGGTTACCTGCTGGACGCGCCCAGTCACAATAGTCACAATACACTGACGTGCTCGCGGTTGACCAGATTCAATGAAGAGATCCGCCGCGCCAAACGCCGTGTTCAGTTCGACGTGGATGCCCTTGCTAGGGCTGCCTGCCATTCCGTCGGTCGCCGTCTTAATGACGTGGCTGCGATCACGAAGCTCGCCGAGGGGGGCTTCAACCGCGTCTTACAAATCACCTTCGATGGTGGATATGCAGTCCTGGTAAGATTGCCGTATAAGACGACCGTTCCCAAACATCATGCAGTGGCCAGTCAAGCGGCCACACTCACCAATCTGCGTGCTCATGAGGTCCCCGTCCCCAAAGTCCTTGCCTACTCCCCAGATCAGACAAACGCCGTTGGTGCCGAGTACATTCTTTTGGAAAGACTTGAAGGAATACCCTTGAGCGCCCAGTGGTACTCCATGGACACCAAAACTCGTGTCAAACTCATGCGACAAATTGTGGATGTGGAGAGACGTTTCATGAGCATCCGCTTCCCAGCAAGCGGGAGTCTCTACCACCGCTGTGATCTTGGAAGCTCACAACGCGTGATCCCGGTCTCGGACGACATTGTCGTGGGTCCAACCGCACAACATGGTGGTATCGGGAACGGGCGTCTCTGGACATTGACCGCGGTCCGTGTCAGTCTCCGTTCGGGTAGCCCTATCGTTCTTGGTTTCGGAAAACACTGACTCTGAGTCAGGGACTACATTCTCTTCAAGCTTTGAAGCACCTGCTAAGCGCGAGATGGAGTTTTGTGAAAAGTTTGGCAAACCACGACTACACGTTGAAAGATACCTGCGAGAACTACACCAGTACCAACCCCTCTCACCCATTCCGTACCAGCATCTCCTTGCCGATTACTTGAAGCTAGCGCCTGGTCTCGACGTTCCATCCGACCACCGCATGTCTCGCCCGACCCTTCGGCATCCGGACTTTTCGCCCAACAATATCCTGGTGAATACGTCCAACGAGGTGGTCGGGATCATCGACTGGCAGCATGCAGTCATTCTGCCCCTCTGCCTGTGCGCTGGCATCCCCGACCATTTTCAGAATTGGGGCGATCCCGTGTCGGAGACGTTATCGAAGCCCGAGGTCAAACTGCCGGATTATTTTGACCAACTCAACCATGAAGAACAGGCGGCGGTTCGGGAGATAATGCGGAGACGGATCGTGCACTTTTACTATGTAGCATTGACCATGAACTCCCTGCCGGATCATTTTGACGCTATCCGAACTGAAAACTGCATGCTCCGCGCGAAGAATTTTCATCATGCACAGGCTCCCTGGGAAGGAGACTCGGTCTCGTTGAAGTATGCAATGATGCAGGCACTCAGGAATTGGCCGATGTCACTGGATGACGGAACACCTACTGGTTCTGTGGAGTGTCCGGTTCAGTTTTCGGAGGAAGAGATACAGAAATTCGCGGAGGACCACCGCCAGGAACAGGAGTTACTACGGGAGCTGGGCGAGATAAGGGACCTTATCGGGACCGATGCCCTGGGCTGGGTTCCAGATGAGGATGAGTTTGCACGGTCCAAGGCGGTCATTCAGAGCATCAAGAATGTTTTGATGGAACATTCAAGCACCGAGATGGAGAAAACAGCGGTTGTTCACCATTTTCCTTTTGATGACCATGACGAGAATCCGTGATATCTGTTCACAATCAGTTCGCGATCTTGATCAAATGAGGGATGCCGTCTGTTGGCAATCGACCTTGCTCAGGTCGACTAGATCCGCGTGATCTGGAGCCGTTATACGTAGTAACTTCCATAATCAGGGGCACTGCTTGTCTTTGCGATCCTTGTTCGTTCCTCAAAGCGGGGATAGAATGTTGAGAAAGATTCGCCTTCTCCTTGGCGCGCGCTCGAGACCTTTGCAAGAGATGACTGCGGTGTCGGCATTTGATATGTTGCGTGAGCGACTCTGGCTTTCCGTGGTTCCAAAACATATCAAATGGGGCCATAGCCCTATAAGCAATATCCGCAACAGATTTTCCTCCTCGGATAATGTTGTGAGGAGGTTTATCACACCATTTATTATGCCTGCAGTATCCTCACGCGCTGATGGGCTTGATTGTGTGGTGGGTCATCGCCTCCTGATAGTAGGACTAGTCCTTTTAAAGTCAGGACGACAGGCTCCATATCGGGGTAGGACAAAGAATGTGATCTCAATTTGTCAATGCACGAGAGGAGGGGATTTGTTCACAACCCTGAGTACATGGATACTGACGGGGTATGCTGCGGAAGTGGCATTGGCTGTGCTTGTATAAATCTTCATGTTAAGATCCAAAAACCTCGCCTATCCGGTATGTCTGTACGTGACATTTGGGTGCCGCATTCTGGGCCTCTACACACGGTAACCAGGTCTGAAGAAGAAAAAGACTCTTGGTTGCAACTTGGATTATCCCTAAGACTCTGCGAATATTGAGAACGGCGCTAGTAGCTGCGCCGGCATCGGAGTGCAATCCCTTCAGGATCCTGTGTGGGGGCGGCAACGTGGGAAATGCAGAGCATGCACTCAGCCTTGCCGGCTTCATGAACCGTGCCGTGGCTGTCTGGGGATGCTACGGTACAGCCACTTCCGGGATGCGCCCACTGGACCCAGGTTTCATGTCTGACCTCCATCAGACGAAGCCAGTGGGCGACGGAGGGCTGGGGACCCCACAGAAGCATATATAGTGATCCGCGATTCATCCGCTACGGGGTGCGTAGATCTATACAGCAATCACAGTCACTTGTGTCAATCACATTGGGTGAAGACCCCCTAAGCTCTGTCCCATCAAATCGCCTTTAACAGCCATGGTTATCAAATCATTAGACTTCCGCCGCTATCGCAGCGACGATGCGCAAGAGCGACAACAATTCTGCGATGAACTCTGTGAAACGCTCTGTGTCTATGGATTTGCTAAGATTCGCCACTCGTCACTTCCAAAAGAGAAGATTGACCAGCTGTTCGAATTTGTGAGTTATGTGATATGGCGTCGAAGCTAACCTATGCGAGATGTGCGGGCTAATTGTAATAACGACACACAGAACAAGCGATTCTTCGATCTCCCAGACGACATCAAAGTGAAGGCAGCGCACCCGGCCGCGCCGAACCCCCATCGAGGCTGGAGTGCCATTGGCCAAGAGAGCGTGTGGCAGATCTCCAAGTTCGAGCAAGGGGAGCAGCAGACGGATAGTTACCAGGAATATCGTGTATGTATGGGCCATTAGCCAGCCACTGCAAGGACCACCTCCGGTGTCAAGGCAGATCGCTAACAGCCCGCTATTCCAGGAATCCTTCGACCAAGGCGCTGCCACCGACGAGCTCTTCCCCAACCGCTGGGTCGACGAGACCGACCTCCCCGGCTTCCGCACCTTCATGGAGGGGATCTACGACGACTTCCACGAGCTGCACGGCCACCTCGTGCGCGCCATCACCGCCGGCCTCCGGCTACCCGCCGACCATCTCATCGCCAAACACCAGAGCAACACTAGCGAGCTGCGCCTGCTGCACTACCCGTCCATCCCGGCGCGGTCCATGGGGTCTGGCAAGCGCATCGGCGAGCACTCCGACTTCGGGACGTTGACCCTGCTCCTGCAGGACTCGGTGGGCGGGCTGCAAGTCGAGGACCAGCGCCAGTTGGGTAGCTTCATCCCCGTCGAGTCGGAGGACGTGTACGAGGTGATCATCAATGTCGGCGACTGTCTGCAGCGCTGGACCAACAAGCAGCTGCGCTCGGCGAATCATCGCGTCTGTCTGCCGCAGGGGACGGATGTGCACTCCACCGCGATGCTGGCCCCTCGGTACTCGGTGGCTTACTTTGGGAAACCGGATCGTGAGGTGCTGGTCGACTCGCTGCCGGCGTTCGTGCGGCCTGGCATCAAGTCGGAGTACGATGATCATTTGACTGCGTTGGAATATATGCAGCAGAAGTTGGTCCGCACTTATGGCTGATGTCTTGTCGGAACCCTGGAGCATAGTAGCTAAGTATGGGTACAGCGCAAGTGTAGTGGTGTGATAGTGAATTATTCTACTTTGTGTTTTGTAATACCATCGCATATCTTTACTGTCCATTCCAGGTCGTACATAGGGCTCTAAACTGTCATGTCGGCTGTGGCTCGACTGCAGGGGCTTCTAGCACATGAGATGGGGTCATATAGATTTCAAGAATACTGTGCGAGTGCAATTTGCAACATGAATACTAAAAAAATATGGTTTGCCATCAAAATAGAGCCCCCTTCACCCCAGCTCTCCTCAACCAATGATGATTTCTTGGAACCGACTGTGACCAAGGTCATTATTAGAGATTATTTCATTGCGTTCCATTGTGCTCTTCACGTCCAGGCTTGCCCAAGGCTGATCGATAACGCGCACAGATCGTTTCTGTGTAATCGGAGCATTAGTATAATCGGACCCACGGAAGTAATACTATGTCAGGCGGGAGTTTCTAACCTGAATGATGGACAGGAGTGTCGCATAAATGGCCTCATCTTTACCGACACCCACTCCAATGCCCCAAGACTTCTCGGAACCATCTCCAATCACGCAATATGCGAATGTGACCACCAAGCCCTGCTGCCGCTCCGCGGGTAGGGGGTGGAAGGCGGCCATCTGGCACCGGAAGGGCAGCTGCAGTGCCTGAGACATGAGGGTTGCAATCCGACTCGCCTCTTCCGTGGCATCCTCTAGCTCGTGCGGGCAGGCGGGCTGCTGGAACAGCACGCCGAAACCCTGTTGCTGTTGTCCGAGGATGCGTGCTCGGTAGGAGGCGTCGTGGTCGTAGGAATCCAGAAACAGCGCGCAGACCTCCTCGGCAGCCAGACCTCGTTCCCATGCGATGGATTGTGTCTTGACGATACGACTGAAATGGGCTGCCAACTCGCCGGGCAGGCTCAGGCCGAGTCCCTGCTGGATGAGCCAGGCCACGCCCCCTTTGCCGCTCTGGCTGTTCACGCCGATCACGCTGTCGAAGGAGATGCCCAGATCGGCCGGGTCGAGAGGCAAGTACGGCACCCGCCACGCACTCCGCGACGAGCTGGCGGCGCGCCTGTTCAATCCCTTGCGGATGGCATCCTGATGGGCCCCGGAGAAGGCTCGGAAGTAGTAGTCGCCGGAGTACGGGGTGCGCGGGTGGACGGGCAGCTGCGTGACCTCCTCGTACACGCGCCGGATGGCCGGCAGGTCCGAGAGATCCAAGCCCATTTCGATGCCCTGCGTAAAGTAGTTCATGGCCGCCGTAACGAGATCGAGGTTGCCGGCGCGCTCGCCGTTGCCAAACAGACACCCTTCGACGCGATCCCCGCCCGCCAGACACGCGAGCTCGGCGGCGGCGACGGCGCCCCCGCGGTCATTGTGCGTGTGGATCGAGATGCAGACCGTGTCGCGGTTCCGGAGGTGGCGTGCGAAATACTCGACCTGATCGGCGAAGACGTTGACGGTGGTGGCCTCGACGCTGGAGGCGAGCCCTAAGATGACGGGCTGCTCGTGGGTGGGTTTCCACGCGGCCTGGATCGTCGCCGCCAGACGGAGGGCCGCCTCGGGGCGCGCATTCGCGAAGTCCTCGAAGCCGAACCCCAGCGTCCACTGCGTGTCCTGCGCCTCCGGGTCGTCTTTCGTGATCGATCGCGCGTACTCGATGCACTCCGTCACCCGCGCCAACCACTCCGTCTCCGCCGGCTGCTGCAGGATAGTCTCGCAGTAGTTGTCGCTGGTCGCGAGGTAGGTGAAGAGAATAGCCTTTTTGGCTCCCTTGAGGCTCTCGACCGCGCGTTTGAGCGTGTCCTTCCGACAGGGAGTCATCACTTCCAGACTGACATCTGGCGGCACCGCCCCGGGGGTCTCCACGAGCTCCCGCGTGAAATTGAACTCGGTGTCCGAGGCACAAGGAAAAGAAACCTCAATCTCCTTGAACCCAATGGCTACCAGCAGGCGGAACATCTGCCATTTCTGCTGGACTGTCTACATGCATGGCCATGGCATGGCGGATTAGCTTTCGTCCGGTTCCTGAAACCTCTTCCTTAGACGAGGAACCTTGGGTTCGTGCGCACCATGGGGTTGGGAAGAGCTTGATTGCCATCCCTAAGATCCGTGGACAGCCAAATGGGGGACTTGGTCAACTTCTTTGATGGCCATTGTCGGTCAGGGAGGTGGACGTGGGGAGGAGCCCGGCCGCCATACTTGCTCTGTAGGCTTTGGCCGCCCGCACAAGTTGTCGACATTTGGGTGTTCTGCGTGGGCTGCGTTGGTCTTAGCCTTGACCGACTGGATATCTGGGTCTCTGCCAAACTGCTTTCATTCTATTGTTCTATGGGTGGGGATCGCGGTTCTTTTCTTTGCACATGGCCTGGGAGCCAGGCACTGCAGGACCGGGTTAGGGCTTACCAAGCGCCAGTCATTGTGGCTGTCTTCCCCCACCACGTGTGATAAAAGATTCGAAGAGGTCCCGAGTAGACGAGGTGCCATATGAACGGTAATAATCATCTCATCTCACCCCTTTTCTAGCTCTTTCTGTGTCGGGTTGAGTGCTTCATTTGAAGACATCTTGCTTAGTCAGGGCTGCATTTCCCGCTGTAGGCTACACCACCAGCCATTCTCCTTGACTCATCGGTAAGCACATCCAAGCCAGTTATGTATATTGGACTGACAGTCACTGTCCCATCATACTACTACTTAATGCTTGATGACCGGAAAAGTATTTATCTTTTTGCAAAACTGTGACCAGACGATCGCGACTGGGTTCATTCGCGATCGTCGACCAGCGTAGACAATGTCTCAGAAGCCCTAAAGAGCATTCTCCCCCGTCACACGTCTACTTGATAAACATCGCTTTGTACTGCTTCTTTGTCTTCAGCGGCAGCGCAGAATTGTTCTTACATCTCACCAATAGCTACAATTTCTCCGGTGACAATGGTCAAGACGCATGATATCGTCGTGTTCTCAGGCGACTACGGGGGTCCCGAGGTGATGGCAGAAGGCCTGAAGGTACTGTGCCCCCGGATCCAGTTGGGTGTCCGCAAGGCGACAGGACTGATAGTGAACTACCTCAGGTTCTAGGAGAGATCCAGAGGCAATACCAAACGAGGGTCACACTGAACCTCAAACATCATCTTCTCGGCGGAGTATGTTTGCTTCCTAATCCACCCCAACGGGCAAATTTATGGGTGAAGAATATCACCGCTAATTGTTCACGTTGCGGAGGATGGGATAGGCAGCCTTTGATGCGTATGGCACCCCTGTAACTGAGGAGGCTCTCCAACATGCGCAGAACGCATCAGCGGTCCTTCTAGGCGCCGTGGGTGGTCCGGTATGTGAGAAGAGTCCCATCATCGTCGCGAAAGAAATCCATGGGAAAGACGCCTGACACTGACGCGATAGGACCCTTTCCACAGGCATGGCAAGGGAGTCCGATTCCTGTCGAGTCCGGACTAGGGAGACTACGCAAAGCCATGGACGCGTTTGGCAACCTGCGACCGATCAACTTCATCGCTCCCGCCTTGATCGAGTCGTCCAGTCTAAAGGAGCGCGTGTGCCGGGGCGCGGATCTCCTCATCGTTCGCGAGCTCAGCGGCGGCATCTACTACGGGGATCGTCAGGAACATGATGGGACCTTCAACGCAGCCTCAGACCTCGACCACTATGACCGGCACGCCATCGAGCGGGTCACACGGCTGGCTGCGCGACTGGCCCGCGCGACAGATCCCCCCTTGCCCATCACGAGCCTGGACAAGGCCAATCTGCTGGCTGCCTGTGGTCGACTCTGGCGCGGCGTCGTGGAGCAGACCATCCGCACCGAGTTCCCTGACCTGACTCTGCGGCATATGCTCATCGATACGGCGGCCATGACCCTGGCGTGCCGGCCAACGACGTTGAATGGCATCGTCTTGACAAGTAACATGTTTGGCGACATTGTGAGCGACGAAGCCAGCGCCATCCCCGGCAGTTTGGGGCTGCTTCCTAGTGCGAGTCTCTGTGCGATTCCTGACCCCGATGGTGGCGATGGAGTGCGCGGCATCTACGAGCCTGTTCACGGTAAGTGTCCTCCTCTTGTATGCGACAGGCTCTGTTCCGCTGATGTCAGTTATGCGGCTCAGGATCCGCCCCCGACATTGCGGGTAAAGGTATCATTAACCCGACGGGTATGATCCTGTCGGTCGCCATGATGCTTCGCTACTCCCTTGAGATGCCGGACGCAGCTGAGGCTGTGGAAACAGCTGTCAAGGAGGTCATTGAACGAGGTTGCCGGACAAGAGATGTCGGTGGTACGGCTTCCACGACGGAGTTCGGCGACGCAGTCGTTGCGTATTTGAAGGATCATGCGTGAGGCGAGGAGTCAATTGTGACATGTCTGATATCTGTACCTGCGGTAGAGTTATCTATATATCCATCACAGAATGGAATGTATCCCGCTTGTTTAGGGCAAGAAGCAAGAATAATCGTTGCCTGCCTGCCCGCAGCCCCTCCAAAATAGCGTTGGGTGAAACAATCACATTTCTAATCATCTAAGCTTCCACGACCTGTTAGAAGGCTTGAACAGAATTAACCAAGTACAATTCGTTCCACAAATACGTTGTAATCGTAAGCAAAGTGGGTGATTCCTCGACGCCAGCCCCTCCTCCACCGCGCATATGAAAAGCCCAAGCCCCGCCCCGCAAAGCGACTGAATTCCTATCGATTCTCGCACAATCGCACAATGTCTACTCCAGGACTTAGCTTGAGCTTAGAAGACCAAAGTCTCCCCGAAGACGGGCGGGCCTTCGTGCGCGCGGTGGTGAAGCTTCTGGCCGACACTCGTGGGATTCAACTAGAGGAATGCAGCATTCAAGAACGACAGCCCGGATCAACCATCTGGTACCTGACCTGCGAACCCCCGATTATTTCTCTTGACTCCGATATCTTGATTATCTCTAGTCCCGATAACTTTCTCACCCAACTCGCCGCCGAGCTCGACGCCCGCGGCCGTTCCGCAGACGCATCGACCCTACGATATGTCCTCGACTTGTGCCACACGGAGACCGAGCGCGGCGGGTTGGGATTCCCTGAGACCCCAGTTGTCGACTGGTTGCTCAATCAGACACAGCGACAGGGGCTGCAGGGCCTCCTCGAGGCCTGGCTGGAATCGCTGAACTCCGCCGAAAGGACCCGAGGTCTGTCCTCTCCCCTGTCCGTCAGGGCGTCCGCCACGCGACCCATGACGCTGGCGGAAAAGATCCTGGCGCACCACGCCTTTTCGCTTCCATCCGCGGAGGGCTTGAAAGGGGGTGACTTTATCCGTGTCACGGTCGACTGGATCATTGCCAGTGAGCTATCCTGGGTGGTAGGTTCTTCTCTGTCCTCCTTCTCCTCTGTGAAGATGGACGCGTCGCAGAGAAACTGATCCGGCCCGATTCCACGATTCTCTAGGGCATGAAACACAGTATGACCAGCATCGGGGAAGAGCCGACGGTTTGGCGAAATGACCGGTTCTGGCTGGCGGGCGATCACACGGTGGATCCCCGGACGTATCACCAACCGCGAGTCCGGGAGTTGATTGATGGCATGCACGATGCGAAAACAAAGTTCAAGATGACGGAGAACCAAGGCTCGAATGTCAGCTTCCGGCAACAGATTGTCCCTGTCCTTCTTTCCTGCTAGCTGACAGACCTTCATGTGTCCAGTTTACAATCCTCCATACGGAATTTGTGCGGGAACGAGCTGAGCCAGGGATGCTCGTCCTCGGCTCGGACTCGCACACCTGTTCTGCAGGCGCCGTCAGTTCCCTCGCTATCGGACTCGGCGCAGCCGATGTGATGGCGGCGCTGGCCACTGGGGAGACGTGGTTCAAGGCCCCGGAGTCGATCCGCGTGGAGTTCGTGGGCGCACCGGCGTGGTATATCCGCGGCAAAGACGTGATCCTCTACGTTCTGAAAACCCTCAAGCGCAACACCCATGCCGCGGATCGGATTGTGGAGTTCGGGGGGCCCGGGGCGCGTCATCTGTCCTGCGACGCTCGGTTCGCCATCTGTAACATGTGCACCGTAAGGTCTTCCTGGGAATCTAGCTCTGCGTTCGGATACGGTGGCTAACGCAACGAGAGGGGAATCATAGGAACTCGGTGCCATCACGGGCCTTTTCGTCCCGGACGAGGTCACCAGCCAATTCATCTCGGATCGGCCCCAAGCGCGCTACAGGACGCAATCGCTATACTTCCAACCGGACGCTGATGCTTCTTATGCTGCAACTTTCCGGATCAATCTGGAGGAGGTCGAATCCTTTATTGCCCTCCACCCGTCCCCGGACAACGTCGTGCCCGTGACTGAGAGGCTCGACATGCGGTTCGAGGGCTGTTTCATCGGCGCCTGCACCACCACCGAGGAAGACCTGATCCTGGGCGCCTTGGTCCTCGAAGCCGGCCTGCAAAAGGGGCTGCCGCTGGCTCGCGGCAAACGGATGGTGGTCCCCGGCAGTCTACCGATCGTGAGCAACCTGCGCGCTTTGGGGCTGTTGGACATCTACGCCCAGGCTGGGTTTACACTGCCCGCCGTGAGCTGCAGTCTGTGTCTGGGGATGGGGGCGGACCGCGCGGGGTCGGGCGAAAATTGGCTGTCGTCGCAGAATCGCAATTTCAAGAACCGAATGGGTCCAGGTGCGTCTTCGTTTTCCGGGACCAGAACAAGGGAATAAGCTGATATAGTCTGACCTGACCTTACTTTTCAGGTTCCACCGGCCATATCTGCTCTGCTGCCGTCGTCGCTGCCTCGTCTTTCAGCATGCAGTTGACAGACCCTCGTCCTCTCCTTCGTCAGGTGTCGGTCGAGAGGTATCAGACCTTACTCGCCAGCTGTCGACGCATGAAGGCTGAGCCGCGTGGCAAAATTCGAGAGCGGCTCGAGGCCAGCACAAGCCCAGTCGTCTCACCCTCTATGCCCCCTGTGGTCGAGCCCTACTTGTCTATTCGCCACACTGCTACTACCCCATCGAAAAAGACACCCAGCTCAGAGCTGAAACAAGAGCAATCCAGCAGCGCACCAGCAGGAACTATACGCAGCCGGGTCTCGAGGTTGGGGGATTTCGTAGATACTGACGCGGTAGGTTCGCGTTTGCGCGAGTGGACGAAAAGGCTATGGCTAACGGAGCGTGGACCAGATCATCCCTGCAGCATTCATTCTGGAGAGTCCAACCGACGTCCTGCTCGGGAGTCATTGCTTGGAGCTGACTCACCCCGAGTTTCGCGATCAGGTTCGCGCTGGTCTGGATGTCGTCGTCGCCGGGAAAGCGTTTGGCTGTGGTTCGTCGCGAGAGGAGGCGCCACGAGCGTTAAAAGGTACGTCTTGCGAGATGGATGGGGTAGAGGGAAACAGAAGGCATTGGCTCTAACGGATGTGATGTTGCAGGTCTCGGGGTGAAATGTGTGATTGCACGATCGTTCTCCTTCATCTATGGACGCAACCAGCCAACCATCGGCCTCCTCGGCCTCACCATTACCGACGACGACTTCTACGCGGCGGCTCAGACTGGGGTGGCGATTGAGATTGACCTGCCTCGTCGACAGGTCACTGTGAGTGACCGATCGTACCCGTTTGTGTTGGACGAGATGGAGTTGGCCTTGATCCAGCGACAAGGGCTGGCGGCGGCGTACAAGATGTTTGGCAAGTCTGTTTTCCAGTCGCTCTGCAACGACCCTGGGTCGGGGACAGTGCCAGCCTCTGCGCTGGCCGAGATGCATCTTGGACGCTGTCAGGCTGAAAACAGAGGAAAGCAGGAGGTGCTGGCATGGTGAAGTCGATCTCTCCTAATTCTGGTCCATAGCTCGGTCTCTCAATTTATTATTCGCCATGTCGACAACAATGGAATCTGTGAGCGAGGAACCATCCGCGTAGATTTGAGGTATCTGAAGCCAAAACCAATCCCTGGCTGCGTGCAACGTTCACTCAATGCAACTTTGTTCCGTACATATCTATAGACGCCAATAAAAACCTGACCCAGCGAGAATGTGCGTTGTGAACCGACTCTGTCTCCACGCCTTCAATTCCAATCCGTCATCGTAACTCAAGTGATCGTTGCGTCTCATATGAAGCAAATAGAGGACCTCGGTATAGTTCGTGCTCGTAATGTTCGTAATCGTCCGGCGATATCGTGTTCGGTGCGACGAGACCTTGTCTCGTCCTATCTATCGGTAGGCATTCATCAGCGAGATCTCCTCGGTGGGTGTCGCACAATGAGACCGCGGGGCTTGATACCTTGAAGAGCTCTAGACGTCCCTTACCCCCATCCCCCGATGTCCCTTCTCCATGCCCTGCAGAGCATGGAACATGTCCTCCCGGTTTCGCAGTCGGACATCTCGCATGTATGAGGCCTGCTCCGGCGTCATCCCCGGCAACCCAGGCCCGTCGAAGGTGTCGCCTCCGTACAGTCGAGCCAAGGCGTATCCTATGAAGACAAACACCACACATCCGCAGATGACGAGAAACACAATCAGCTCGTGTGACGGATTCCACCCCATTCTGGATTTCTGCGACACTCTGCGAGTGTGGTACTGAGTGAGAGAGAGCTTTGGACCTGCCGAACGGATGTGGCGGGTGTTAGCCGGGCACATGCCCCTTTGATATGATATATTTCCATTCCCATGACTATGATTCCCATGTAAAGATCTATTTTCATCGCAAGCAAAGTCCTTTCCCCATTGGCTGTCATCGGGTCTGCAAACTTGCAAACCTGCTGATGCATATACGACTCCCGCGGCGATATGCATGTCAGGGCTTGGTTTTGCTGCGTGCGGGGCAGTGATTGGTAAGATTTTCTCCTGAGCAGAAACTGTGACGTCATTAGCGAACCGGCCAATCATATCTTGCAAATACCCCTGGCTCGTTTCTCGGCATTGTTTACCTAGTGGCAGGTAAGTGCTATTCATAGGCCCTACATCCGGCCGGTCTCTTCCTCATCTTGCTCGCAGCCGGGTGCGTCGAGTCATGAAACATTGGCTGGTCTTGACAGGGATCGTCTCCTCGCTTTTGTTCGTATACGTCCTGAACGCAGTAGAGCCGCTTCGCTTGTCTTTGCAATGAGAGGATTTTATGAGCACGTGCATAGCGAAGTGGGCCGGTTATCTCAAGCATCAAGACACTCTATCTACGATAAATTGGGAGTAATTCACAGTGACAGGGAACATCTAGACAGGTGGAGAAGCGGAAGAGGGGGGTAGGGGTGGGGGCAGGAGAAGAAGAGGTGGGTGCGGTGGTCTCATCCACCAAGCCCAGGACAAGGCTGACAGGTTCAAATTACTCAATCTTCTAGACCGGACGACGCGACGAGCCTAGACTAGGTCCGGAGTAGTGAGGCGAGGATTTTAGGTTGGGCTGTCAATTAGTGCCACGCTCTGACTCCCGTAACGCGCGCCACGCGCTGCCGCTCCGACGCTCACTCCTCCACACTCTCCTCGGCACTGTTTTAAATCCGGTCCTGAGTTTCCAACGGCAGAGGCACAGTCCAATCTCTATCTACATGGCAGCTATCTATTTCATCATGATTCGTCGTTGAGTGAATGCCACGACGGGCGTAAGTGGGCTGGCGATCCAGCCAGTGGGTGGGTTGGTGGGTTGAAGTTAGGGCACGATTGCACATGGGGTGCCCCTGATGAACCTAGCGGGCCTCTCTCCTCTCCATCAGATCGACCTACAACCATCTTCTCTTGTTTTTCGGTCTTCTGTTTGTGAGAATTGTTTTCTGCTCTCTTCCTACTCATTCACTTTCCTTCAGCCATTCGGCCATTCTCTCTCTTCTCCCAAACAAGCACTTTCATTGTACTGTACGCTACAGCGTCATTCACTCGTTTTACCCTCTCTCCTTTTCACGCCACTCGCTTTGCCCTAAACCACGCTCGTTCTACATTCCACAGTAAACACCATGTCGACCAACAGCACCACCACTGACACCAGCACCTTTGTGTGCACCCTCCAGACGTGCAGTCTCGACTATGCCATGATCCACTATATCCCCTCGCTGGCCGGGAACGCGCTCTTCCTGGCGCTCTTCTGCGTGGCAGCAGTGCTTCATCTGTTTCTCGGGGTGTGGCACCGCACCACCAGCTACCTGGTGGCGGTGATGGGGGGGCTGCTACTGGAGATCATTGGCTATGCGGGGCGCATCAGCCTGCACGACGACCCCTTTTCCTTCAACGCCTTCCTGCAGTACCTGATCTGCCTCACTCTAGCGCCCGCCTTCATCTGCGCCGCAATTTACCTGTGCTTCGGACGCGTCGTGATCGAGTACGACGCTCGGTGCTCGCGCCTCGCGCCCGCCACGTACTCGAAGGTCTTCATCGCCTGCGATCTCGTGTGTCTGATCCTGCAGTCTGCCGGTGGCGCCATCACCTCCACCGCCGGCACGGACAACACCAGCCTCAGGGACCTCGGCATCGACATCATGATCGCCGGGTTGGCGTGCCAGGTCGTCTCGTTGGTAGCCTTCATGGCGTTGGCGGGCGACTTCGCTCTCCAACTGCACCGGCACCAGGCCCAGGGGTCGACCTCGCTGCTGCCCGTGGACTGGCACGCTGGTTGGAAATGGAGGGGGTTTCTGATCGGTTCGTTTGCTTGCCTTGCTCCTTTCTCATCCATCTCAGCATTTCATTAATCTTCGCCCAGGTCTGATCGTCGCAACCACAACCATCTTCATCCGCTCGTGTTTCCGCGTCGCCGAACTGAAGGGGGGATTTGGGAGCGCCCTCGCAAACGACCAGGTAGCTTTCATAATCCTCGAGGGTGTGATGATGATCCTGGCCTGCGGCGCCATGACGGCGTTTCATCCAGGACTGGTTTTTTCGCGTGAGCGCTGGAATGCCTCCGCTCAGCAGCAGCTGAAGTTGAATCGGGTTGAGAGTCGCTCCAGTCAGATAGAGATGATTCAGCGCTCGGCTGTATAATTTAGCTTCTCTTGTCATGATGCCAGAAAGGTATAAGAATAAATAAATGGTAATGTCTGGAGAAACTACCGCCTATATAACTCCAACTTCTCCACCGTAACCCCCCTCTCCCTCTCAAGACCTCCCACGAACCCTCCACTCCGTTCATGAGCCATCAGTCATCAGTCCCGCCAACGCACACGCAGACAAAGCTGGGCACTTGGCCTCGCCGTGCCAACCTGCACCTCCTTCTCCGGCCCGTGGTCAATCGGCTCCACCTCATAATGCCGCACCAGATACGCCAGCATGAGCTTCATCGTCTGGGCCGCGAAGAACCGCCCGGGGCAGGCATGTCGCCCGTGACCGAACACCAAGAAGGCATCGGTCGTCGTCGCGATTGACACCGCTTTCTCCCGGTTCTGCTCCGAATCACTAAATCGAAAGGGATCGAAGGTCAATGGATCGGCGTAGTTGAGCGGGTCGCGGTGGATGGCATGCGCCGGCACACACACGCGCACGCCCCGCGGGAGATGCAGCAGCCCCTGGTCGAAGTCCAGTCCCATGGCGGGCGCCACCATGCGCGGCACCGCGATGTACGAGAGATCTGAGACGCGCATCGATTCCCGGATCGTCGAGTCCACTCGCACCAGTCGGTCCAGGCCGGCTTTGGTCCATTGGTCTGGCTGGGGGTGTTGCTGAGGCTGTGGCTGTGGCGATTCGTTCTCCTCGCGCCAGACGCGCTCGCATTCCTCGCGGAGCTGCGCCACGAAGGTCGCGCAATCCGGGGCAGAGTACAGGTCAATCACCGTGTGGGTGATGGACATGGCCATGGTTTCGATGGCCACGAAATTCAGCATCAGCAGGCGCTGCGTGATCAGCCGCGGGTCGATCTCGCGCGGGTCGTCGCGTTTCACGCACTCCGCAAGGAGCCATTGGAGTCCGTCAACCTGCCGAACCGGTCAATTTATAGGGACTCTATGTTTGAGGGGGATAGAGACTCCTTGAGAGTGAGGAGGCATTGGAGGAGAATGTCCACGAACCGGTGCCTTCCAGGCGGGATCCTGCGCGAGGGTCTTCTGCAGCCGATCCTGCACTACCGGCATACATATGTTCACGCAGATCTGGAGATTCTTGCGATTGGGATATGTGATTAGCGGCGCGAGGAGCGGACGCAGCCACCGCGGCACCAGGCGGATGATGATGCCTGCGCGCCCAACGCCTTCAGAATACTGGCGCGAGTGATGCAGGAAGGCCTCATTGCGGCAGATATCCGGGCCGGCGAAGACGCGGTTGGCAACGCGGGTGACGATCTGCGTGCACGTCTCGAATACCTTCACCTTGACCTCCGTCGATGCCGTGTGCCGCGTGCCCCAGTACTGCCGGAAGCTGCGGTCGACCTCATCCGCCAAGATGGGCAGCACCAGCGGCAGCTGGCGCGTCAGCTGCCGGCGCACCAGATCGAACTGAAGGGGCACCTGCACCGAGTGCCATCCCAGCGGGCCCTGGGTGTAGTAGTGCTGTAATTGATCGGCATGGATGATCTCATGGTCCAGCTCTCGGTCCGATTTGGCCAGCAGCTCGCGCATGCTGCTCGGTGGCAGGACGACCCAGGGTGCTTCCGCGATGGTGGGCAGCACGAACGCCCGGCCTTGTTTGGAGTACTGTGCACGTCAGCGAGATGGGACGGAAGGTGTGAGAGAGAGGGCGAGCGAGGGGAAACCGACCAACCTTCTCATAGCCCTCCTCCAGCATCTGCCGGATGTCGCGGATGGTGCGCAGCGAGGCCCGGAATCTGGAAAACCACTCGACGCGAACGCCCACCCATGGCTGCTTCTTCCAGAACTGATGATGCTGGTGTGAGTCCGCCAGCACCAGTTGGTGAAAAAGGAGGACGATGATGATGCCGATGGCTGCCTGCAGCAGCAGTCTCGGTTCTCCCGCCAGGATTAGTTCAGGCAGCATACTGTAGGAGCATGCACACGACGCCTGTGTCAATTGATTGTTGCGAGAATGCAATATGTCTTGTCAGTCGTCTCTGCGACGAACATTTTAAGGGTTCGAGAGAGGGTGGGGGGAAGAGGTCCCATGCAGAGCATTGCCAGCAGGGCGATAAAAGGGCTGGCGACATCAGGGTCGTTCTTGCCAGAGTAATTGATGGCTCGACCACCGGCCTTGTCCTTTGCAATTCTATTGCACGAGGAGTTCTAGGCATGAAATAAATAAGCCACTGGTGGTCTATTACACCATCTCCTTTGCGCAGACAATGCTGAATCCATGCTGCGATTTGGATATATATTCTGAACTTGGCTACGGCTCTGGGTTTATGTAAACCATCCGAAACAAAACAAGGAGTCTGTCTTCTACGACACAGAAACTATCACGATGGTATATACCCAATTCATTACTGACAAGTATTTACTAGGTACTTATTTGGTGTGGTTCTACGAGGCTTGTAGTGGCGGGTGGTAGTCATCGCGCCCGCCAAAGGCCTTTCCGAGCGACTCATGGGCAAGGGAGCCAGGAAAAAATAAAAGATGAGAGACGAAAAATAAGAAACGAAGAATGAAAAAAGCCGAAGCCTAGAAGGACAGCATTCGTCACTGCTCTGATTTCCTTTACGCCTCTTATTACGACCTAAACACGTCCAGCAGGGTGCATGACTCAGCCCTCGACGAGCAACGCAGGCTACATCCGAGAGCCGTCGCTGACTAAGGCAACCATCCACCCTGATTCCAGCCACAGCCAGGTTAAAAGAACCAAATAGTGAGGCTGAATTAGGCTGTGAATGCAGAGGGGTCGGACGAAAAGCAAAGAAGCAGCCAAACAGAAAAGAAGACATGAGAGGTGGGGAACCATGTTGCCCGCGGCCCCATCTGCCCCCCCTCCACCATGTGGCAGCGTGACCAGAATGGGCCCTAAGTCGAGGCTTCAAGCGTTCGGGTCCAGGTCCACCATAAGGCTGTTTCGCAGCAAGGATAGATTCTCTGAGCTATGGTACACACCGGGTAATATAGGTAGATCAATGCCCTGCTCATGGATGATTGATCCAACAATCTTTCCACGTTCGGTCGCGGAAAGTTCACCTCCCTTGTCTCGTCGACTCCGTCTTCTCACGGGCAGCACATCTGACAAATCGAGCGCACGAGTCATCAGCATCAGCATCAGAGGGGTCTTTTCGTGTGCTTCTTCCTCTCCTCGAACCTCAAGCCATTCTTCGACATCCAGTAAGTAATAGTAAGTAATAACCTAACTCACCCACAAACACCATGACCCCAGAAAACAGTGCACTCCAATCCCCGGAGAATGAGACGGAGACAACGGTCCTTGTCGACGTCCCAAGAGCAACAACCCACGAAGAAGAGTTCCAAAGCATCTGCGCCGAGGTACTCAGCATCGACGTCGACAAGCTAGATGCGTCGCAATCGTTCATCGGACTGGGCGGGGACTCCATAGCCGCGATCAACCTGATTGCGCGCTGCGAGGAGCGAGGAATGGAGGTTCAGACGGGCGCAATAATCAATGCCACCAGCATTACCGAGCTCTTCTCGACCGTCAAAGTACGGCCCTCGCGAGAAAATGCACAACCCACGACTCCGATGCCCACGAGGGCCTCTCCACTCGAGGAAGCCGAATCCGAACCCTTCAGCCTGTGGCAGGACTACAGCCAGGCAAGTCCCGAAGAACAACCTCTACTTCTGGAGCGGGTGGCGACGCAATGTGGGATCGAAGTTGATATGATCGAAGATGTGTACGCCTGCACCCCGTTGCAGGAAGGTCTGGTGGCCATCACGGCCCGTAAAGCTGCGGCCTACGTCGACCGCCGCGCATTTACCCTGGCACCCACCATCGACCTCGAGCGGTTCCAAGCGGCCTGGGAGACCTTGATCGCGAGAACCGCCATTCTGCGCACCCGCATCTGTATGGGCCCGCGCGGCCGGGCGTTGCAGGTGGTGAGCCGCAAACACATCCCCTGGCGACATGGCACCACCCTGAAAAGCTATCTGGCGGAGGATCGCAAAGAAGGAATGCGGCTCGGGCAGCCCTTGGCCCGGTGGGGTCTCATCCCCAGATCGGACGACACGAACGGCGGGGGGGCGATCTTTGTCTGGACCGCGCACCACAGTGTCTACGATGGATGGAGTGCAACCCTGCTCTATCGCCGCCTCGCCGCCATCTACTTCCACAACCAGCTGCCCCTCTCAATTCCTTACACGCGCTTCGTGCGCTACGTGGAAGGTAAAGATCCGGTCCTCGCCGCCAACTATTGGCACGGCCAACTGCGGGGGGAGAATCCGATGGCGCACTGGCCGGCGCTACCCAGGCCGAACTATCAGCCCAGTCCCCGGACCCAGTTCAAAGGCGAGATCTTGATGCTCGACGGCGTCGAGCAGGGAGTGGTCATGATGTCGCATATTCTGCGCGCCGCCTGGGCGCTCGTCCTGGCTCAGTACACCGGCCAGGACGATATCATCTTCGCGGCCACCTTGTCGGGCCGAAATGCCCCTGTCTCGCAGGTCGCAGAGATCGCCGCCCCCCTGATCACCACTGTCCCTGTGCGAATCTGCATTGATCGCACGCAGACCGTAGGCGGATTCTTGCAGGCCGTGCAGCGCCACGCGACGGATATGATTGAGTATGAGCATACCGGGCTGCAGACGATAAAGACCATGTTACCAGAATTGAGCGGGGCCTTGGACCTCCAGAACTTGCTGATCATTCAGCCCGCCTCCGAACGCGACGTCTACCAGGCCTTTCCGGGACTCAGCCCGGTGCCGCTGCCCCTGGATGATTTCGACAGCTACGCCGTCAACGTGGAGTGTACTTTGGGGCGCCACGCCGTGGCTGTAGAGGTCATGTACGATGACGAGGTGATCGCCCCCGCGGACCTGACCAAAGTCATGGACCATTTCTCCTTCTTGGTGCAGGAGCTCAGCCGTCCGTCGGCTCGAGATCGGCTTTTGCAGGAGGCCGTGAGAATCTCTCCCTCCGACCAGCAGCAGCTCCTAGAATGGAACACTACCGTGCCCGCATCGGTGGACCGGTGTATTCACGATCTGATCGCGGAACAGGTGCGGTTGCGGCCGACGGCCCTTGCCGTCGACGCATGGGATGGCCAGTGGCAGTACGCCGATTTAGCAAGCCAGAGTATCGCCCTAGCCCATTACCTGGTCGGCCTGGGTGTTGGCCCTGAGCAGACAGTGGGACTGTGTATGAACAAGTCCAAGTGGGCGGTGGTGGCCATGTTGGCCATTCTCCAGGCGGGCGCTGCAGTCCTGCCCTTATCGGTCCGTAGCCCACTGGCTCGCTTGCGAAGTATTGTGCAGGACGCTGGCCCGCGCGTGATTCTCGTCGACCAGAGCCAGCAAGACCGGGTGGATAATGACGGCTTGAACACGCTGGTTGTTGATGCCACTCTGATAGCGAGCCTGAGCCCCAATACAGAACCGCCGCACACCGGCGTCACGCCACAGAACGCAGCATGGGTGGTATATACGTCAGGAAGTACAGGTACCCCAAAGGGTGTGGTACTGGAGCACCGATCGCTGTGTACCAGCCTCATAGCACATGCAGCTGCTGTGGGGATTGATCAATATACACGGACACTGCAATTCGCGGCCTACACCTTTGACGTCAGCTTGTGCGATATCTTCACCACCCTGCAGGCCGGGGGATGTGTTTGCGTGCCGTCCGAGGAGGAGCGCATGAACGCATTGGCCGCGACAGCTGCGCGTATGGAGGTCACCTACGTGGAACTGACATCCACGGTGGCCGCCACCCTCTCCCCGGCGATGGTGCCCTCACTGACCACGTTAGCCCTAAGTGGAGAGCCGTTAAAGCCTGCGATCCTGTCGACCTGGGCCCGACGAGCGAGCGTGTTCAACTCCTACGGCCCCTCGGAATGCTCCATTGTGGTCTCGAACAGCCAACGCTTGTTCCACATTGACCAGGCTCGTAACATTGGCCGGCCCATGGCGTCCAACTTTTGGGTGGTGCAGGCGACCGACTACCAGACTCTGTGTCCCATCGGCGCCCCGGGCGAGCTGCTGATCGAAGGGCCCCTACTGGCCCGTGGCTATCTCCACGACGAGGCGAAGACCACGGCCAGCTTCGTCGTCGACCCGCAGTTTATAACACAGCTGGGTCTCCCGAAAACCGGACGTCGTATGTACCGGACCGGTGATCTGGTCAGTCAAAATCCGGATGGATCTCTGCTCTATCTCGGCCGCTGCAATAGTCAGCAGGTCAAGATCCGCGGTCAACGTGTGGATGTGGGCGATATCGAGTACAACATTGCGCAGCATCTTCAGGGGTTGGGCACCGTCGCGGTGGAGCTGGTGGAGCGCGGCGCTCAGATGTACTTGGTGGCCGCAATGGAATTCGTTGGGAACACCTCATACGGGAATGACATGCTGCGTTCCCTTACAGGAGACCTACGGAAGAAGCTTTTACAGTCTCTCCCAGCGTACATGGTGCCCACATTGTACATCCCGGTGGAAGCGATGCCCATCAATGCGTCGGGGAAGCTCGACCGGCAGGCTCTACGCACATACCTGAACAGCCTGTCAACATCGGACCTGCAACAATACATGCCAAATGCAGGACCCAAAGCGGTGCCCTCGACGGAGATGGAGCAACGGTTGCGTGACTGGTGGGTCAAGACGCTGGCCATCGCACCAGGCACCATCGGCCGCGAGGATGACTTCTTCCAGATTGGCGGTGATTCTGTCGCGGCGATGCGCGTGGTGGCAATCCCCGACGCGCGTGAACTCCACCTGACTGTCGCGGAGATTTTCCAACATCCCATTCTGTCAGATCTCGCTCGCACTCTGGAAGGACGGGCCATGGTGAACAGGGAGAAGCAGACCGAAGAGGCCGATCCGGAACCCTTTGCTCTGTGGCAAGTGTCTGGAGACGCGCAATCCCCAAGCAGCACTCTTCAACAACGGCTCGCACGCATTGCTCAACAATGTGGTGTCGCGGTGGAGGATATTGAGGACATCTACCCCTGTACCTCGATCCAGGAGGGTCTTATCGCAGTCACTGCCCACCAGCCCACGGCCTACGTGAGTCGACAGGTGTACCGACTAGGCAACTCGATCGACGTGGATCGCTTCCAGGCAGCCTGGCACACGTTGGCCGCCGTAACCCCCATCCTGCGCACGCGTATCGTGGTGGACCTGGAGGAGGGCAGTCAGGGCGGATCGTTGCAAGTGGTGGTCCGAAGTCCACTGGTCTGGCACCATAGCACCGATCTCGATCAGTACGTGGCTGCAGATGAGACGCAGGGCATCCAACTCGGTCAGCCCCTGGTGCGCTTTGCGCTGGTTCAGCATCCCACCGAGCGCCTCCTGGTCTGGACGGCGCATCACAGCGTCTACGACGGGTGGAGCGCCGCTCTGCTGTACCGACACCTGGCCGATATTTACCTTCATGACCGCATCCCTCCCACGGTTCCCTACAGCCGGTTCATCCGGCATCTGCTGCGCCGAGATTCTGCCTCCGACGCCCAATACTGGTCGACGAAGCTCCAGGGGGACCTGGTTGTCAATTGGCCCCCCTTGCCTCGGGCAGACTATCAGCCCCGGCCCATGCATCGCGACGTCTACACGATGCGCCTGCCGCGCTCGGCGGTCCACCATCACCCCGCCTCGCTACTGCCCACCATTATCCGGGCTGCATGGGCGATGCTTATGGCCAGACAGGCGGGCCAAGGCCACCGCGTGGTCTTCGGGATGACGCTCGCCGGCCGCAATCTTCCAGTGTGGCAGGTGGCCGAACTGGCAGCGCCGACAATCACCACCGTGCCGGTGCGTGTCGATGTCGACCCGGACCAGTCAGTGCGCGACTTCCTGCGCACGGTGCAACAGCAGGCGACGGAAATGATCGAGTTCGAGCACGCCGGCTTGCACGGGATTGGGAAGCTGGTGCCCGAGCTCCGCCCCGTGCTCGAGGTGCGTAATTTGCTGGCCATCCAGGCAGACTGGGGCGACGAGGGAACCAACTTGCCCGGTCTGGAGGCGCTGCCTGTCAATTTACAGGGGTTCGATATCTACGGCTTGACTGTGCAGTGCTCGGTTGGGGACGACGCCATCACCGTGGAAACACGCTACGATGAGAATGTTATTCCAGGTCCTCACGTCCAGCGACTCGTGCGCGGCTTGGAACATGTGGTGCAGCAGCTCTACAGCACCCGCTCCGGCCGCGAGCGACTCGGCGATATCTCTCTCGTTAGCCCCGAGGATAGGGCTGCCATCCTGAAGTGGAATCGTACCGCACCTCCGCGCATTGAGCGGTGCATCCATCACCTCGTGGCAGAGAAAGTCGCCCAACACCCCGATGCCACCGCCATCTGTGCCTGGGACGGCAATCTAACTTACCAGGAACTGGCGACCCAAGCGAACCAGTTGGCCTGGTATCTCCAGACTTTGCAAGTTGGCGCAGAAACCATGGTCGGGCTGTGCATGGATAAGTCTAGATGGGCCGGCGTAGCCATGCTCGCGGTGCTTCAAGCTGGTGGAGTTGTTGTGCCGCTGGGTGTGGCCCATCCCCCGGCTCGTTTGGCTGGTATCCTGGAGGACACAAAGGCGCAGATCGTCCTAGTCGATGCGGAGCAACGAGATCGACTCGCTAGTTCTGATCTCTCCGAGAATGTACAGCTCGTGGTGGTTGATGCTACTCTGCTACGCACCCTGCCAGTACGGGAGGACATCCATGCGACGGTCAATCCGGGGAACGCGGCCTCGGTCATCTATACCTCAGGCAGTACAGGGAAGCCCAAGGGAGTGGTCTTGCAACATCGCGCTCTTTGCAGCAGCATCCAGGCCCACGGGTCACGGTTTGGTATGGGGTCGCACACGCGAATGCTCCAGTTCGCCGCCCATACCTTCGATGCCTGTATCCAAGATTACTTCACCACCCTCGCCTGGGGCGGCGTGGTCTGTGTGCCCAGTGAGACAGATCGCATGAGCAATCTGACGCAGGCGATAAAAACGATGGGGGTGACGTTCGCAACCCTGACCTCGACGGTGGCCCGCTTGATTCATCCCCCGGATGTACCATCAATGCAGCAACTGGCCCTGGTTGGCGAACCGGTCAAGGCAGAAGTGGTTGCACAGTGGCTGCCCTATGTCACCGTTCTCAACGCGTACGGACCGTCTGAATGCTCGATCCACTCGACGTGCAGTGCACCCTTGACCGATCCCGGGCAGGCCGCCATCATCGGCACCGGCATGGGCACGCGGCTGTGGGTTGTCGACGTCGCCGACTATCACCAACTGTGCCCTATTGGGGCGCCCGGCGAGCTCCTAATTGAAGGGCCGTTGCTGGCACGTGAGTACCTGAACGATGAGGCTAAGACACGAGCGGTGTTTGTCGTCGATCCGGCCTTTCTCCACCAGCTTGGGCTCGACGATGACCCAGTGGCGCACCCATCACACCGACGACAACGTATGTATCGGACGGGGGATCTAGTGCGTCAGAACGAGGATGGGTCAATCACCCATCTCGGCCGGCGCGACACGCAGATCAAGATCCGCGGCCAGCGGGTCGAGGTGGGCGAAATCGAGTATCAGATCACCCAGCAGCTGGCGGGTGCACGATCCGTAGCGGTAGAGCTGGTGCAGGACCCAGGCGCTGAACAAGTCAGTCTGACTGCGGTAGTGGATTTCCAAGAAGGTGTGGCCTATCGTGAGGATACCGTCCTGGCGCATGGGTTACTGCAGCCCACGCCGGCCCTCAACACGGCCCTCCGACAGCTGCGCGGCACGCTGTTCCAGCTGCTGCCTACCTACATGGTGCCGGCGGCGATCCTCCCCATTCTCGAGATGCCGTTGAACGCCTCGGGGAAGTTGGACCGCCGCGCCATCAGAGATCTAGTGACAGCCATCTCCCCGCCGGACCGCCAGCCCTATCTGTCGACGAGCAAGGAAGTTGGTGACGAGCCTATCACGCCGCTTCAACGCCAGTTGCAGGAGCTCTGGGCCAGTACCTTGCGCGTATCTGTCTCTCAAATTAATATCCACGACAATTTCTTCCAGATTGGCGGCGACTCGGTGGTCGCGATGCGCATGGTGGCGAGCGCAGCGGGCCGCGAACTCCAAGTCACCGTGGCGGATCTCTTCCAGATGCCTCGACTGGTGGATCTGGCAGAACGCTTGAGCAGCCGAGTGCAGATTCGGAGGCCAGAGACGCGAGGAGATGCGGATCCTGAGCCATTTTCTTTGTGGTTGGGTGATAACAGGCCCGATGAGGCGCAGGTGCAAGATCAGCTGCAGGAGATCGCGAAGCAATGTGGGACGGCCGTGGCGAAGATCCAGGACGTCTATCCGTGCACGCCCTTGCAACAAGGCCTTATGGCTATTACGGGTCGACAGTCCTCGGCCTATGTCAACCGCCAGACCTTCACGCTGGACCCGAGCCTGAATCTCGATCGCTTCCAGGACGCCTGGCGGACCCTGGTGGCTGTGACGCCCATCCTCCGCACGCGCATTGTCGTTGGCAGCGATTCTGCCACGGCCCTGCACCAGGTCGTCCTTGATGACGAGATAGTCTGGCACCACGGTGGCGATCTGGAGGAGTATCTGCGCGTCGATCAGCAGCAGGAAATGGGACTGGGAACACCGCTGGCGCGATACGGGTTGGTTCAGGACCAGGGGTCTGGCCAGCGGTTCTTTGTGTGGACAGCCCACCACAGCTTGTATGATGGGTGGAGCACCCTTCTGCTGTATCGTCATCTTACAACTATATTCGAGTCGGGCGAAGTGCCCTCCTCGGTGCCGTTCACTCGGTTTCTCCGGTTTCTGCGCGATCAGGAGGAAGAGATTGATGATGTTAGTAGGGCAAAGGACCGGGCCGCGTACTGGATGGATCAGCTCCAAGGGGACGTGATGAGCAATTGGCCTCCTCTCCCTCATGTCGACTATCGACCCCGTCCAGGGTTGGAGCGGACACGCCAGGTCTCGCTTCCTACACACGGGTCCGGCGGCGACACGGTGACTGCATCCAACGTGCTGCGGGCTGCCTGGGCGCTGCTGATGGCCCAGTACTCGGGCCACGACGATGTCGTCTTCGCCGCCACAGTATCAGGTCGGAACGCACCGGTGCAGGGCATTGAGAGCATTGTGGCGCCCACGATTACCACCGTCCCCGTGCGCGTGCACGTTGACTGGACGCAAGACTTGACCTCGTTTCTGGACGCAGTGCAACAGCAGGCCGCACAAATGATCGACTACGAACATACGGGACTCCAGACGATCAAGGCCCTCATTCCACCGGAGTCCACCCCGGCATTGGACCTGCGAAATGTGCTGGTGGTGCAGACTGCCGACGAGGCTGATGCCCTACACCAATTCCCCGGCGTTCGGCCGCTGACGACCAGCGGAGCAGGCACCGAGTTCGACAGCCATGCCCTAACTGTGGACTGCACGTTGAGTCCCACCGACCTACGCGTTGCCATCCGCTACGATGAACACATTGTGCCCACTCACCAGGTGGAACGCATCCTCGCGCATCTTATCCACCTCGTCCAGCAGTTATACAATCCCACGTGCGTCCAGTCTCGTCGTCTGGGCGATCTAGATCTGATCAGTCCCGGGGATCAGGAGCTGATCTTCGAGCACAATGCACAAGTCGACATCTCGCGTGTCGACGAGACCATAAACGAGCTGGTCCGCAAGCAGGTGCTCGCACACCCTGACGCCCCAGCCGTCTGTGCCTGGGATGGGGACCTGACGTATCAAGAATTGTTCAACGAGGCGGTCCACCTGGCGCACTTCCTGGTTGGCGTTGGCATCGGCCCTGAGACGAAGGTCGGTCTGTGCATGAATAAGTCGAAATGGGCAATCGTGGCGATGTTTGGCACATTGTTTGCGGGGGGCGTGATTGTGCCTCTCGGCGTGACGCATCCTCTCTCGCGAATTCAGGTGATCGTCCACGATACTGCGGCCGACGTGGTTCTTGTGGACGCTGAGCAGCATGCGCGACTCAGCCCCCTGATCCTCCCTGTTCGCCTGGTCGTCGTCGACGGCGGCCTTCGCACGACCCTGCCAGCGCAGACCAGCGCTTCCACCACCAGCGTGTCGCCTGATAACGCCGCCTGGATCATCTACACCTCAGGTAGCACAGGAACGCCGAAAGGCGTGGTCCTGGAGCACGGAGGCCTGTGTACGAGCATGCAGACACAGGCCCGGAAGATGAAGATCACCAGCGAGACCCGCGCGCTGCAGTTCTCCCCTTTCACCTTCGACGTCAGTATCTCTGATGTCTCGGCCACCCTCATCTACGGAGGCTGCGTGTGTATCCCGTCCGAGAGTGACCGGGTCAATGCCCTCGCCGCCACAATTGGCAGTATGCAGGTCAACTTTGCCAGTCTGACGCCTACAGTGGCCCGATTGCTGTCTCCCGCCGACGCTCCCTCGCTTCGGACGCTGGCCTTGACCGGAGAAGCCCTAACACCGGAAGTTATCGCCCTCTGGAGTCAGCCCGGTGTCGCCATCTACAATACCTACGGCCCGTCCGAGGGATCAGTCTGCACCGCGAATGGACCGCTGTTACGCCCCGAGGAGGCGCTCACGATCGGCACCCCCATGGCCACGCGCCACTGGGTGGTCCATCCGCACAGTCATGACAAACTGTGTCCCATCGGTGCGCCGGGGGAATTGCTGATCGAGGGCCCGCTGATGGCCCGGGAGTATCTGAACAACCCCGAGAAGACAGCTGCAGCCTTTGTGGCCCCGCCCGCGTTCCTGTCCTCGCCTTCGGGCTGTCGCATTTATCGCACCGGGGATCTCGTCTGCCAGCAGGCGGATGGATCCTTCACCTATCTCGGACGACGGGACACGCAGGTCAAGGTCCGGGGCCAACGCGTGGAAATCGGCGAGATCGAACACCAGGTCATGCAGCAATTGCCCGACGCGCAGACCGCCGTGGTGCATCTGCTCGAGCACGACGCTAAGATGACCCTGGTGGCCGCCATCGAGTTCCGCAAAGAAGGCGAGCAGACTGATAATGCAGTCCTGGCGACCCTGCCCCCCACGCCGACCCTGCGCTCCGCCTTCAAGGCCCTGCGCCAAGGGCTGCTAGATGTCCTCCCGACATATATGGTGCCTGCGATGTATGTGCCGGTCACGGCGATCCCGCTTAATCTTTCGGGAAAGCTGGATCGTCGGGCTGTACAGGTCTTCCTCAATGGGATATGGTCGACCAGTCTGGGGCGGTATACGACGGAGGAGGAAGAGGACGGGGAGGAGAGGGAGCTGCGTAAGGTAGCACCCTCAACCCCCATGGAGACTGCGGTGCAGCAACTATGGGCGCAGGCGCTCCGGATGTCCATTGCCGAGGTCGGTGCCCACGATAACTTCTTCCAGCTGGGAGGTGATTCGGTCACGGCCATGCGCATGGTAGCCGCGGCCACCCGGATGCACAAGGAGTGGAGGTTGGTCGTGGCGGATATCTTCCAGCATCCGCGGCTGTCGGACCTTGCGCGTGTCATTGAGGAGCATCTCAGTGAGAAAGAAGAGACAAGTGATACAGTAGAGATGCAAGATCCCGCGCCATTCGCCCTCTGGGAGCAGGCCGTCAATACCAGTTCGGAAAAGCGAGCAGCGCGCCTTGCTCTCATTGCCGAGCAATGTGGCGTGGCTGTGGACCAGGTCGAAGACGTCTATCCATGTACAGCCTTGCAAGAAGGTCTTCTGGCCAGCACTGCCCGCCAGACGTCGGCGTATGTCAGCCGGCAGATGTACGCGCTGTCTGCCGAGATTGATCTTCCTCGCTTCCAAGCAGCCTGGCAGACCCTGGCTGCGCATACCCCTATCCTGCGAACCCGCGCAATTATTGACAGCGAGGGCGCCTGGCAGGTGGTGGTGCGGGATACGATTGTCTGGCACAAGCACTCCAGCCTGGACGAGTATCTCCAGCAGGATGAGGCAGCCGGCATCCAGCTCGGAGCGCCTCTGGCGCGATTTGGGCTAGTTCGTCCATCGTCCGGTGACCCAGTGTTTGTCTGGACGGCCCATCACAGTATTTACGATGGCTTTACCGTGCGTCTCCTGTGCCAGGAGCTCATTCACATTTACAACGCCGAGGACTACATCCCGCGCCCCGTTCCCCTCACGCGCTTTCTTCGCTATCTCACGCAGATAAATGCTGCCGAGAACCAGCAGTATTGGAACGAGCAGCTTGCCGGGGAGGAGGTGGTGGCTGACTGGCCGCCTTTGCCGCATGCGGGCTACGAGCCCCGAGCCCGGACTTCAATCCGCAAGGAGGTCACAATGGGCCTCGATGCTGGACCAGGCAGTATCGCCATGGCGAACGTGCTGCGCGCCGCGTGGGGTCTAGTCATGGCCCAGTTCTCCGGCCAGCCAGACGTAGTATTCGCTGCGAACGTCTCCGGCCGCAACGCCCCGGTGCCCGGTGTGAGCGAGATCATTGCGCCGACGATCACCACCGTGCCCTTGCGTATCCAGATTGGCGTTGATAAGACCCAGACGGTGGCAGACTTCCTGCAAGTGGTGCAGGAGCAAGCAATTCAGATGATAGCGTACGAGCACACCGGACTCCAGGGCATTCGCAGCCATCCGGCTTTGCGGCTGCGCAATCTGCTTGTCATTCAACCTGCCGCTGAGAGCGACACGACGCTCGACTTCCCTGGTATTGAGGCCCTGCCCCTCGCCGTAGAGGATTTTGATAGTTATGGGTTGAATGTCGAGTGCACGCTGGGGACAACGATTGGGGTGCAGGCGCGGTTCGACGACAAGGTTGTTCCACCGGCATATATGACCCGTGTGCTGGACCAGTTCGCACACATCGTGGCGGTGTTGTGTGATCCGAGTCTCCAACGCTCGTCCCTGCAGGAGCTGGATCTACTCAGCCGTGCCGATCACGCACAGATTGCGGTCTGGAATGCCACCGTCCCGGAGCGCGTCGAGAAATGTATCCACGAGCTGGTGGAAGAGCAAGCACAAGCCCGCCCTACAGCGCTAGCGGTTTGGGCTTGGGACGGACAGCTCAGCTACCGTGAACTGACACATCTCGCTAGTCTCTTAGCCCACCGCCTCGTTGTACTCGGGGTGGGACCAGAGCGGATGGTGGGTGTTTCGATGGCCAAGTCCAAATGGGCGGCGGTTGCGCTATTAGCCACCCTCCAGGCTGGGGGAGTCGTGGTGCCCTTGAGCGTCAGCCATCCCATCCAGCGAATCGAGACGATTCTCCACGACGCTGCAGTCCGCGTGACCTTGGTGGACGGCCTGGAACACGACCGCTTAAACGGCCAAGTCGATTGTTCCCTCCTTGTGGTCGATTCGCAGCTTTTCGAGAGTCTGTCTACCACTGTCACTCCCAACAAGGAGGTTACATTCGTGCCCCCCATCCCTGCTGTTAGCGTCACCCCTAACCATGCTGCCTGGGTCATCTACACATCCGGGACAACGGGAACCCCTAAAGGCGCCGTGCTCGAGCATGGGACCCTGTGTACGAGCATCCGGGCCCACGGCACGCGGTATGGGTTTGGGCCCCATACGCGCAAGCTGCAGTACGCGGCGCATACTTTCGACGGCACGATCGAGGACTACTTCACCACCTGGGCCTGGGGCGGGCTGAGCTGTGTGCCGTCGGAAGAGGACCGGCTGGAAATGCGCCAGCTGACGGCGTTCATGCGCCAGACCCATGTCAACGCGCTGGCTACCACCTACACCGTGGCCGGACTCTTCACACCCGAGGAGGTTCCCAGTCTCCGCACGCTCGTTCTGGGCGGCGAGCCAGCAACCATCGAGGTGACCGATCGCTGGCGGACCAAGGTCGACCTCTTCAACTGCTACGGTCCCTCGGAGTGCTCCATCTTCTCCTCGGCAGCCGGTCCGGTCCAGAACATCGACGAGATCCATAACATCGGCACGCCCATCGGCACTCGCCTGTGGGTGGCTGATCCCCAAAACCACGACCGACTGTGTCCCATAGGCGCGCCGGGCGAACTGCTGATCGAGGGGCCGCAGTTGGCGCGCGGATACCTCAACAATGCTGACAAAACGCAGTCCCAGTTCCTTCTTGATCCACACTTTATGGCGCGATTCGGCTTAACCCCAGGGCGACGTGTCTACCGTAGTGGGGATATCGTCCGTCAGAAGGATGACGGGTCATTCGTGTATGTGGCGCGCCGTGACACGCAAGTCAAGATCCGCGGTCAGAGAGTCGAGATCGGCGAGATTGAACAGCAGATCGTCCGGTCTCTGGCTGAGACCCGCGTCGTGGCGGCGGTGCTGCTTCAGCGCGGAGCCCAGGGCTCGCCGGTGTTAGTGGCTGCTATCGAGTTTATGCCGGGGAGCAGATATCTCAGCATAGAGAAGGAGGAGGAGGATGAAGGGGAGGAAGATGTGCAGAAACACCGGTTGAGGGCCACGGAAAATGTTGTGCCACCCACAGAAGCGATGCAGGCGGCGTTCCAGGATCTCCATAGCGCCCTGTTCCAGGTGCTCCCTACACACATGGTCCCAAGCGCATACGTCCCCGTCGCCCACATGCCGCGCAATCTCTCCGGCAAGCTGGATCGACGAGCTTTGCGGGAGCAGCTGGCCGCCATGTCCGCCGAGTCCATGCAGCAGTATCTCGAGGGGCGTGAGAAAGTCGCCCCTTCCACCGACATGGAGCGTACATTACAGAGTCTCTGGTTGGAGGCCCTGGGGATTGAGAGGGCAGAGAGCGTGGGCCTGCAGGACAATTTCTTTCAGTTGGGAGGCGACTCGGTGGCTGCGATGCACCTGGCAGCCCTAACCTGGCAACGCATCAAACTACACCTGACCGTCGCTGACGTCTTCCGCAACCCACGTCTCGGTGATCTGGCGCAGAGGCTGACGGAGCTCAGCTTAGTTACTACTGCAGATCAGGAAGAGAAACAAGATCCCGAGCCCTTGGGCTTGTGGGCTAATGCCTCGCCCGAAGCCGTGAGCGAGATCGCAGCTCGTTGCCAGGTGGATGTGGATCAGATCGAAGATATATATCCCTGCACACCACTGCAGGAAGGTTTCATGGCGATTACGGGGCGTCAATCCGCGGCCTACATCAGTCGACAGGTCTACTCTCTCTCGACCGCTGTCATCAACCTGCACCGGTTCCAGGCAGCCTGGGAGACATTGACCCAGACCACGCCCATCCTGCGCACGCGTCTCATGATGGGTCCCAATCAGCAAGCCCTACAAGTGGTGGTACAAGCTCCGATTGTCTGGCAAGTCGGCACCGATCTCGCGACTTACATTGCTGAGGACCGCGAGGCAGTGATGAAATTGGACCAACCCCTCGTGCGATACGGCTTGGTGATGGAGTCGAGTGAGAAATCATATTTCGTATGGACCGCACATCACAGTATATACGATGGCTGGACGATGCGTGAGATCGCGCAGCGCTTCGCACAGATCTACAATGGATTGGAACATGCGGCCTCGATCCCGTCAAGCATTCCATATTCCCGTTTCATCCGGTACCTGACCACACGGGATCCCGTTGAGACAGCTCAATACTGGCGGAGCCAGTTCGAGGGTGAGGTGGTGGCTGACTGGCCTGCACTGCCTCAGCACGACTACCACCCCAGACCACAATCGCGCATCCAGACAGCTGTGGCGAGTCCAGCGCCCTTGAGCGGCGGCATTCTGATCTCCACCATCCTGCGCGCTGCGTGGGCGATCGTGATGGCCCAGTATAGTGGGCACAACGACATTGTGTTCGCCGCCAGCGTGTCGGGGCGCAATGCCCCTGTGCAGCAAATCCAGGACATCGCCGGTCCAACCCTAACCACAGTGCCGGTCCGCGTATCAGTCGACAAAAGTATGACGGTGGCCAGGCTCCTGCAGGCCATTCAGCAACAAGCCACTGAGATGATTCCCCATGAGCAGACTGGATTGCAAAAGATCAAGAAGCTGCTGCCGGACAGCACTGGTCGCACGGCTCTGGCCCTCCGCAACCTCCTGGTCATCCAGCCTGCGGCCGAGAGCGACCACAGCCCTATCGCCCTTCCGGGCCTGGAGGCTCTCCCTGCACCCTTTGAGGACTTTGGCAGCTTCGGTCTGCAGATCGAGTGCATGCTAGGACGGCAGCAGATTGATGTGGACGTTCAGTATGACGAGGAGGTCGTCGCTACAGCCTATATTCAGAGGGTGGTCGACCACTTCGTGCATCTTGTAAAGGAGCTCGCCAACCCCGACCGGTTCCAGCAGCCGCTGCACAGTTTGCATATCAGTCCCCAAGACGAGGAGCAGATTCTGGACTGGAACCAGGTTGTCCCCACCTGCGTTGAGCAATGTATCCATGTCCTTGTGTACAACCGCGTGGTCCGCCAGCCCACTGCATGCGCAATCAGCGCCT
Source organism: Aspergillus aculeatus ATCC 16872 (assembly GCF_001890905.1). NCBI lineage: Eukaryota > Fungi > Ascomycota > Eurotiomycetes > Eurotiales > Aspergillaceae > Aspergillus > Aspergillus aculeatus. Next base: position 1,875,033 of record NW_017962980.1, read on the forward strand.
GGGACGGCGAATTGACCTACGAGGAGCTTTCAGGACAGGCCGCGAGCCTGGCTGCCCATCTCCAGCACGACCTGGGCGTGAAGCCGGAGCGCACGGTGGGAGTCTGTATGAATAAGAGCAAGTGGGCTGCCGTCGCCATACTCGCGGTTCTGTACGCCGGAGGGGTCGTCGTTCCCCTCGGGGCGGCTCATCCTCTGCCTCGTGTGCAGGCCATCGCACAGGATGCAGCTGTGGAGACCGTACTCGTGGATCGTGAACAGCAGCAACGGCTGGCGTCACTGAGCCTTCGACTATTGACCGTGGACGAAGATTTCCTCGCTCGCCGTCCACCACTGGGCCTCGCACAAACGAGCGTACTGCTGCAGGCAAGCACGGTGAAGCCGCACAATATGGCGTGGATCATCTACACCTCTGGTAGTACAGGCACCCCGAAGGGGGTAATTCTCGAGCACCAGGCGCTCAGCACCAGTATCGAGGCACATGGCGCCGCCTTCAGCATGGATGAGACCACCCGTACTCTGCAATTCGCAGCCCATACATTCGATGCCACGATTCAGGATATTATCACCACCCTCTGGGCCGGGGGTTGTGTCTGCATTCCCTCGGAGCACGACCGCGTCAATCGGCTCACGGAGGTCATGAGTGCCATGCAGGTCAATTGCGCAACCTTGACCTCGACGGTGGCGTCGATGCTGTTCCCTAAGAGAATCCCCTCAATGAGGACGATGATCCTAGTAGGTGAACCGGTTACCGCGGCAGCCGTAGCCCTATGGTCGCCGTATGCCACTGTGCTGAATGCCTACGGCCCCTCTGAGTGCTCGATCCACTCCTCCTGCAGTCGTCCAATACATGACGCCTCCCTCGCGTCCAACATTGGCTTTCCTCTTGCCTGCACATGGTGGGTTGTGGATGCCGACAATCACCACACGCTGTGCCCGATTGGCGCCCCTGGCGAGCTCCTGATTGAGGGCCCGAACCAAGCCCGGGGCTATCTCAATGACGAGGAGAAGACACATGCGGCCTTCGTCCGGGACCCCGACTTCATTCCTCGACTAGGCCTCGCAGGTCGACGCCTGTACCGGACCGGTGATCTGGTCAAGCAGAACCCTGACGGATCGCTGATCCATCTCGGCCGCCGGGATCTTCAGGTCAAGATCCGCGGACAGCGCATCGAGGTGGGCGAGATAGAATACCAAATTCAGCGACATCTCGCCGGGGCGCGCACCGTCGCGGTAGAGCGCGTTCAGCACGGGGGAGATGGCGAGCAGATCAGCCTTGTAGCAGTGATGGACTTTGTCGACGAGACTCGCAACGACGACAACGACGCTGCTACTGGTGCCACCACCACTGATGCGCTGCAGCCCCTTCCCCCTTCTGATCGCCTTCGCGCCAGATTCGATGAGCTTCGTCAGACGCTCCTCCGCATTCTGCCGGTCTACATGGTCCCCGCTGCATACCTCCCTATGGATCAGATGCCCTCGAATGCCAACAACAAGCTTGACCGGCGGGCCATCCGGGCCCTGTTGGCGCAGCACTCGGTGGCCACCCTGCAACAGTACATCCACGACGACAAGGCTGAAATGCAGGCCTTGCCTGTGACTGCACTGGAGAAGAAGGTTCATGCGCTCTGGCTCGAGGTGTTTGATCTCCCCGCCGGGGTCAGCGTGTCCATGAACGACAATTTCTTCCACCTGGGTGGAGACTCGGTGACAGCGATGCGGATGGTCGTCGCCGCCGCATCCCATGGGCTGCAGCTGAGCGTGGAAAATATCTTCAAGTCGCCGCGGTTGGGCGACTTGGCTGCCACGCTCGCTGCTCGGCCATTGGAACATATACAGGCGCAGGACATCGAAGATCCCGCACCTTTCGAGCTATGGGACGAGCTCCACGTTTCTGGGTCCCCGGAGGAGCGGGAACAGCGCTTACACCGCATCGCGACGAGGGTTGGGGTGAGCCTGGATCAGACTGAGGACGTTTATCCCTGCACACCACTGCAGGAAGGTTTGATGGCCGTCACAGCGCGTCAGCCGGCAGCCTATGTAAGTCAACAGGTGTATGCGATGGGTAGCGCCGTAGATCGCAACCAGTTCCAGGCGGCGTGGGAGACCCTGTCCGCGGAAGTCAGCATTCTGCGCACGCGAATCCTGGTGGAAGGTGAATCCCCTGCCCTGCAGGTGGTGGTTCGTGACGACATCCGCTGGCAATCAGGCACGGACCTCATGCAGTATCTGCAGGCTGATCGCGCCCTGGGCATGTCTCTCGGCCAGCCGCTGGTCCGCTATGGCTTTGTCGAGGAGCCTACGGGGGCATGCTACTTCATCTGGACCGCGCATCATGCCTTGTATGATGGTTGGACCGTCGGTGCACTCAGCAAACGCCTCCTGGACATCTACCGCCAGGGCCGGTCTGCCTCCTCGGTGCCCTACACGCAATTCATCCGGTATCTTCAACACGGTCGCCCCGACACCGTGGCGAGCACACACTACTGGCGCGAGCAGCTGCAGGGCGACGTGATGGCCAGCTGGCCGCGACGAGTCTCAGACAAGCAACCCCTTCCACAGGACGACTTTCATGCAACGATCCCACTTCCGCCGACGCAGAGACATGGCCAGGTGACCATCTCGACCGTCCTCCGCGCCGCATGGGCGCTGGTCGTCGCCCAGTATTCGGGGCATGAGGACATCGCCTTCGCAGCCACGGTTTCCGGCCGCAATGCCCCGGTTCGAGGCATATCAGATATCGCGGGCCCAACCATCACGACCGTGCCGATTCGTACGCGAGTCGACCACACAAGGACTGTGGCCGATTTTCTGGATGCGATGCAGCGGCAAGCAACACGCATGATTGACCACGAGCATACCGGTCTACAGGGGATCAAGGCATTGGTGCCCACATTGGCTAGCACGCTGGACACGGGCAGCTTGCTGGTCATCCAGCTGGCTGAAGAGAAGGATTCGCAAGGGCATCTAGACTTCCCCGGCCTGGAGACCATCCCCCTGCCGATCGAGCCCTTCAATGCACATGCGTTGACCCTCGAGTGCCAGCTTGGGGCACAGGGGCTCACCGTAGATGTGCACTACGATAAGCAGATCATCGCCTCGACCCAGGTCAAACGAGTGATAGACTACTTCGCCTGCCTGTTCCGCCGACTATGCGATCCGAGCACGCAATCACAGTCGCTAGCAGAGATCCTGGCCATCAATGACGCGGATCAGCAGCAGATCCTGCACTGGAACACGGACGTTCCCGCCCGGCTGGAAAAATGCATCCACGAGATGGTACGCGAACAGGTGGAACGGTCACCCACAGCCATCGCCATTCACGCCTGGGATGGAGATATGACCTACCGGGAATTCTACGAGGCGGGTGCGCGCGTGGCCCACCAGCTCGTCTCCTTCGGGGTCGGGCCAGAAAGCATTGTGGGAGTTTGTATGGAGAAATCGAAATGGGGCGCCGTGGCGATGCTGGGGATCATGCAAGCTGGGGGGGCTATCGTGCCCTTGGGCATATCACACCCCTTGGCCCGCATTGACACTATCCTCGACGCCTCGCGGGCACGCCTCATCATCGTCAGCTCTGCACAGGCCGAGCGACTGCAGGGGCTGACCAACCTCGCTAACATCCAGCTCGTCATCCTCGACCGGGATCATTTCGATACTTGGCCACGGTGCCAACAAGCGCCGGAGACGGGAGTAACGCCATCCAACGCCTCGTGGGCCATCTTCACCTCGGGCAGCACAGGCGTGCCCAAGGGCGTGGTCATCGAGCACGGAACCATGGCGACGAGTCTGGACGAACAGGGACGCTGGCTGGACCTCACGCCCACGACGCGGTTCCTACAATTTGCATCTTACACCTTCGATAATGTCATCACCGACACCTTCGCTACGACGGCCTTTGGGGGCGTCGTCTGCATCCCCTCCGAGGAGGCCCGTATGAACCAGCTCATCGAGGTGATGGCCGACATGAAAGTCAACACAGCAATGCTGACCTCCACTGTGGCACGGCAAGTGGTGCCCAGTCGCGTGCCAGCCCTGAAGACCCTGATTCTGACAGGCGAGCCTGTTCGGGCCGACGTCGTCAGCATCTGGCTGGATCACGCCGATATCTACAACGCTTATGGGCCCACCGAAGGATCTATGAGTACCTGTACTCGGCCCTACACCAATGCCCACGAGGTCAGCAACATCGGCTTCCCCTTGGCCACCCGGTTATGGGTCACGCAGCCCACGCAAACTCATCTGCTGAGTCCTCTCGGCGCACCCGGCGAGCTCTGGATTGAAGGGCCCTTCTTGGCACGGGGATACCTCGGTGACCCCGTCCGCACTCAGGCCTCGTTTATCGTCGATCCCGAGTTCACACGGCGTCTGGGCCTCCACGGACGCCGGCTCTACCGTACGGGAGATCTTGTGCAACAAAACGAGGATGGAACTTTGATCCACCTCGGGCGAATAGACTCTCAGATCAAAATCCGGGGTCAGCGTGTCGAGCTCGGTGAGATTGAACATCAGATCCTGCACCATCTGCCCATGGCGAGTACCGTGGCCGTAGAGCCGCTCACCGACGAGGACACCCAACGGACCTTCCTGGTGGCCGCAATGGAGTTTGCTCTAGACAGTGAATATCGCCGTGGCGCAGTCACCCCGGCGGGACTCCTGGCCCCATCCCCAGCCCTAAGAATGGCCTTCAGCAAGCTCTACGGCATTCTATCACAGACACTCCCTGTGTACATGGTTCCGGCCGTGTTCGTGCCCATTGCGGAGATGAGTCGCAACCTCTCCGGCAAACTGGACCGCAAGCTTCTCCGCACGACGCTGGCACGTTTGCAAGATAACGACGACAACGCCAACGACAATCTCCGGCAGTATCGCGTAGGCGACGGACCCAAGGTTGCCCCCTCCACCGAGATGGAGCGCCAACTACAGGCCCTGTGGGCTGATGGGCTCCATCTCCCGGTGGACGAAATCGGGGCCCATGACAACTTCTTCCACCTTGGCGGAGACTCCCTGGCCGCCATGCGCATGGTGGCCGCATCGCGCTCTCGCCCGTTCAAGCTGAGCGTGGCGGACATCTTCAAACACCCTTGTCTGTCTGAGCTGGCTGAGGTCATGAGCGCGCGTGTAGAGGCACGTTTGGAAGCAGAGAAGAAAGAAGATGGAATGAAAGAGGAGGAGGAAGAGGAGGAAGAGGAAGGCGTGGTCCCATTTTCTTCAATCGACACCGATAACCCCGAAGCATTTATCCACGAAGTGGTCTCCCCCGTTTGCAACATCGGATGTGCGGACGAGGTTGTTGATATCCTTCCCACCACCGACTTCCAAGCCCTCACGGTGGCAGGCGTGCTCACGACCCCCGCCGCGGCCAACTGTGCGCATTTCCTGCTCGACGGCCAGGGCCCCTGTGACGTGGAGCGGCTGCGCAAGAGCTGCTTAGACCTCATCCGCGCCCTGCCTATCCTCCGCACGGCCTACATCTTCGATCAAAGCCGCCTGCTGCAGGTGGTCAAGAGTGCCTATGAGCCGGACATCCCCATATTCCACACGGAGCGTACGCTCGAAACGAAGACGGCCGAGATTATCAACCACCAGCTACTGCCAGCCCCCTGCTTGGGCGAACCCTTCACGCAGATGGCCATTATCGAGGAGGCGCAAAGCACGCGACACCGACTTCTCCTGCGCGTGACGCACGCTGAGTACGATGCTGTGTCCATCAATGTGATCTGGGAGACCCTGCGCTCCCTGTTCGAGGGCACAATCCCGCCTCGATTCCCATCCTTCGCGAGCTTCTACTACCACCAGCAGCAACGCATCACCGCACAAACGTACGACTACTGGACCGACCTGTTGGCGGGCTCATCCATGCCCCAACTGGGCCGCCCTATCTCCGCCATCGGACAGTATCCGTCTACCGTGGCCCACCTCGCCCCAAGGACGGTGCCCCTCGCGAGCTCGCTGTCTGCTGGCGTCACCAGCGCGGTCCTGGTGAAGGCAGCATGGGCGATCACTTTGGCCCGTGCAGCCCAGAGCCAGGACGTGGTATTCGCCGACACCGTCTCCACACGGGGCACCGTCGACGCCACCCAGATGAATGCAACGGGATGCTGCGTCACGCTGCTCCCCGTCCGCGTGCAGCTGTCCTCTTCTGCCCTCACAGCGCGCGAGCTACTGCAAGCTGTGCGGGAGCAGCAGATTCAGAGCTTCGAGCACGGACACCTCGGCTTCCGAGACATCCTCCATGACTGCACCGACTGGGCGACCTCGACAAGGTTTACATCCGCACTGAACCACATCACCGAGCAGACGAACGGGACCGTTGCCATGAGCGGGCAGGAGTACGCCATTTCCAGCTTCGATGCGCCGGACGCGACATGGACAGTCGACGTGGGAGTCACGGCCGTCAGCCGGGAGGACGGCGCGCTGGACCTACGTATGGCTTACCGGCCCGACAGCATCACGCCTGAGTCGGCATCGGAGTATGTGCGCATGCTCGCCGAGACGCTCACGATTCTTGTGGACGAGCCATCTCGCACTGTCAAGGAGATGTTATCGGGCCCTGCGGCCCGGTCCGGGGGGAAGGGGAAGAAGTCATCGGCGCCGGTGGTGCAGATCACGGAGCGGATCTCGGGCGAGGATCCCCTAGTCATGGCGTCGTATTTGCAGATCAAACAGCGGCCGGAGTGGGAAGTAGTTCTGCAGCGTCGTCGGGGGATCGCCACGGGAAAGACCAGGCCGGCAGCCTCCTTTGCACAGAGGGGCGGCGATCTCTTGGACGCGGTCTACTTAGCCTCTCTTCTGGGTCCAGGCGACCAGTTCGACTCCGCCCAGGCAATCTTAGTAGGATCACGGCGTGAGGACGAAGCGCGTCTCGAGGAAGCCCTGCCGTCAGCGAAAGCAAAGCGGCTGTCTCTCAGAACGATGTGGACAAGTGCCCGCAAGAGCTATGCTCGATGGTTCACGGCGGGTTCGTGGCAAAGAAGCCAGACCTCACTGGCTGTTTAATATCTATGTTGGTTGATGTCTTATGTTGCTAGCTTCTGCGTATATATGGTACTCTTCGTTAGTTACATGTATGTAATTTCTTCGCTGCAATGAGTTGAGTTCTCAGTGTCCGTTCTCCTTTGCCCTAACTTTATACTTGATTCCCACGTACTGGCTCTGTAGCCCTCACACGCTCTGCATTGTATAAATCACATCATGCGTCGACTCTCGGCTCAGACGTCAGTGGATCAGGCCACCTAGCCTGCTCTGACTGTCGGCTGAACACGAAGGGAAAGCATAAAAGGAGGCCGCTGACCCTCTGCACCGCCGGCGCCCTGCCATAGAATACGTCCGCCTAACACCTTTCCTCCACTCTCCATTGAATCCCTGTCATATCTGTGAAGCTTCATCATGCCTCGAATCTCCTACCACGGACTGATCACGGGTGCCGAGCAAGACCTCCAGTCGCTCACACAAGCAGCTCTCGTGGATGGCTTCTTCAGTCTGGATCTCGACTGCCCAGAGGGCGTGAGGCTTCGTGAGGAAATTCGCTTTCTTGAGACATTCTCTGAGAATGTCTTCGACATCCCCACTCCCGTCAAGGAGCGCTTTGATTTTAAGACACTGGGACGGTTTAGAACCACGGGGTAAGTAAAACAATACCCCCATCCCTGGACTCTCCAGCGCAACCCGACTTGGATGGCGGTCCACTGACCAGCAGTTCGTGTGGCCCTACAGATATAAGCCCTTGGGCATTGAAGAAGGCGCGAAGGCCGGAGAGCCCGACGGATTCGAGATGTTTATGGTATTCTGCCTGGCCGCTGTGTCCTGCCTTTCCCTGCCCTACCCTACTCCTTTCTCTTTCTACCTTAGACGAGGCTAACCTATTCTCTATATCTCAGTTACCCCAGAATGAGTTTCTCCTGCCTAGTTTTCGTTCCGCACTCCAGTCCCCCGAACTGGTTTTTGCCCACCGAGAGGCTCTCACGCGCTGCATGGAGCACTACGAGCAAGCAGCGCAGCTCATCCTGCGGCGCGTCAGCGAAGTGCTGGACCTTGGCGACGCCCTTCTGGCGGCCCATCAGCCCTCGGAGCCCTCGGTCACGAATCTGGGCTTCCTGAAGTATCCGCCGCAGCCGCCCGGGTCGCGCAACTTTGGACACATCGCGCACACGGACGTGGGCAGCCTGACGCTACTGTCGGCCACCGCGCGGGGGCTGCAGGTCATCGACATCGCGCGGCAGGACTGGGAGTTTGTGGAGCCGAATCCGGCGCAGCTCTTCGTCCAGTTCGGCGACTGCCTGAAGTTCCTTTCGCGGGGGCGCATCATCCCCTCCCTGCACCGCGTCGTGCCCAGCGACACCGACGCCCAGGCGACCAAATACACCCTGGCGTACTTTGTGCGTCCAAACGAGCAGGCCCAGATCACCACCGACGACGGGACTGTCTGGCGCTACGAGAACTATCATTGTCGCAAGTTCGATGCCTTTGCGCGCCCGCTCAGCCATGTCCGGCCTGAGGGCGAGCACGACATGATCTCTATTCGCCAGGCGCCGCAGCGCGAGGCTCCGGTGGCCGCGGCGTGAGGAAGACGTAGTTGGGTCCAGTGGTTTGATATCCTAGGTTGGCTGGAGTGTGCATGATAGTTTTGTAATTTTTGTATTCGCATAGTATATTTGCTCCATGGGGGATCCAGATCTTCGGACTGATCATGATTATTGCATTTATCTGTTGATCACAGCTACCTGGGAAGTGTAGAACGTTATATTAGCATGAATCCGCTTATCCGCTGCATGACGGGCACCTCATACACTCAGACACTAATCTCAAGACCGCCTTGAACCCACTCGTCTGACCTGCTGCTGTGAGCTCGTCTCCGGCCAGGCTGACAACAGGATGGCCTGCTTTTTAATAATCTCTCGGCGAGTGGGCTGACCCCGACAGTAGCGGGGGGTCTCTACTGGCCCGATGGCCTTAAGCGTTGCGGCTCTGGCAGCTGATATATATAAAGGCCAGCATCCATAAGCAGCCTTTCTTTGCCTCGAATCCCCCCTTTTCTACCTCCGAACATCTTTTCTGGAGGTTTATTCCTCGGCCTCTCGTCATGATTAAAGTTCTCTTGAACCTCCCACTCCTTTTACAATGCAGTCTGGCGGTCATTGTCATCCTGCTACTCCTTGTCCTTGCCAACAGGCTGACTACGTGGGAGTACATCGTTCCCAAGGAGGTGCAATGGATCGACCGACCCCCAGAGAGCTTTGGCTACCTGCGTGCAAAGGCACGATCCTTTTTTCTGATGAAGCAGAACATCATGCAGGCCTATCTGGAGGTGAGTTTCCTCCTCAGGCCCCCTCTACCCTGCATACACGCATAAGCGGCAAGTGATTGATCCCCTTTCCTCGCCAGTGCAACAAAAAAGGCCGCGCTGCCGCCCTCGCCATCGCCTTCGGTCGACCCCAGATTATCCTCCCACCCAAATACATCCGGTGGATCATCGACCAGCCTGAATCCGTGCTAAGCATGGATCCGATCCACGACGAGTTCCATGCCTTCGTGCAGGACGGACTGGTCGGCGACCACTCGGTGCAGGAGGTGCTGCGCAAGGAATTAACGCACAACCTGGGGCGGCTGACGGCCGACATCAACGACGAGATCGTGGACGCGCTACATGCCGTGTGGGGGGATTCGCCCGAGTGGCGCACGATCCCTCTCAAGGACAGTACGCGCACCATCATTGCGCGGATTACCAATAGGCTGTTCGTCGGGAAGGAACTTTGTACGAACCCCTTCCATTTATGCCACAATGGTAAGTACTAGTCGTGCACTAACGGGGAAGATGGGGAGGCGCGCAGGTCGCAACGAGCAGTACATCCGTGACGCCGTCGGGTTAGGGCTGGCGGTCATGCCTGAGACCGTGTTCCAGGATCTGCTGCCTCGGCCGCTGAAGGGCCCTGTCTCCTCGATGGTCAAGTGGATTAACCGTTTTTACATGGCCGGCTTCAACCGCCACCTGCAGTCCGTGGTGCGACAGCGGATTCGCGATGTCCAGCGCATAGAAGAGCAGCCCGAGCACGCATCTGCAGCGGACGAGCTCCCAAACGAGTTCCTGACGTGGATTGTGCAGCGCGCCGTCCGACGCGGCGAGCCCATGGCCGGATTGGAGCAGCGGACGATCGCGCGCGTGGGCATGGCGAACCTAGCGTCGATCGAGACGACGACCAACACGATGAGCAAGTGCCTGGCGGACCTGACGACACTAGGCGAGGCGCAGGGATACCGAGCACTGGTGACGGCGGAGGCGCGGACGGTGCTGCGCGAGTGCCAGCAGCGGCCGGAGAAGAAGGACATCGACAAGCTGGGGTGCATCGAGAACGCGCTCAAGGAGAGCCTGCGGCTGGCAGTCGTCTTTCCGGGGCTCATCCGCCAGGTCACCAGCCCCACGGGGGCGACGCTGGCCGCCGACAAGGAAGCCGGGGGCCTGCGTCTGCCGCACGGGGCGCGCATCAGCGTCGCGGCCTACGCCATTCACCGCGACGACAACCTGTGGCCCGAGGCTACCACCTACAATCCGTCTCGTTACGCGGTCGAGCACGCCGCGGCGCCGCGCGTACCCATGTCCCGTGCCTCAGAGCGCTTTCTCTCCTTCGGCATGGGAAAGCGCGCATGCCCTGGCCGCTTCTTCGTCACCGATGAGCTGAAGCTGCTGTTTGCTCATATCTTCACCAAGTATGAGATCAAGGTCATCCCGCCCCCGCCTACCACGGCGGGTTTGTTCACCGAGTTGACGCTACGAGGGCCGCAGGAGCAGTTGATGGTTCGTCGGCGGACTAAGGAGGAGACGAACACGGCATGATTATAGACGGAGTTGATGTTTAATGGGGTTTCAGACAGCCTAGCTCACTGGTTCACTTGGGGTGGGACTTACCATTTCCTTTCTCGCTGTAGGGCTACATGGGTCACGGGACCCGTTGGGGAGAGATATTCATGTATTTATCCACCTTTTTCGGTGCCTTCGTTCGCATTATGATCTGATTCTTGTGTCCAATTTAGCCTTTGCTTTAGGAGAGCTATCCACAGTTACAGACAGCAATAATACCCCGTCATCCGCGGTGGCTGGGTAAGAAATTAAGGTGGCTGTTTGCATGCGGGCGCACCGTGGACTAGGCAAATGGGCAAATGATCCATTCTGCGTCCCAACGTCTGGAAGTAGTTCACACATACAGTAATATGTAACAATGGTTAGGATGATGAGACGGTTGCATTCCGGTCACGTCGGTATTTAGACAACAATGATTGGCGCGGTCAGCTTCGAGTCTGAGATTATACTCGCATCTACCCGCTGGATCACAGGTCGTTCGTTCATTATACCATTATACATGGTTGTCAATGAACTTTCTCCCTGCTCAGCATCACCGAACCTGGTGTCTGGTTGTATTGCTTAGTCTCCTAATACCGCAGAGTACAAATGCGTTTGAACGGATTCTCATTTCCTGGTGGGTATCTAATCAAAAGGTGGCTGATAAGCTTGGACTCCGTCCATACCTCACACCAAATCCTTCAGCTTGAACTTCAGCGCCTTCCCGCTGTGGCTTTTCGGGATCGCCTCCAAGAACCGAATGTTCTCGCGGAGCCAGAACGGCTCACTCAGAGTATTCTGGATGTACGCGGCCAGAGCCTGGCGGAGGGTCGCTTCGTCCATCTGGGCGTCGACCTGGCGCGAGCGCACCACAAAGGCAAATGGACGCTCGCCCGTCGCGTCATCCTGGACTCCAATCACCGCGGTCTCGTCCACAGCTGGGTGGTTCAAGAGCTGCGCTTCAATCTCGACCGGCGCCACTTGGATACCCTATGATGCGTGCCTACGTTAGCGGCGCTGCATGTGACGGCAAGGAAAAACAAACGACACGAACCTTGACCTTCATGATATCCTTTTTGCGATCTACGATGAACAAATGCTCTTCGCCGTCTGCGCCGCGCCGCATGCACGCCACATCGCCCGTGACCAGCCAGCCGTCCTGGTCGAAGGCATAGGAATCCCCCTCGTTCTCCCCAAGGTAGCCCTTCATGACGCTGGGCGATCGCACGTAGAGGTCGCCGGCGACGTCGTAGTCGTGAATCTCCACCCCGTTCGCATCGAGCAGTCGCACCTCCACCTGGGGCAACAGGTTGCCCACCGAGCCGGGATATATGCTATGTTGGCTAGTGTATGAGACAATCACCGCCGCTTCGGTCAAGCCTATCGTCGTATCACGCCTTGTCAGATGTTTGTCACAAAAGTTCAATCGATTGCGTTTGACCTACCATAGCCAGGGAGGAGATCCCAGTCGTGACGCACCCGTTTCATGGCGCCCATCATGTCAGCACTCAAGGGCGCAGATCCACAGACCACCGTCTGCACGGACGACAGATCAGCCAGCTTGAATAAGATAGGATTATTCACCAACGCCGCCACAATCGCGGGAACCTAGCAGAAGAGCCCTCGTCAGTATGCACACGCATATGCACATTATCGCCGGAGGAGAATCTAACCAAATACAACCGCTCAATGCGGTACTGCTGAATCGACCGTAGCGCCGCTGGCATGTCGAAGCGGGCGTGCAGGATCGTCGTATCCCGCCGACACATCGACGTTTGCAGTACGATCAAGCCATAGGCGTGACTCAACGGGAGGATGCCCAGAGTGGTCTGGCTCTTGGGTCCGGTCGCATACGAGTCCAAAGTAACCGCCTGGAGGGCATTGACGATGACGTTGGCGTGGGTGATTTGCGCCAGTTTCTGCGCACGATGTCACTCAGGGTCTTCGATTTCTCACTGGAGGCTCGTGCAGGGGATCGGCTCTCTTACCTGGTACCCGGAAGTGCCGCTGGTCGGGCAGAGATATGCGACCCGGTCGCGGGACTCCCCTGGCTGGAGAACGATGCTCGCCACGGCGGGCAGATGCTCTCCCTCGGCGATCAACTGGGAGACGGTGGCCCGGGTCGCCGGCGTGCTCGCATCGTCGTCGGGCAATTCGAGCAGAAACAACCGGGCAGGATCTTCGTGCAACGCGGCAAACACGGCCTCGCAGAGCGGTTGCAAGAGGCGGCAGGTGAACAGGGTGTGGCAGTTAGCTTTGCGCATCAGGGTCTGGATCTCGCTGGCCGACGAGGTCGGGTGCATCAGGAGACATGTGCCGCCGATGCGGTGAATCGCCCAGGACAGAGGCACGATATCCATCTGAAGCGACCGCCTCTCCGTTAGCTACAGTGCCGAACAGGACAGGAGAGCCAAGTCATGTCTGGCCTACCGCGTTGAGGGCCAAGATGCCCACGACTTTCCTTTCAGGCGGCCCCTCTGTCGCCTGCCATCCCAGTCTCTGGGCGAGGCTTCGCGCCAGCATCGTGACGCGATAGTCGAGATCCTGCACACGGTACGACTGGCCGGTCTCGGCACACACCAGCAGCGGCTTCTCCTCGAGGCCATCGCTGACTCCTTCCAGGACGAAGTCGCCGACCAGCTGGGTCTCGGGGAAGGGTACGGCCAGGTCACGGCACCACGGCGCAGAGGTGAAGACCATCTTGTGAGTTTGAACCTTGAGGGTAGAAGAGGGAGATTGGTGCAGTTTAGAGGCAGAAGACTGACCGACTTTCGATCGAGAACAGTCGGGGAGGGTCGAGTCAAGCAAGCTGAAAGGGAATGACTCTATGTACTTATACACGTGTTTCTTTCTATGTAAATTACAGGGAGCTCTTAAGTCCTCAACCTCAACCATTGACTCTGAACCGTGTCTATGGCTTACCCCTCATACACAAGATCTACCTTTCTTATGTACAGGTTTGATGCACAGTCGGAAGTTCACGTTGCAACTTGGACAGTCTTACGGTGTGGTCTAGCCCGTTAGGGCACGATATACAATCCAGAAAACGTAGCCCTAACCTCCGCTCTATGGATTTACACACGATGGAGAGAATTCCATCGCAACAACACGCCACAACCCTATCTGGCCGGTATATATTGTTCCTCTGCTGACGACGGCACATCGCACATTTGCGACAGCTGTCATCTCAGTCGGACACTAGGGGATGATGTCTCGAAAGGACATCAGGACACTTTGACAGGCGTCCCACCTTCGTGGGTCTTGCACGTCGACCCTTTTTGTGTTTCTTTCTTATTTTCAGCTTTTTTGAGTTCAGTATGATGGGGGGCCAGAAAGAGTGGGGGCTCAACGAACGCCAAGTGAAGAGGATAAAAGCCGGTTGGGGATCGCGCGCTAACCAAATGCCAGCAGGAATACTAGTGCTGACAGCCAGATACGAGTGAACGAATTGATTTAATCCCAACTTCGCCACCGTAAGCCGGACGCGACATAAGGTGAGTTAGGCTCTTAACACCGCGGCTTCACTGACCCGTGGTCGATCTAGGCCATTTGCAGTGCATTGAAGCGATTTCATCCCCAACCCTCTCCCAAATCGTGGGGTGGTTTTCCGGTTCCGTTTGTGCTGTTCTCTCGTACAGCCTTGCAAAGTAGGAAGGGACAGAAAAGACAGGGGGAGATGTTTTATGCCAACGAGATGGCAGCAGTGATAGCAGCAGCAGCAGCAGCAATGGAGAAGAAATACTCACAACACCTCGTCTTGCTCCTACCCGCACACAGAACGGAACAGTGGACATTTGGGACCGAAGCAGAAGAAGGAAAGGAAAAAGGGTGAGTCTCCCTATCCCTCTTGCCCTGCAAAATTGGGAACACGTGAGGCTATCACAGTCACATTCTCGTGAACATCTAACATTCTGCAAGAGCTGTCAAAAGAGCTTATGTGAACTGTGCTCACCACGTTGTAGGCTATCGCGATAACTGCGCCGCTGAATCAGCAGCAACGTGGCGCGCTGCCAAGCACTGGCTCCTGCGGGTACTTCATATATATGTCCTTTACTATAATTGCGGAGAACTCAGGCCACTGTGGAAACCCCTCCCGCGTGGCATCCAAGTTCCAAATGGCTCCGGACTTCATGATGTTTGCCATAGTAGCAGGACATATACCATCAACACGAGGGCCTTATTTCTATCTAATGCAGAATCCTTCACGGAGGATTCCCTCTTGTGGCATCCTTCCCCTCCTTCCCCTCCTTTCCCCTCTTTTCCCCTCCTTCGTCCTCGCTCCCTCTTTCCTTCCGCTCACGGCCACCGGATTACTAATACTAACAAATGGTAAATATGATGCTGACAAGGGGAATCAGACCGAATGAAGACGAACGAAGCCAGCCTTGTTCGGCTTAGTATCTGCAGATGCAGGGGGACGGAACAGATCCATGGGTCCGTGCGCCTGGAAGAAGAAGAGAAGACGAAGAAGAAGGATAAGAATAAGCTGCATACTGCCTGGTGATTCCTGAGGCGTATGAGGCTCAGTTTCCTGCAGAGACGTTTCGCACAAGTGCTGAGCCTCCGGATATGTCCGCGTCAGCAGCAGAAGTGCGCATTCCTGGTGTGGTCTAGCATGGCTTGGTGTACTAACCGTCGGACATGAAAAGAGGCCAATAATGGTGCTTCAATGTCTCGATCACATAGCTACCTAGTCATCAAGGATTGAATTCCAGAGGCAGGAATAATAAAAATCCCCAGATCCCAGACATGGTGTTTTTATTTAGTCCAGGCTCGAGCAAGTCGAGCCAGCTGTGAGCATTGATCTGAATTTTAACTCTGCGTTCTCTGATTAGGGTTTGTGTGGTTCTGCAGTGTTCCGCGAGACGTATCACGCATCGCATCTTTTCTCTTTCTTATCTTTTCCCATACTGTAGGGGCAACGAGACAATAATGCATCTCGTGGAGGGCTCGCGTGCGACGCCAACCACGCCCCAGCAGGACTGCCATGATCTCGTGTTGATGGACCGGCTCTGCGTAGACTTCCGCGAGAAACTCCTAGATGCGCTGGCCACCTCCTCCTGCTCCAGTACCTTTGTTGAGGCGAGGAATATCGCCAAGGAAAAGCTACTCGACATTCTACACTGCATCGGCTCCCTATCGGCCTCGGATAAAGCGAAGCAAAAGCTTGTCGCCGCAGAAAAAGTAGGAGATGCGCTGACCCCCAAGCGAACCAGTCCGGAGGATCATCTCCCGTTTAATACACCTGTGGGGGATCTGGAGGTCGGGATCGGGGTTCATGGAGCATCATCACCGGCCGATTTCTTTCAACAGTTCCACGATATCAATGCCGGGTCGCTGGACCTGGCGCTTTCCACAACATCTACCCCGTCGGGTGCGACGGAGGACTGGCCGGCTCTGTCCCCCGGTGTTCTTCTCCCGGAGGATTTGGAGATGCTGCGGCAGAGCGGGGACCTGGATCCATGCACAGGGATGGGGTCTGGAGGGAGCGATGAGATGCAGTGGTGGTCTTCGCATGGGGGTCTCAATGATACGCCCGCTCGACTGAGTCCCAAGACACCGACTAGTGTGCCTCTCTGGCCAGGGGTACAGGGTCAAGACCCCAATGAGGAGCTGGCCCCGGTCGGTTTAGACTTTGTGGACTTGGATCTACTGGTTGAACAGGGCGAGATGTTTGCCCTAACTCACGGTGGTCATGCGCTTAGACAGGCCGCAAATTCGAAGGAGAGTGCAGCGCGGCCGACGTCAGCGACGTTAGTAGGCAGCTATGATGCCCAGCCAGGCACGGTGCGAGAGGATCCCCCTATCACCCCAGCCATCTCCCGTTCACCAGCACCCGATAGAGGTGTCAGACACAGCTCGCTTCCGCAACAACAACAACAACAGGGGACCCCCTCACCATCACCCTCGCCAGCAATAACAAGACCATCGCCACAGCCGGTCACCCCCGCAGCGCACGCTCAGGGTTCTCCTGCCTGCGAGAGCGGGCGCAGTCGTGCCATCTCCTCAGCGCTCCCGGCGTCGTCCCCCCCTCCACAGCCCAGGAACGTGGCCAAGAAGGGGGGAGGGGATGCTCTGGTGGCGGTGCAACCCTGCAGTGAGCCTGAGGAAGCAGGGGGCCAGCCTATGGAGATTGACTACGCCGCAGCGCTACCATCGCTGACGGGAGTATATTGCGTGCCGGATCATCTGCCGTCGGCGGACCAGGTCTACGCCGTGTTCAGCCAACAACTCCCCAACAGCAAGCGGCAGGTGGCTGAGCTCTTTACCCGCCTGTTCTACGCCATTGGAAGTCCCGATGCGCTAAATCAGTTACGCCATGCCCTTCATCTGGCGCGCAAGTCCTCTGTCCTCCCAGTGACCACGGCTGGCGGCCCTCGGAATGACCTGGCCACGACCGTACAAGCCCTCGACCAACTCGACTCCATCACCACCCTGTCCCATATCCTCCGGCGCTATTACCTGGTTCGTCTCCTTACCCACCGTACCCGATTGGAGCAGGATCATATCGCCGCCAAACTTGCCTGTCGAGGATCTAAGCGCATGCTAAAGTACGACTGCGCTCGCTTACAACTGATCCGCGACGGGGGCGATGGCGATGCAGTCCGCGCAACATCGACCGCCGGGGGTCGAGGGCCCACAAGCAAACCACGCCCTAAGCATCGGTCCAAGACGCAGGCTCTGACCGATCTGATGCAAATGCTGTACCCGGGCCTGACGCCTATCCCAGCTGTATCAGCTGTATCAAGTAACCGCTCGACCAATGACTGCGTGTACACGCGAAAATTAACCCGGCTGCGCAACCGCCTCTCGTGCGCACGCAACTGGTATCCCTTCGAGCACACCTTCCCGGGAGGGATTCTGGCCCTGATCCCTTGCGCCGGGCGGTACTCCATCAGTATTGACCAGTAAGTCCCATCCACGAGATCGAGGGAGGAACCTCCAGGTCAAATGACAGGAAACTGACTTGGAGATTTTCGCGCAACCACAGAGTGGAAAAGCTGCCCAGCGATACCATGCGGATCTTCTTGGCCTACCTGCAAGAACATCGCGGGACGTACCTGCGAAACCTGAGCCAGGCGCTGTCCAAAGAGGTGTTCGACGTGCTGGAGGGCGCCGACCTGTCGCAAACCTTTGCGTTTGAGACGGTCGACGAAGGCGGCCTCGGGGACTACTTATATGACACTGAGGACCTGTTGCAACTGTGTAGGCCAGCGGTGTAACCCACTACCAACAACTTGTATTCCTAATCAAGGGCATTGCATGCCACCGGCTTGTGGGTACTGCCTCGTGTGGAGGCCCGTACGCCATTCTGCCTGGTGTTGTAATCACATACACTATGATTATTGTCTATGTCTATGTTCTACGATACGAGTTCATTCCCAATACGCTCCCCCCCCCCCCCCCTCCCCCTTTTTGACTCCTTTCCGTTTGGTCAATGCGAGGGTCACTTATCTTTCTCTCTCTCTTTTCTTTACTTGTGATGAACAGACCCTGACGTACACGACGCTTGAAGAGTGCATCTTTTACTCATTGTACATTTCAGACGATGCGGTGCACAAATCTCTACCTCATCTTGTAACTATGAGCTAAACAAAACCACGAACGAGACATCCTATTTCTTTCAACAATAGAATAATCTAGCAAGTAGAAAGTGGAACCATTCAGCAAGCAGACGGACTCAATCTTTTCTTTTACTATTATGGTATTATATACAAACAGCAAGCAAGACATCTGGTCTTCTTACGAGTCGCACAATATAGCAGAGGTATTTTATCTCCATCATATGTAGCATTATTCAGCATAAAGAGCGATTCTATTACCATCACATAGAGCTCAGTCCCAATCTAATACACAATTCCTGTCCGCAGCTGTTGATATGCCAGAGCCGTCATGTCCTGATACTGGGAGGGTCGGTCCGGGGTGACGAAGGGCAACAACGGACCAACGGACATATCGCGGCGGGCTTTGAGGAAGAAGGCGATGGATCTTCGCGCGGGCAAAATAGTCTCGTCGCTGCCGGTGGAGGCCTCCTCGCCGCGCGGCGCAGTGACCTGGTGCAAGCCGGCATGGAGGACGCCGTTGGTCCAGCGCTCGAGGGTGTCGCCGATGTTGACGACGAACTCGGTGGGATCCTCGCGCGGCACCGGCACAAACTCGACCGGGTTCGCCTCGCTCTGGACCTCGAGGCCGCCGCGATCGTCCTGGGCCAGCAGTGTGATGATTCCGAAGTCCGTGTGCGGCCAGATGCGGCTTGTCTTGCCTGCCTCGAGCGTGCGCCGCGCGATGGCCGGATAGTGGTTCAGGCGCAGCTCGCTTGCGTGGCCCTGACATCGCTCCACAAACGCGCCCCGTCGGATCCCCAGCCCCAGCTCCAACGCCTCCATCAGCTCCAACGTGATCGCCTGGCTGCGGTCAAAGTACGACTCCAGCCACGGTCGAAACCCGGGAAGCCGCTCGTCATCCGGCCACTGGTTCGGGTATTCCTGGTCCTCGGCTGGGCCGGTGTCAAAGTGTTCCTATGCACAGGATACAGATTCAGCATCACTCGGGTGGATCTCTAGCTCTGACTGAGGGTAGACAGGGTAGACCTTTGTCTCACCTTGGCATCTTGCAGGTCGTGCTGGTCCTTCTTCGAGAGATTGGTCTTCCCGCCGGGATTCAGGAGGCCGGTCTTTTCGGCTCCAACGCGACTCCATCCTCGTTGCGGTTTGGGACCTTCTTTGTTCTGGATGGGGTCTTTGTATGAATCAGGCAATTCAAAGAAATCCTTGTTCTGAAGGAGAATTCCAAAGTCAACGCGAGGTTCAATAAAAGCCACCAGAATCAGAGGCAGAGCAGTATACCAATTGGAACAAATGCGAAGTTTCCTCCCGGGAAAAGCCGTGATTGATGAGCTTGATAAATCCGAAGCGCTTGAATCCCTTCGTAAGAGCAGAGGCGAATTCGCGACGCTCGGCGTCCGAGCCGCTGTGGAACTTGGCGAAGTCAAGGGTTGGAATCGCCATTGCGGAGGGGGACAGAGGAGATGGAAAGTAGATGAGGCCAGTGAGGGGTGATTATCGGTGGTTCATGGGTGGAATTTCCAGAATTTATAGATCGTCAGGGCAAGCAACGCCGCCGCGGTGTCAGGAAGAGCGAAAAGCCCTAAAAGGATCGGCCCCTCATCGCAACCCCGACATCACCTCACAATCATCTTACCACTTGCCCGACGGGTAAGATTCTTCCGATATCATCATACCTGTCAGAATCTTTTGAAGCTCGGCATAATCAGAAAGCTAGAAGCGCCAGGCTGATTGACCTGGTCTTACACACCGCCCTTTCCATCCGCTTCATGTAACTGTCTTCCAGTTTCCCTTCCCTCCCCCCCTCGCCTGCTACCTCTCCCTTTTGCCAACCCCCAAATCAAGCACGAGTTGGCGCACCAGGGCCGATAAATTAGGGAGACGGTCACGCCATGGAACAATGTCGAATTCAAGTGGAGGACGTGTTTGGACCTCAAGTGTCCGGGTGCTACAACGATTTTGACTTCACCCTGCTGTTCGAAGAAAGTGTGCTCTATATACCTGCCCTGCTGGTCGCAACCATCTGCGGCTGCTGGCGACTCTGGGAGCTTCGATCCGCACCCAACGCGCTCAGAGTTCGAGGAGCGCAGTGGTATTTCAAGCAGGTGAGTGCTCTGTCAGGGCTTTCCCCTTTATCCCTCGAGAGACAGTCTAGCTAAATGATCCTCGTCTTATAGCTCGGTTGGCTCGCCTGTACCTTGCTTGGATTAACACATCTAGTGCTCTCGTTGGTGCTCAAGACGTCTACCACCCGGTTGTCCAATGCAGCTATCGCAATCGGCTTCGTCGTATCGCCCATCTTCGCCCTCGTCTCGCACCGGGAGCATACCCGCTCGCTGCGCCCGTCCACGGTCCTGAATGTGTACCTGCTGGGAACCATTCCCCTGGACGCGGCGCGAGCGCGCACGCTGTCCCATATGCCGGGGAATGCAGTCATTGCGAGCATCTTCATCGCGCTCGTGGTCTGCAAATTCGTGCTGCTGGTACTGGAAGCTACCGGGAAGAGAAGTCTCCTGGCGCGATCGTTGCCGCCGGAGCAGACTGCCGGTATCTTCGACCGGAGTGCCTTCTGGTGGTTCAATCCCCTTCTGTTGGCGGGCTACAAGCGATTGTTGACACCCGGGGATCTGTTGGCGGTCGACGAGGATATCAGTTTGGAACGGTCGAAGGCGGAGATCCGTCAGAAGTGGAAGCATGGTAATGAAGCCCTTCCTCGCACTTTCAGTGTCGCGCCAATCGCACCCAGACTGACCCCATCTAACCCTCTTGTGTAGCAGCGAAAGAGCAACCCCGAAGCCTTCTCAGAGTGCTCCTGGCCGTGTACAAGCGGCCACTTCTCGCCAATCTCCTGCCGCGGCTGTGTCTGACAGGCGTCAACTATGCTCAGCCCTTCCTCGTCAGTCGGGTGACGAGCTTTCTAGGACAGTCCACAACTTCTACGAGTAAGGAGGCCGGGTACGGCTTGATCGCGGCCTACGGAATTGTCTACGTCGGTATCGCAGTAAGTGGGTTGGCAAGCCATCTTGTTCTGTTGCTTGCTTACTTTGCTCATGAAGCATTCGCTCTCCAGGTCATGACGGCGATGTTTCATCATCGATCCTATCGCACGGTCGTGATGGTGCGCGGCGGCTTGATCCTTTTGATCTATGATCATACCCTGAGCTTGAATATCTCGGCTCCTTCCAAAGGTGATTCGTTGACTTTGATTAATGCTGACATTGAGCGCATTGGGGCGGGGCTTCGGAGCTTTCATGAAACGTGGGCAAGCTTGCTCGAGATCGGTCTGTCTTTGTGGTTACTGGATATCCAGATTGGCGTTTCAACCGTGGCTGCCGCCGCGGTAGTCCTAGGTATATAGCATCTGCGTTTGATGTCTTCTCCATTCCTACTTTCTCTGTCCATTTTCTCTGAAGCGATTCGGGACAGAAGAACGGCTAACCATGGTGACTTACTGCGCAGCGTGCCTCCTCATCAGCGGCAAAGTCAGCGGATATATGGGTGGGCGCCAGAAGCTATGGCTTGAGGCGATGCAAACCCGGATCACCACGACCGTGGCAGCGATCAACTCCATCAAAGGAATCAAAGCAACCGGTGCAACCGATATCCTGCGGTCCGTGATCATCCAACTGCGGACGTTAGAAATCAAAAGCTCCATCAAATTTCGAGAAGTGCTGGTCATGCTGGTGACGTTATGTAGGTGCTAGAACCCTCTCGACCTCCCTCCACCATCTCGAGGTCTGCTTCTAAGCTTTGCTTCCTATAGCGTATCTGGCGACTACCATGGCACCACCGTTTTCTTTTGGTACCTACAGCATTCTCGCCATGTTGCGAATTACCACCCCACTGACCGCTGCCACCGCATACACCTCCCTGACCCTTCTTTCTCTTCTGTGCCAGGCCGTGGCCAGCTGCATCGACGCTCTGATGGGACTGGTCCAGGCATTGACCAGTCTGGAACGGATCCGGGCGTATCTGGCGTTGGAGGCCGGCATTCCGCTGCCCGACGACAGCTGCAGCACGACCGATTTACATATTAGTGAACCGTCGCCCGCGGAATCCACGCGCTCGTCGGAGAGTGACAACGAGAAGGTCATGGTGAGAGACACCGTATCGGGGAAGATTGACCCGGATGCGATGATTCAGTTACGCAACTGTTCGGCGAGCTGGGAGCGATTCTCCAAGCCGGTGATGCAAATTGTGGATGCCACCATCCCACGGGGTTCGTTTGCGATGGTGATCGGGCCAATCGCATCGGGCAAGTCGAGCCTGCTGCACACGATTCTCGGCGAAATCCCCCATAGAATGGGCACGGTCGTCGTCCAGGACGTGGAAGTGGCGTTCTGCGGCCAGACCCCGTGGTTGGTGAACACGACCATCCAGAACAATATTCTCGGGCAGACTCCGCTCGACCACCGGTGGTACGACACCGTCGTCGGGGCTTGCATGTTAGATCGGGACTTCACGCAACTCCCCGGGGGGGACAACGCAACGATTGGCAGCAAAGGAATCATGTTGAGTGGCGGTCAGAAAGGCCGTCTGGTACATCCACCCGGAGTTTCATTAGATACTCGGTTCTGATCTCGTGGCAGGCATTGGCACGAGCACTTTATGCGAGAAAACCGCTGGTCATTCTGGACGACGTGTTTGCCGGCTTGGACGCCAAAACCGAGCAACATGTCTTTGCGGCGCTCTTTGGGCGCGAAGGTCTGTTGCGACAGGAGGGAACGACGACGGTCCTGGCCACGAACTCCAGTAGGTAGCGGTGCGAATAGGACCCATAAGGTTCCTACCGGCTGACAGTTTTCTGCTAGTTCGCTACATCTCCCTCTCCGACTATATCCTTGTGTTAGGGCCGGGCGGCACAGTCGTCGAGCAAGGCGTCTATTCGGAGCTGGTTCACTCAGGAGGATATTTGGCGAGCCTGAATCCGAAAGTGGGACGCAATGAACAAGTTCATCGCCAGCGTGACTATCATCATCCTGCACTCACTGACACGGCTCTCCGCAATGCGAACTTGAATGCTGACAACCTGCCCGCCAGTGACCTGGCCATTTACAAGTTCTACGTGGACCAGACGGGGCGCGTTTCATTCTGTGTTTTCTTTGTCCTGTGCTCTGGCTTCGTAGTTGGCTTGCTGTTCTCCCGTAAGTGGTCGTATAACCTCTTTCTCCTTTCCTTGCCTGTACTCATACTCACCGCGAGACAAATGCCTGCAGAAGTCTGGATCAAGTTCTGGGTCGAGGCCAATGCTAGGAAGGCCAATGATCGACTAGGGTATTATCTTGGATTATACGCACTGTGGTCAGTCTTGGCCATCTTACTCTTCCTGGGTGCATGTTTGTAAGTTCTTCGCATCGGCAAGGCCTCGAATTCCATAGAGACTTAGACAAAGATTGATACCAATCGAACCGCAGCCAACTTATGCTCGTCATGGTTCCGAAAACCGCCAAAGGATTCCACGACCGTCTTCTCAAAACAGTGCTAAGGTTGAGTTTGACTTCTTCAGTCAGCTTCAAAGGAGAGCAAGGTGGCTGATGTGTCCCTCCAGGGCCCCATTGGGATTTTTCTCCGTCACCGACAGTGGAGAGATCACCAACCGATTCAGCCAAGATCTCGAACTGGTGGACCTGGAGCTCCCGCGATCACTCATCGGCACGATGATGGCGCTTGTTCTATGCATCGGCGAATTGGTGGTAGTCGTGTATAGCTCCCACTACGTCGCCGCCACGGTGCCCTTCCTGATCGGGCTGTTGTACCTGGTGCAGACCTTCTATCTCAAGACCTCGCGACAACTGCGGATCCTCGAGATTGAAGCCCGGGCGCCTCTGCTGTCTCATTTCATGGAAACCCTGCAAGGACTGAGCAGTATCCGTGCATTTGGTTGGACGCGGTCCTATACCGCGCAGAATGATCGGCTGCTCGGGACCGCCCAGCAGTCGTTATATCTGCTCTACTGTGCTCAGCTGTGGCTCACGCTCGTTTTGGATATGATTGTCGCGGTCTTGGCTGTCATCCTGGTCAGCATTGCGGTCACGACCCGGACGTCGACGGGTGCATCCATTGGTCTGGCGCTGGTCAATGTGGTGGCGTTCGGCGCCAACCTGAAGGGCCTCGTGTACAACTGGACCGCCTTGGAGATCGCCATGGGGGCCATTGCCCGCATCAGAGATTTCACCTCCAACACCCCGTCTGAAGAACAACCGTGTTCAAAGGCGCCTCCGCCCCCGGATTGGCCGCAGCAAGGCCTCGTCCGGTTCCATGACGTCTCAGCAGCGTACAAGTGAGTCGTCACTTGAGCTTCTGGAGCTAAAGGCTGACTCTGTCTTGACAGCTCTGAGTCCCCACCCGTGCTGAAGAATGTCTCTTTGGAAGTCCAGCCAGGACAGAAACTCGCGATTTGCGGCCGAACTGGCAGGTAGGCATACTTGTGCTGAGCACTTACACTATCCGCGCCGTGACTATGAACGCCTTCACTGACCACGACCATCAGTGGTAAGAGCTCCCTCGTGGGATCTCTGTTGCGACTTCTGGACCTGCGCAGCGGCACGATCGAAATCGACGGCGTGGACATCTCCACTCTCGCCCGACAGGACGTTCGGTCGAGGCTGATCACCCTGCCCCAGGAGCCGTTCTTCTATCACGGCACGATCCGGGAGAACCTCGACGTTCAGGGCCAACACACGGACGAGGACTTGTATGAGATCCTGTCCCGGCTCGGACTGCAGGAGCTCATCGTCCGGAAAGGTGGCTTGGACGTTTCGATGAGCGAGGACATGCTCTCGCACGGCCAGAGGCAGCTTTTGTGCGTTGTCCGGGCATCGCTGCGGACGTCAAAAATCCTGATTCTGGATGAGGCGACAAGCAGGTAAGGCCGGACCTCTCTGCTGGACTTTGCTTGTTGTCTATTTTTTTTTCTCTCGTTTTTTCGCCTTCTCAAGTTAATATTTCTCGTGTTCATGCATAGTGTCGACCAGGAGACGGAGGCCCTCATCCTCGATGTGCTTCGTGAGCGATTCCGCGACCATACCGTGGTGTGCATCGCGCACCGACTGAACACGATCCTGGATTACGATCAGGTCATCGTGTTGGACCAGGGTTGCGTTGTGGAATGTGGACACCCAGCCACTTTGGCGGCGCAGCCGTCCATATTTGCAGAGCTTCTTCGCGCGACCGGCGAGCACTCCGTGACAGAAGAATGATTACTCTGGGCGATGCATTGCACGAATCACTTCACTGCTGCTCGTCAATATTAGGGCCCTGCCTTCCCCTATGCGTGTCGTGTCCCAAGACTGGCGCTACCACTGCCTGATGCGTCGGGACGACTGTTCCTACTACTTTCTCAATCACAACTAGGAAGGAGTAGTGGTTGGTAAATCGCAGCAAAAGTTCAAATCGGTGTTTCATCCGGTTAAATTACTGAAATCCTTTCGTAGCAAGTTGCTTAGATGCTGGGTATTGAGAATTGACATGGTAGACCGTCAAGTACCATTACCGCAGGCCCAAGTGCCTCTTTTTCAAAGGGAAAGCATATCGACTAGTCCGGCGGCTCTTTTCAAATTTAACTCAGTTCCTCCAGGCCATATAGCATGCAGTAGCCTGTCACTGAGGCTCTTGTCGGAGACGTGGATGTGTCATTTGGGGATCTGAGCTATGGCTTGGGACAAGTATTGAAGGTCATTAACAACAACCCTGTCCCCGAGGGATCTGCTCACCGCGGAAAGGTTGCTTCATTTCAGACTTGTTTTTCACTACTGTCACTAATGTTGCAATGATATCTACACAGTCAATTAGGTACAGTACAGTACCTCTGACTTCCACTACAGACATCTCCATCTGATTTTGCACTCTTCGGTTCCTTGGAAATGATTGGAGTATAGTAGATATATTCATCGAGGCTGACACAGCCTCATGGCTGAGTCCCAGTCAGTGAACAGAATGCATCACAGTGAAAGCACAGTCTGTCCCCCATCGGAGGTGATGCGGTGCCGAACCCTAATCCGCAGGGGTTCCGCACCTAATCGGTGGAACTTCAGGTCGCCATCCTCGGAGGCGCTCGCCTTTATGATGGCACTGGGCGAGAAAAGGAGCGCCTCGCCGACTTGAAGGTCCAGAATCTGATTGAGCAGGGAGACATGGGCTTGGACGCTGGGGTCGTCGGGATCGCTCCGGTGAGGCTCCTCGGCGGCGCCGGCAAGGTGTCTGTGCAAGACCTTCAGCCAGTCCGGGGACATGAACCGGTGGAAGATCGTCGTGAAGCACAGACTGAGAAGGGTCGCTGAGATTGTGGGCTCCTGAGTGGAGATGATCATGCGGATCCCGAGGTGGCGCTGCAGCCGAACAGCTGACAGAAGGGTGTCGGTGAATTTGCGGGCTTCGATTGAGGCGTTCATATACTACGGTCAATCAGTCATTGATTGGTTCGAATTGCAGAGAAGTAGATAAAGGGAAATGACGAAGAGAACAACAACTGAGGGGAGGCGAGTGACCTTATGGGCCTCATCTAACCCAACCACCCGCGCCGTTTCCGGGGCTTGCTCGAGGAAAAAGGTCAGACAGACATTGAATATCTTGATTGTGTGCAAATTTGTCGGGGAACACAGTACGCGCATCTCGACGTCGTCGTGCGAGGAGAGGAAGGCCGCCTCGCATGGTGAGCCAGCCCTATCGCTGATGAATGCATCATAATGGAACACCAGACCTGTCAAGGGACTGGACAAGTTCCCAGCCTTGGACGTGATGAGGCAGTTCTCCAAGATACAGGACAGGGTGTGGCTCTTTCCGGAGCCCTGGGCGCCGCAAATGAATGTACTAGATGGGGGCTTGATGTTGAAAAACATGCGACAATCATCATCGGCCTCGGGGTCTCCCCTGTCCTCAATGATTCTTGCTAGCAGACCATACTACGTAGTCTAGGGTATACCCTCGGGGGTTGTTTCCCGCTTGAACGCACAACTCGTCACGAGAGGGGCCAGATACTCTTCTCACAAGCTCCTGTGGTGGATCTGTGGATCCGAGGAGCGTGGAGTGGTATTCGAGGATCTCAATCTCTCGAAAACGGGATGTTCAGCAGCGCCTTGGGGCTTGCCGAACGAATAGGCTCGGATGAAAGGTGATTCTCCGTGACTGTATGATTGAATTGTGCATTCATTCTGTGTCTCAAGGTCCTCGTATTGCAAAAACGAAGACCGAGGCCTTGCTTGTACTCAACACATCCGGCAAGCAGATTCAATTCTACTTCCATATTTTTTGCAAAGCATATGACGATGGGCTAGGCCTTCGGTCGAACTGGCTGATGACGAGAGATGGATTTCAGCACCACTTCCATGTCGGCAACTAAAAGTGTTGTTAACTCATGGTCGCAGAGGGACTCTTGAATTGTCAATGATTCCTGGCCTCTGATCGCATTGTCCGCATGCTCTAGACCGAGGAGCAGGGCTTATTAGCATGGGTAGTTATGCACATACGACGAAAGACCTGAGGGGGTCATAAGATTGCGGCGGGAGCTTGCACGGTACAACCGGGAAAACTGGTACGACTAGGTCGCACCGTACTATAGTATGGGACTATGAATCATTCAGTGTTGCCCGAACGTAGAGGATGGCTATTATTAGTATGAAAGCTTCAAGTTCACTAAGGATAACGTGTGTAGGGTTGACTTCGGCAGATGCCCGGTGCATGTCACTAGAGACAGCTCTTCATGCCTCAGGGTGCCCCTCTTTGCAACCCTAGTTATACCTCTGTTGGAGGGGTCTTGAGTCCATCTATTTCTCCTTGCTGCATAACCTTGAGTCTACCCTACGTAAGCTACTTGCATACTCATAGCCGTTTTGCTCGATCGGAATTGGCATAAAAAACATTAGCCAAGACGAGAGAATCCTTCCTACCTTCCTATGGCAGGGGCTAAACGAGAACCACAAAGCCACATCAGCTACAAACATAATGAATCTTAGTGACTCTATTCAGGGGCTCATCCAGCCCTCTCACTCAATGTCATAGGTAGTAACTGTCATGCACCTCACCCTCCTGCACTTTCATCGACTCCAGCTCATCTAGCTTCGGTTTAAGGTGAACAACTAATGTACGGGAACACTTGGGAGGTTGAACGGATCTCAGTGGGGACAGGCAAGCAGTATGGACTGTACGTACACAGTAGGTTATGAAAGCTGGTGCTGTAGTAACGGGTCAATCTAAGTGTAGGTAAGTTTCTAAGTCGCGGTATACTGTTTCTGCAGCTCCGTACTTTTCACCGATCGCGTGCAGGCTTGAAATGACGTGATATCTTCCTGGCTGGGGAAGAATTCTTTTTTTTTTTTTTTTTTCCGGATCGGCGCAATGTAGATACCTTATATTATATCATTCACTTGTACCCTCTGACGGTGTGCTTGTTCGTTTCCCGGGATATATATTCCCAGATCCAGCATGAGCCCACGGAATCACATTTGCTTACGATAATTAGCCTTTCATCCACGGGGGCAATTTTACACTCATACATACAGACCACAGCATATAGCCAGCAAGCTCTACGCTAAAAACATGCTGTACTTTCTCTATAATGTTGTATGATTCAAATCGAACTTCTTTAATGCGTGCACGATATAGTACAGGTACATTCAGGAGTAAATACATACGACCACAGGGTGTGGAAAACAGGGCTTCCCGTCCGCTCAGCCGTACTTAAGCCACACGCCGGGAGGTTAGTAGTTGGGTGGGTGACCACCAGCGAATCCCTTCTGTTGTATGTTTTTGCCTTTAGTCTAATCAACTGGGCTTTTTTTCCGGTCGGCTAAATCAAGGCGTCGATTTATTCTAGACAAAGCAGTTGTGGAGGGGGAGGGAATTAAGGCCAACCGCGGATGCCAGCCCGCAAACTCTTACACTTACCAAAGATACTCCTAAACCTTTTCCCAAAAAGAAGAGCAAAATTAAAAAAGGAAAAAAAGGAGAAACGAAGAGAAGGAAAAGAATAAAGAAAGGAAAATAATGTGACTATGGAGTACGGCCGGTATGCTGCTGGTCTAGTCCACCATCTCGCCTACCTTACGGCTGGCGCGACCGCATACGCGACCAGCGCAGTTCTTACGGTCTCACAGCCGAAGAAGTCCCCAGCTTATTGTAACTGATATAGATCATAACAAGAACTGATAAACGCTCCACATGCCATGGACACGGGCTGTCATCAGGCGGTGTCTGGTCACAAGCTCCTAGTATGCGTTACTAATCTACTCCAGCTCGCGAGGTGTGTTTGAGCCTGTTCTCGATCCAAGTACAGTACTGTAGTGCTTCGCAACCTTACGAGAGGCTCAGCTCTAAGGGCGACGAATGCTGACTAGCAGAATATTCTGCTAACAATAAGCATTTTGTGTTCTAGCCCCTCTCAGAGGAACGTGTTCATACATCACCGAAGGTGTCTTGGAAGGGGAAAAAGGTACCAGGGGCTAGGGGAAAGTGAAAGTACAATTGGATCTCTCTCAAGGACTTAGATCCCCGTCCTGATGTAGCCGCGGTGCATGCAGAATGGTCGATATGGTTTATAGTTCGCCATCTCGGAAAGTTGCTCTGCGAGCTTGTGTTCTAGAAAAGTATCTAGTTCTCTGGTGATGAAAGGAAGGCGATTCTTGATATAGCTATGAGAAGAGGTTGGATGTAGGAGAAGAAGGATCCGGACTCTGGAGTCTCAAGAGAAATGGAGTACTCTTTGATATTCACTGCACCCATGAATAAACACAGTGCGCATAAGTGGCTTACGTGGTCTGAGTTGTTTTATGCCATCCCGTGATATCACTAGCTATATCACATGACCTGATGGTCAGGCAGCCGCAAAAGCTACCAGGCAGAATCCACGCAGCGGGTTCCTCTGGACTGCCGCAGCCCGGGAACGAAAACCCCGCCGGAGGTTTCTTTCCCCGGGCCGAGTTGCAACCCCATACCTGAGGATGAGGTGCCTTGGTAAAGAGTCGATTGTGGCAAGGACTTGAATGATAGTAGAGCAGGTGATATTTGCGGTCTGAATGATGCAGACGGGGGTAATGGTGTGAATCTAATAGCTGTCTATTTCTCTACCATCACCCTCATCAAGTCTGATTAGGATCGGAATGCCGTCAGGTCAGTGGACCAGAAATATATTTCCCCGCTATTGGTAGAATGACGCTCAGGGAATCAGATACCGAACAAGCGCTCAGCCCCATTGCCTGCGAGCCATGCAGGCAAAAGAAATGCAAGGTCAGTCGAACAGGAAGAACGAGACTCAGAGAGTAGACCGTGGGAACACCCTTCTAACTCCAACGTGTGCCAGTGCGACCGCACGCTGTATGTGACTCCGCTCTATAGATTCTACCGGACATGCTCGATCTAAGCCCAACTAACCGGCCTCCAGTCCAGTCTGCACACAATGCTCCCCCGATCCATCCAAGTGTGTCTACCCAGAAAGCGGTAAACGGTAAGGAAGATCGTGTCGCAGTATTTGTGCTGGGGTGCTGACCTGAGTCAGAGGGCTTCCCCTTGGATATCTTAATCTGATCGAACAGCGGCTTGCCGACACCGAGCAAGCGTTATTTGAGGCCCTCACCACTATCCGCGAGCTCAATGCTTCGCACGGAGGCATGGTGGTGCAGACCACCCGCAAGGCCGCTGATATGCGCCCCAAGAATGCGCGCATGCAGGAGTGGTCCCAGTTGCCATTGAGCGGGTGGGCGGAGCGCGAACGATGGCGAGAAGCGAAACAAGATCACTACCAGTGTGAACGAACCGTGGTCAAGTCGCCACCGGGGGTAGAAGTGCCGCCGTCGAACGTGTATGAGATGCCGCGGGGAATCTCCGCCGCCAGTCTTCCCAGCAGGGGCAGTGTAGGGCCGGCGGAGTCAGTATCGGTCGCGGAGTCAGTATCGCCAGAGCGGCGGAGGGCGGATCGGGCAGGGGAAGTGGCGCGGCGATATCCTTCGTTGTACTTTTGATTAGTGCTAGGATCTATATGTTTTATGCTTGCAGATCCTACTGCAGCAACAACCCCCGATGGTCTAGTTGGTTCATGGCGTTCGGCTGTAATGGAAATTGTAACCGAAAAGTCACCAGTTCGATTCTGGTTCGGGGGATTGCCTTTTTGCGCCCACCGGCCCACCTACTACTTTTTGGCATAGTAAGTAGGCTCTGAGTTGGGCTCGCAACCAACTCTATCCTACTCAGTACAGCCCTTCTTCGCTCTGTTCCTGTTGCCTCTGACGGATTGAACTATAACTTCACCCGATTCGCACATAATGCCGATACTGCATGGTCATCTACCTACTACGAACCTTAGAAAAAATCACCCGGACAAACTCAAGTCAGCGGGGATGTTTGCATCTTTTGCAATCCTCGTAGTCTTCGTCTTCGGGGTCAATCTGCTCCCCTTCGCAACAAACAATCAATCCGTCAATCGCGTCCACACAAACCTGCCTCTACTCCGGACTAAACTCTCGCACGTTATCCACCGCACTATTCAATTACCCCACAGGGCTGCATCGATCGTCATCATTGTCCAGATGCAAACCCGTCCCGACCATCCGTGTGGAACCGGAGATGTCTTGCTCCGATATGCGGAGGTGTGCATGTCCGGCTTCCCCCCATCTGAGATCAAGGAGGGGAAACCTTTATGAGGGGCGACACGCTGGGGCTGGAGATACGATATAAACCTCGATCGACGCGCTGATACCGACTTCTTCTCTCCTCTCATCACTCTCATACACACACCCCGCACACAGTCACCATGTCTTCCAAGTCTTACAGCATCGCCTCCATCCCCGCCGATGGCATTGGCCCCGAGGTCGTCGAGGCCGGTATCACTGCGCTGAACGCCTTGGCCGATACCCTCAAGACCTTCAAGCTTGAGTTCACCAACTACGACTGGAGCTCCGAGACCTATAAGAAGACCGGAAAGTACATCCCCGATGGCGGTCTCGACTCCCTCAAGCAGCACGACGCCATTCTTTTCGGTGCCGTCGGCGCTCCTGGTATGTTGACTTTCCCTACTTCCCCGCATATGGAAAGTTAGCTAAATCTTCTACTACTAAACAGACGTCCCCGACCACATTTCCCTCTGGGGTCTCCGCCTGGCCATCTGCCAGCCCTTTCAGCAATACGCCAACGTCCGCCCCACCAAGGTCTTTCGCGGTACCCAGTCCCCGCTCCGCAACTGCAAGACCGGCGACCTCGACTGGGTTATTATTCGCGAGAACAGCGAGGGCGAGTACGCCGGCCAGGGCGGTCGCTCCCACACGGGCAAGCCCTGGGAGGTCGCCACGGAGACGGCCATCTTCTCCCGCGTCGGTGTCGAGCGCATCATGCGCTTCGCCTTTGAGGTCGCCCAGAAGCGCCCCCGCAAGCTCCTGACCGTGGTCACCAAGAGCAACGCCCAGCGCAACGGCATGGTCCTCTGGGATGAGGTCGCCAAGGCCGTCGCCAAGGACTTCCCCGATGTTACCGTCGACAAGATGCTGGTCGACGCCATGACCACCCGTATGGTCCTCAAGCCCGAGACCATTGACACCATTGTCGCCACCAACCTGGTGAGTTGAGCCTTTCTCCCCCTGCCTTACAACAAGACCAAACTAAACTAACGGCCCAAACAGCACGCCGATATCCTCTCCGACCTGGCCGCCGCGCTGGCGGGCTCCATCGGCATCGCCCCCACCTCCAACCTCGACCCCACCCGTCAGAACCCCTCCATGTTTGAGCCCATCCACGGCTCGGCCTTCGACATCACCGGCAAGGGTATCGCCAACCCCGTCGCCACCTTCTGGACCGCTGCCGAGATGCTCGAGTGGCTCGGTGAGGCGGACGCCTCCAAGAAGCTGCTCACCGCTGTCGAGAACGTGTGCGAGGCCGGCGTCCTGACCGCCGATCTGGGCGGCAAGGCCAACACCAAGGAGGTCACCAACGCGGTGGTGGCCGAGATCAAGAAGCTGTACGGTTGAGGGCTGTACATATATACCACGGATTGATGTCATTAGCATGAAAATAGATTTCCTTGTTCATATAGTGGGGTTCGTCCATTGACTTACAGTAAACTAACCATTGCGATCCACATTGCATAGGGGCCGATAGTCTGACCATAAATGAGAGGACGAAAGAGTGTTACTGCGTGGCTGTGGTGAGCTCCAGGCCAAGGTGCATTTGTAGAACTGAAGCTCACAGAGCATTGAACCTGAATGCCCACATCTTCTGTTGCATCCCTTCGCGGACCTTCTGTGTCTTGATTGCTCCTCCGGCAGGCAGGTAAAATGACCTCGACAAATACCCACTCTGCCACGATCTACCGCTTTCGCCTCGCAACGTCCTCCGTGGCTGCGGTGGCTTAACCTGTGGCTGGACCCGCAAAAGCCATCTGCTCACAGTCATAGAAGCATAGTAAACTTGAAACAAAATAGTCTATCTATGAATTTCTATCATGCCGCTGCCCATGACAGAGACACGAGCAGCACAACACAAATCTAATTTTACAAATAAATATAACACAAGGGAGTTCCCGCCGTCGTGTCCAAGATATCATAAATCTCGCGGGAGGCGGTGAGGTTGCCCATCCAGAGGGTGTCGTGGATGGTGGTGTTGGGGCCGGGGATGAGCCCATCGATGAAGTCGGGGCCCTTGACCACGTAGGTGCGGTTGGCTGGGTTCAGGTTCTGCCAGATCCAGAAGACGCGGTCGATCATGCCGTGGTGGACGTAGAAGGCCGGGTCACCGGGGGAGGCGTAGAGGTCCTGTTGGTTCAGGTTGTTAGTGAGGATTGATAAATGGAAGAGAACTGGCGAACGGTACATACACCACCAGGGTCACCGCCGATGGTGAAGTGGCCGGCCGTGTGCACGCCCAAGAACCCTTCCTCGAAGAACCCTTGCATGGTCCACTCGAAGCACGAGATATCGTCGCAGTTCTGGATCAGGTCCATCACGTCGCTGGTCTTGGTCCAGCCCTGCGCGGCGACCGGCGAGATATCGCGGCGCAGACAGCGCGGGTTGTAGTCCAGGCCGGTGCCGTTCTGGGCCACCAGGCCGGGGATCTGCAGGGTGGGGTCGACGGGACCCAGGTTGACGGTCATGCTAGAGTGTGGTACGTTAGACCTGGACGAACTGGGGGGGGTGGGAGAGCTAGGGAAGGTCAGGGTAAGGCTTACTTGGCGAAAGGACCGTTGGTGACACAGCCGCCGCCCACACCCGGGGGAAGAGTGGTGTAGGCAGTGGCCGGGGTGCCGTTGTGAGCAACATAGTCGCCGTTACCGGACATACTGTACTCGGTGCCATCGAAGAGAGGCGAGTTGATCGGGTTGTTCACGTATTTGTTCCAGGCCCAGTAGGGCTGGTAACCATCGTAGCCACACTCGTCGCGCAGAGCGGTCTCGTAGGCCCAGGTGAACAGCCGGTGCCAGGTGAGGAAGTTACCCTGCATCCGATCAGCTGGGAGAGAATTAATCTGAAGGAAGCAAGACGTCTTACAGTGCCATGAATCCACAAGGTCTGGTTGATGTGCACCGCGACGAAATCATCGAAACGGTTCCGGGCACCAGGAGCGAAGCTGGGATCGGACTTGGGGGGCTTGCTCATCAAGCACAGCACCGCATCGGTATACTTCTTCCGATCTGCGGGTGCCAAAGAGGACCTGGTGTTTCATGTGAATGAGTTGGCGAACTCTCCTAAGCTTAGCGTGGGAAGGCAAAACATACCACTCGCGACGAACTGCCGCATTCTTGATGTTGCAGGTCGAATTGGAGCCATGAGCGGCCTCATAGGCCAACTTAGTGGCCAAAGCTTTGCTGGAGAGCTTATCCACGGCATCGGGAGTGCCGAGGATGGCAGCGGCTGGCGAAGCAGCCAAAGCAGCCACAGCCGCAGTGGACAGGAGGGAGAACTTCATGATAGCAGCAGTCACCGGACGGGAATGAACTGAGCGGGCTGACAGAGGTACAGAAAAGCTGGTCGCCAACTACCTCTATATAGTCCCGTCCCTGGGACCTTCTTCTTTGCCCCTGATAAGACAAGAATACCAAGGAAAGGCGGCTGCCTCGTGGGAAAAAGAAGCTAATCAGCCCATGTGGTCGTCTGGAGGTCGGAACCGGGCGAATAGCCCTAAGAGAAACTCCCCAAATGGCACCAGTTGGGACGACAACGTCTTAGTCGCTGCACCGTCGGCAACTAAAGTGCGAAGCATACGCATGGTTCCTGCCATACAATGCAATTTTAGACAGTTCTAGCCGGAATTCGAACCGATAGTGGGGGGCTTGCTTTGTTCGCTAAGGGTCTTTTCGTTTCCGAAAGCAGCCGGTATCCTCGGTGACGGTTTCCGTCTGCTTGTCTCTACAACTCGAGACTTCGTCTGTTTGTTCAAGATGTTATCGACTGAAGAGAGATCGTGCAATCATCTACTCCCCGGATTCAACGATTGACCTGTCATAGTGGTGGCAAATCAATTATCTCGAGGACGGGCTGAACGTGGCCAAGCGTGGACAGGGGTCCCTGCGCCGCCCGCGCTTTGAGTCGACAAATTGCCTCCCACCCCGGTTGGGAGCCAGGGACACCCCTGACTGGATGAGCACTCAATTGTTCCTTGAGCGCGGGAAAGCGATGGCGCCGGTGGCCGAGAATTGATAATTAATATATTTTAATCTATGTTAGTGCTTATTAGTGGGTCCGTTAGCACCACTTCGTCGGCCGCACTACGCTCTTAGCCGCTGTCATCCGTCTTCCCCGATTTGACAACCTGACTCCGGCCGGAGGAAAAGAGGAACACGAAATGGAGTCCGAAATGGAGTCCGGTGGAGTGCGAGATTCAGGGAAATGTGCGATTGCTGGCCTGTGAGTTCGATCTTCCCTCCCTCCCACGGTCGAACCCTCCCGTGATCGTCCGGATCGTCTCGTTGTCCACCCCAAACACCAAGTGTATGTCTTGCATGGGGTCCAGAGTCTATCTAGATGATGGCTCTGGTCGACCACGCCGTTGTGGGATTGCTGAACACTAGAGGGTGCATGAAGGATGCCTGCCACGTTGCCCCTGCAGCGCCACGCGAAGCAATAATTACCGGCCTCGGGGGCTTCTGGAGCCTGGCGTGAGCAAAATAGATGAGAAAGTGACACTAGAGTCTTCATTATCCCTGCTAGCCTGGCCAAAGAGGAGATTTGAGGAGGGTCTTCAGACCTTTCGAGCCCATCGGCCGGACAGCCGAGGCTAAATGATTCGCTTAGTCCTCGAGTGCCGCCCACCTTCTATCCTGCTCCAGACCTCCCGGCCTGGTTCCCCAAGTGGATGGAACTTCCGAAGACGTAACATTCTACTGTGCACGGAATGAGGGATCGGAGAAGGATCGGAAATTCAGGCCCGGATCGTGCAGAAGTCGTTCTTGGCTGCGCCTCGTACACGGTCGACCGTCCCTTGTGATTCCTGTGGAAGACTGCACAGGCAGGAAGCAAAAAAGGACTACTCGTCCTAGCATTCCTCTCTCCATGTATCAACTCTTCATCGCTGTTCATGGCTTGCTGTCACTGTGTTTAGTGACTCTCTCTTCGCCGAAATGACGGCGGTTCCCCTCTGGCCGCGAACTGGGGCCAGCTCCTCCCACGCCCCGACCATCTTGGCAGTGGTTGGGACGTTGTCGGGCCTGTCCACGCTGATCGTGCTGCTACGGTGCTATGTGCGCGGACTGGTTCTGCGGAAGTTCAATGCGGAGGAGTACAATATACTTGGGGCGTGGGTAAGTGGACTCTGGTTTGATCTGCATGGTTCGTGATGGAGAAGATCGACATGTTCTAATCAGTATACCCTCACGCAAGCTTTGCGCTGTGGGAGTACTCGTTTGCTTCGTGGTTGAAACCCAGCATGGCGTCGGTCGTTACAACAAAGATATCTCCGATGAGGATCTTGGGTACCTGGCCAAAGTGGTTTATTTCCATTCCATCATTGTCATGGTTGGCCTTAGCTTGGTCAAGATCTCCCTGGCAATCTTCTTGCGACGATTCGCGCAGAGTTGGCTGCGAAAAGCCTTGGTTGGCTCGATTGGTTTGTCGGCTTCTCACGCCTGGGTCTTGATCCTGCTGCTCATCCTCATAGTCTTCTTAATCGCCTTCACTGTTGCTTGTGCATTGACTTTGATTCTTGAGTGTATCCCGGTGGCTGCGGCATGGGATTACAGCCTCAGGGCCAATGCTCGCTGCTTTGATTCCAACACTTTCACGGCTATCGGGTTGTGGAACAGTAGTGCGTTTCCTCCCCGCGCCATGTCACCCGTTTTTCTATTTGCAGAGGCTCACATCGATCGCATTCTAGTTACCAACCTCGTGACGGATGTTATCTTTGCGACATTACCAGTGCCGATGTTCATCAAGATTCAGGTCAACCGACGGACCAAGGCGTCGCTGATTGGGGTGCTGAGCTTGGGATACTTGTACGTGAAAATGCTCTTGATACACGGGGACTGAACTGATCTGGGCCGAATCTAGAGCGTGTGTCGCTGGGGTCATTAAAATTGTCGCTCAGATCAAAGTGCTCAAGGAGACAGATGTGTACCGGTAAGTAACGGTCTAGGGCTGGTGTTGAGATGCCCCTTTGCTCACGCAATCTGCAGAAATGACACGTTCATGGTGTGGAACTGGTATGTGGTAGCCATCCTGTGATCTGCTCGAGACTCAAGACTGACAACAGGGATTAGCGTGGAATTGAACGTTGCGATCATCGCCGCATGCTTACCGAGTCTCAAAACCTTGGTGAAATCGCTGCTGGATAGCACGCGTAATCTGACCAGCGGGCGACGCAACGCATATGGCAATTACTACCCTGAATATTATGGCCAACGCAGCGCCGACGTCACGCTCAAGTCGATGGCGCCACGAGCGCCCCATTCGATGTACAATATCACGGTGGAGGGAAGTTCCGATGGAGACTCGAATAGCGCGCACAGTGGCAACCGCGAGGAGGATGAACAGCGCTTGCATCGCTCAGAGATTGGCATCTTGAAGACGACCGAGGTGGTGGTGCATACGCAGCAATAGACTGCTAGACTGCCACCAACTGTACATATTCGATCGATGATAGGTATATAAGCTCTTTCTTTTGTTCCATGCATGTGCCACCGCTCTTTCAATTGGCCAAGTACGCGCAGGACAGCCAACGGTATGAAGCGAGACGTGTTCAGCGCGCTGATCCGAGCAAACATGGGGTTCTTGGCGGGCGTTCCACCCCTTGCATTGCGCAGTGGTTATCTTGGACAGAGTGATACGGTGTGTCGTCGACAGCTAGCCTGGGCCTGATGAGGGTCACTCTTATATGGTGGCGTGAGGAGGAGGATGGGAGGACTGGAGGACTAGAGGACCAGAGGACTTCACGTCGCGCTCTTCATCGTCATCTCGTCACCCTGGACTGGAAACCGATAGTAAGAAGTATATCAGCAGAAGCCATTCTGAAGCAGTACCTTGATATGGTACTTAGTGTACTTATGAAAGAAGATGGAAGAAATACCTCAAAAGAAACAGGCCAGCAATGATGGCTGCCATCGATCAGGATATTCGGAAGAGGAGGAGGAGCAGGTGGTGAGGAAAATCGACCGGTTCATTTTGCCGATCTTGTGTTCGGTTTTCTTCTTCCAATGTTAGTCACCCTCCCTTCCTCATTTCACCTTCACCTTCACCTTCTTCTTTCTGACTCACCCCCATCCCACCAGATCTAGACAAGCATGGCTTGAATTATGTCTCGGTGTTTGGCCTCATCGACGATCTCTCTTTGCAGGGCTCCGAATACTCCTGGTGCTCCTCTATTCTATTCCTTGGTATGACTTCAATTCGACAGGCGATGCAAAGTTGACAGCCTTCCAGGACAGCTGGTGTCGGAGTATCCGTTAATTTACC
Organism: Aspergillus aculeatus ATCC 16872; assembly: GCF_001890905.1. Classification (NCBI taxonomy): domain Eukaryota; kingdom Fungi; phylum Ascomycota; class Eurotiomycetes; order Eurotiales; family Aspergillaceae; genus Aspergillus; species Aspergillus aculeatus. Next base: position 1,914,286 of record NW_017962980.1, read on the forward strand.
TGATGAGTCGCTTGCCCTTGACACGAGTGGTTGGCGTCACCATGTCGGTTGAGTCTCAGAGCCTCAATCACTATAGGGTTCTATTCTAACCTCTTTCTCCTGATCCAGTATTCTCTGGGGAGCAGTGTCGATGTGCCTGGCCGCCACCCAGGATTTTGCTGGCTTTGCCGCTCTGCGGTTTCTCCTCGGCTTGAGTGAAGGAGCCGTCGGTCCAGCTTTCGTGACTTTGACCAGTGTCTGGTACCGAAAGAAAGAACATGCTCTGCGCGTTGGGTGAGGCGACACAAGCGATCCTGCTAGAAGAGTGCTAATCTCCTAAAATCCAGAGTTTGGGTTACGATGGGTGGACTGGCTCAGGTGCTTGGCTGTCTACTTATGTACGGAATCGGACGATCATCAACGCCCGGAAGCCTCGCGCCCTGGAGGACTCTGTTCCTCATCTGCGGAGCCTTGACATGCGGCTTTGGGGTAATCTTCATCTTCGTCGTTCCTGTTTCGCCAGAGAAAGCATGGTTTCTCTCTCCGCGCGAAGTGGAGGTTCTCGAAGCAAGGATGGCCCTGGATCGGGACGCTGGCGATCTCACTCAGTTTTCGGGCGCACAAGTTAAGGAGACGCTGAGAGATATCCGAGCGTGGTCTATGTTCATCTTCGGGGTGTTGGTGACTATGCAATCCCCAGTGCTCACAGTAAGTCAGGTCTCTGTTTTAGTGGTAGTGTCGTCCCGCCATGACTGACAGTAAGCCCAGTTCGCCTCCCTTATCATCAAGAATCTGAACTACACTAGTCTCCAGACTATGTTGTACACAGCACCCTCGGGAGCGGTGCAGATCCTGGCGATTTGGGCCAGTCTCGCGGGATGCTACCTACTTCCCAATAACCGATGCTTGGTGGTGATGGTGATGACCATCCCTCCCCTGGTCGGAAACATTCTCCTCCTCAAATTGCCACTCACTGCTGGATGGGCCTTAATTGTCGCATCCTGGTTGGTAAGACATCTTTTGCAAGAACCGTACGGATGCTAGGACTGACGCACTACAGGCTTCATGTCAGCCTAATATCATAGCTGTGGTGCTGAGCCTCAGCGCCTCAAACGTCAAAGGGAACACCAAGCGTTCCATGGTCAATGCCTTATTTTTCATAGGATCCTCGATCGGAAGCATCGCAGCTCCTCAGCTTTGGAAACCCAAAGCCGCACCGAGGTTCTTTGAGGGTGTGGTGACGGGAATTGTCACCTGGGGCCTGCTCATCGGGGCACTGAGTCTGTACTGGCACATCTGCCGGTCGGAAAATCGTCAACGAGATCAAACCCAGATTCCTTCACCCGGGTTCACCTACCACACTGGTGAAGATGTCACCGATATCCAAGATCCTCAGTTCCGATATAGTTACTAAGGGATCGTTCACCACCTGTGCGACCGAGGTGGAAACCTCGAGGATTCGAACTATGTTTCGCTACTTATGCCTCACCATTCGACCAGTCCTCCCCAGATCTAGATGCTCTAATGTGGCTTACGGCACTTAGATATGGGCGGCAATCACTGCGGTCGTAGGTATGCTCCGCGCGCAGTGGGAGGCCGGGCATAATACCAGGCCCAAGGAAAGGACACGAGCCACATCAATAGACTCAAGAGACTGGAGATACGTGCAGGAACTACTGGCCGATCATCTTTCTTCATAGCTTATTCCCGATGAAACCATACCAGGTGTGGCAAGTGATCGGGGCAATTCTCCCACTGCTTCAAGTGTCGATCACCGACTGACGAAGCCGCAGAGTAACTCCGTATGGACCAGCCCCAGAGGGGCTACCTCCGCTATTTTGACACTCATAAATTCTTAAATGCCGGATAAGATGAAGCGGCCCCAGCAAAATTACCGACGTACAGTAGAAATTGCTTGGCTATGACTGCCAATCGGCCTTCACTTTGTGTGGGGATCTGCAGGGACTCCTTACATCTTCGGAGTAATAAGCCTCGGATGCTTCTTGCCTGCGGAAATGCACGTCGATCCCAGGTGCTCCACGCTCCAAGCTCACCGATCAATACTCTTCGGCAGGATTTATGGGGAGGAATATTCAGTTGATGCAAATGACACTGTAAGGAAAGGGATAGTTGGTATAGTTTTAAAAGGCTGCCAGAAGCCGCTCGATTTGGGTTGAAGAGAATAAACCAAGTGTCTGTTCAACACCCACAACACGCCTCAATTCACTGAAGAGATCAGCCGCTGTCACACCTGCGCCTCTCGCTATTCACCATGGCTATAACCACTCACCAGAACGAGCCCATTGCCATTGTGGGCAGTGCCTGTCGTTTCTCGGGCGGAGCATCGTCGCCCTCGAAGCTGTGGAGTCTCCTTCGCAACCCTCGCGATATTCGCAGCGTGATCCCCAACAGTCGCTTCAATGCGGACAACTACTATCATCCTGATCCAGCGTACCATGGCCACAGCAATATCCGGCATTCCTATGTGCTGGACGAGGATGTCACCGCTTTCGACACCGAATTCTTCGGGATCAAGCCGGTAGAGGCGAAGGCCATCGACCCTCAACAACGTCTTTTGATGGAAACTGTCTACGAAGGTCTCGAGTCGGCTGGCCTGACAATAGATGCTCTCAGGGGTAGTGACACCGGTGTCTATGTTGGACTCATGTGTGGTGACTACGAGGCCAGCTTGCTACGTGATCGTAAGTGCACTTGCCATCCTCCTGGTTTCCTCCGGCATATGAGTCAACTGACACAGGAGGCCTGTAATAGCAAAAACTGCTCCAGTCTACGCTGCTACCGGAATTGGACGGAGCATTCTGTCGAACCGTGTCTCGTACTTTTTTGACTGGCACGGGCCATCGATGACCTTGGATACCGCCTGTTCCTCCAGTCTGGTGGCTGTCCACCTGGCCGTGCAGTCGCTCCGAGCTGGGGAGTCACGGATCGCTCTGGCTTGTGGATCTAATCTACTGCTGGGTCCAGAGAATTACATTATGGAAAGCAAGCTGAAGATGCTGTCTCCCGACGGTTAGTACTAAGAACTTTAACTTCCAGAACGGATGGGCTGACCTAAATGACAGGCCGCAGTAAGATGTGGGACAAGGATGCCAACGGCTACGCCCGTGGAGATGGTGTTGCTGCGTGCGTTTTGAAGACTCTTAGTGCCGCGATTGAGGATGGAGATGACATCGAGTGCATCATTCGCGAGACTGGTTTTAATCAGGACGGAGCCACCACCGGTATCACTATGCCCAGCGCTGCTGCCCAGCAGGCCTTGATCCGTGCGACCTATGCCAAAGCGGGCCTGGATTTGGAGAAGGCGTCCGACCGGCCTCAATTCTTCGAAGCGCATGGGACAGGTACGCCTGCAGGAGATCCGATCGAGGCCGAAGCCATCGCGAGGGCCTTTTATGGTAAGAACTTCGGCACCAAAATCACGGATGACCGTCTCTATGTGGGCTCGATCAAGACCATCCTCGGACATACCGAAGGTACAGCAGGTTTGGCTGCTTTACTCAAGGCGTCGCTAGCTCTTCAGCATTCGACTGTACCACCTAATATGCTCTTGAACAACCTAAGCGACCGGGTGGCTCCTTTCACTGCAAACCTGGAAATACCCTCCACGGCCAAGCAATGGCCTCAAGTCGTCCCTGGCCAGCCACGACGAGCCAGTGTGAACAGTTTCGGCTTCGGCGGTGCCAATGCCCATGCTATTCTGGAGAGCTACGAGCGCCCTCGGCTGATTGAGGATGGGATCCAGCATCAGTTTACCCCCTTTGTGTTCTCCGCCCTCACCCGTCAATCGCTGCGTGAAAGCCTTTCCGCGTACGCTGATTACATCCAAGAAAACCCATCCCTCAATCTGCGCGACCTGGCATACACCCTGCAGCAACGTCGGTCTGAGTTCCCTTACCGCATTTCCTTTGCTGCTGCATCGGCCGATGACTTGGTGGCAAAGATCCGGGGTGAATTGGAAGCAACCAAGGCTGAAGATTTGGGCGTGAGACTGCCACCTCCCTCGGGAGGAAAGAAGCCGAAGGTTCTCGGCATTTTCACCGGCCAAGGAGCGCAGTACGCTCGCATGGGCGCTGAGCTGATTGAGAAGTCCGCCACAGCTCGGAAGATTGTCCAGGACCTGCAAGCTCACATTGAGCAACTTCCCGAGGAGATTCGCCCTGACTTCTCACTCGAGCAGGAGCTTCGCGCGGCCGCTAATTCCTCGCGGGTCTTGACGGGTGCTTTCTCATTCCTCTCCACCGTTGTTCAGATTGTGTTGGTGGATCTCTTGAAGCTTGCAGGGGTCCATTTTGATGCCATCGTCGCTCACTCCTCGGGTGAAATGGCTGCAGCATACGCGGCCGGTCACTTGAGCGCGCGAGACGCAATGTGTGTGGCGTACTTCCGTGGTCGATTTGCTTCGAAGATGGAAAGTCCCAACGGACCTCACATTAAAGGAGCTATGATCGCGGCTGGTCTGTCTCCAGAAGATGCGCAGGCTCTGGTAGACGACGAGCTCTTCGCCGATCGCCTCTGTGTTGCCGCTGTCAACTCATCCTCTAGTGTGACCATCTCGGGTGACGAGGACGCCGTTGATGAGATCAAAACGATTCTAGACGATGAGAACAAGTTCAACCGCAAGCTTCGTGTCGACCGAGCCTACCACTCCAACCACGTATCGCGACGTCTTGCCGATTATGTCGCCTTGGTCAAGTCGGCAGGTGTCCGCGTCATCAAGCCAACATCGAACAACTGTCTCTGGATCTCGAGTGTGTATGGCCGCGAGGTTATAGCAGACATGAACCTCAGTGATGAATACTGGGGCGCAAGTGTCGCTCGGTCTGTGCAGTTCTATCAAGCTCTCAAGCTTGCTCTTGAAGGAGGCGAATACCAGGCTGCAATCGAAGTCGGCCCTCATCCGGCTTTGAAGGGACCCGCATTGCAAACCATCCAGGAAGTCTTAGGTAAAAGCATTCCATACTATGGTGTGCTCAACCGGGGATCGGATGCTGCGGTCAGCCTGGCTTCGAGTCTCGGATCTCTGTGGTGCCATCTCGGGGGGCAGAACCTCGACTTGACTGGATTTGATCTTGCGGTGAATGACGACAAGTCCACCCTCCGCGTGGTCAAGGGCCTTCCAAGTTATAAATGGAACCATGATGCCTCTTACCGTCATGAGTCGCGAGCATCAAAGAAGCACCGTTCTCAAATCCAGCAATTCAACCAGTTGTTGGGGACCATGAAGCCGGAGAGCGCAGCTCACCATTTGAGCTGGGGACACCTGCTGCGTGCCAGTGAGATCGACTGGGTTTCAGGTCACCAGGTTCAAAACCAGACAGTCTTTCCTGCGGCAGGATACATCTGTACGGCGTTCGAGGGTGCTCGGGTTCTTGCTGGAGAGCGCGATGTTCGTATCTTCGAGTTGAAGAATTTTGTCATCCACCAGGCCTTGACCTTCAGCCAAGACGACGCTGGTATCGAGGTGCAGACCTCACTGTCTGACGTTCGCCACTTAAGCAATAACCACGTCCAAGCCAAATTCACCTACTCCGCAAGCCTCGGAGAGGAGGATCTCGCTCTGGTGGCTGAAGCGGATCTCCATATCATCTTCGGGAAGTCCATGGAGACCACTCTTCCCCGTCGAGCTACCAAGCCAGCTCACATGATCACAGTGGACAATGAGCGTTTCTACAACCTCTTGGCTACGCTGGGCTACGGATTCGAAGGACCTTTCAAGTCTCTGCACACACTTAGGCGGAAGCTGGGAACGAGTGTGTGTGCTGTGAAATCAGTATCGCGCGATACTTTCGGACCGCCTTTGCTGGTGCATCCTGCTGAATTGGATGGTGGCATCCAGTCTCTCATTCTTGCGTATAGCTACCCCGACGATGACCAGCTTCTGAACATGCACCTACCTACCAGCATGAGCAGCATCCGTGTCAATCCCGCTCTGTGCAAGTCCATGACTGACATCACTGTTGACTCGACTCTGGGCTCCACAAAGTCCGCTGGATTTTCGGGTGATGTCAGTATCTACACCAATGACTCCAGTTGTGCAGCAATCCAGATGCAGCGCGTTGAATTGGTGCCCTTGGGTGCTTTGACCGCTAAAGACGATCGCAAGGTCTTCTCCAAATACCAGTGGGTCAAAAACAGCCTTGATGGCGAGCTGGCTGCGTCGGATACCACTGTGACAAAACATCATTCGGAGATCTTGGAGGGATTGGAGCGTATCTCGACCTACTACCTCAAGAAACTAGATGCAGAGGTGCCCGCCGACTCTCCGCTGAGGAGTAAGGATAGTCCTCACAGCCATTATCTTCAATATGCTCGCCACATTGTCAGCCTGATCCGGAATGGAGAGCACAAGGTGGCCAGGAAGGAATGGCTGAAAGACTCCTTGGAAGACCTCCGTGCGGCCACAGAACAATTTTCGGACCTCATCGATTACAGCATGATGCACCTGGTTGGGCAACAGATGCCGCGTGTCTTCCGAGGTGAAACCAATATGCTGGAAGAGATGCGCGTCAGCAACATCCTCGACAACTACTATCAGGGTGCTTTCGGCTCGCGGGAGGCTGGCTTCTGGATTGGCAAGATCATCGCCCAACTAGCAGAGCGCTATCCTCATCTCAACATCCTGGAAGTTGGTGCTGGTACCGGAGGTGCTACGACAAGAATCCTCCAGAACCTTGACTCCAGATTTTTGTCCTATACTTTCACAGACGTGTCCAGTGGTTTCTTCGAGGGTGCTGCGGAGACATTCTCTGCTCACAAGGACCGTATGGTCTTCAAGACCTTTGATTGTGGTCAGGATCCCGTTGCTCAGGGCTACGCTGAGGGAACCTGTGACGTGGTTGTCGCTTTCCTCGTCATCCACGCCACGCCTGATCTGGAGCTCACCATGCGCAACATCCGTAAGCTGCTCAAGCCGGGCGGTTTTCTGATCGTCGGAGAAGGTACCAACAATGGCCAACCGTACGGTAATGCCGGATTTATCTTTGGATCCCTGCCGGGCTGGTGGCTTGGTGCTGACACCGGCCGCCCTCTGTCGCCATTCGTCTCTTACTCCGAGTGGGAGAGACTCCTTCAGAGTAGTGGCTTCTCTGGTATCGATGCAACAGCACCCCAGTCATTTCAGGATATTCTTGGTATGACAGTGTTTGCCGCTCAAGCCGTGGATGACCAGGTTAGCTTCCTGCGCAAGCCTGTCAGTCCTGAAGTTCTGCAAGGTTCCGCTGCAGTTGAGTACCCTATCAAGAAGCTCGTCGTCATTGGGGGAAGCACACCAAAGACCCAATCTCTGATCCGGCCTGTCCAGAGTATTCTCAGAGATACTTCCCTCGAGCTCCACTTCTTTAACAAATTGACGGATGTAGACTTCGATTTGATCGATGCTGATACCACAGTCGTCAGCTTGTCGGAGCTAGACAAGCCTGTCTTCGAAGATATGACACCCGATGAATGGCTCGCTTTCAAAACGCTCTTCTCAGCTCCCATCAAGCTCCTCTGGGTTACCAGTGGTCGGCTTAACGAGGACCCATGGTCTAACATGACAGTCGGTTTTGCTCGTACTGCAGTGTTCGAAGCCCCTGCTCTGCAATTCCAGAACATTGATATCGCAGATTTGAGCTCGTTCCAGCCCGAGAGCCTGGTCGAGAAGATTCTACGCTTCGATGCCTCTGCCTCGTCGGGAAAACACCTGCCGTGGCCATTGGAACCGGAAATCGTTGTCAATGCTGAGGGTGATGAGCTCGTGCCCCGTCTCCGACACATCAAGGCCCGCAATGACCGCTACAATTCAGCTCGCCGCCCGATTACCAGGGAGGCTGACATCTACAAAGCCCCTGCAACCCTGCACAAGGAGGCCGAGGGATGGAAGTTGACAGAGCTGTCACGTTGGGCTAGCCCTCCTGATACCAAGTCTCAAATCAGCCTTGAGATCAGCTATGCTGTGTTGTCGGCCCTTCGCACGCCGCATGGTCATCAGTTCCTTGTTCTAGGAACCGAGCCCGAGAGTCAGGCACGATTCCTGGCTCTTGTGCCATCTCTCTTGTCGGTCATTCATGTGCCTAAGGCTTCGGCAGTTCCGCTGCCCGTTTCGAAGCTAGCCGACGCCGACCTTCTGACTGTACTAGCTGCTCGTCTCGTCGCCATGGCTGTGGTCGACCCTCTCATTGATGGGGATACGGTTGTTGTGCACAACTCCACTGAGCTGCTGGCACGTACCATTGCTAGTCAAGCGGCAAGCAAGAATGTCCGCGCCTTCTTCGTAGCGGACTCGACGCAGGAAAATGTTCCTGTCTTTTGGACCAAGCTTGAGCCTTATCTGACCCAGTCGGAGGTGTCTGATGTCCTACCTCTAGACACGGCTAGCTTTGTCGGCTTATCTAGCGAGCACTCCGAGATCGAGTCAAACATCATGTCTAGCCTTCCTTCACACTGCAGGAAGGAGTCCAGGGCGACCTTGTATTCGTCGGTTGGCTGGGAGAGCAATCCTTCGTCTGCACCATTCCTGGGCCAATTCCTACAGCGTGCTCTGGTCAGTGTGCAGACCGAGGCTGGAAAGATTTCACAAGCGGTATCTCGGACTGTTGGTATTGATGATCTTCTGAACGAGCCAAGCCCTGAAGCGCCGACCACAGTCATCGACTGGACTCTGTCCAGGACCTATCCTGTCCACGTCAGCCGGTTGGACTCGGTTTCGTTCTTCAAGGGCGACAAGACCTACTGGCTGTGTGGTTTGTCGGGCGCTCTTGGTGTCTCTCTGGCCGACTGGATGATCGAGCGAGGCGCGAGATACCTTGTCTTGACCAGCCGTAACCCCAATATCTCCCCCAACTGGATCAAGGCTCATAAGCGAAATGGTGTCATTGTATCTATTGTACGCTGCGATGTGACAAACGAGCCTGCCCTGCGTGCTGCTCATCAGTCTATCTGCGAGACTATGCCGCAGATCATCGGTGTTCTGAACGGAGCCATGGTGCTGAGAGATGTCTCGATCCGCAACATGTCATTTGAACTGATGAGCGAAGTGTTCCGCCCAAAGGTATACGGAAGCATTCACCTGGACCGCATCTTCAAAAACGCCAATCTGGACTTCTTCATTTTATTCTCGTCTATCAACTGTGTCATTGGTAACCTGGGTCAAGCGAACTATGCGGCGGCGAATACTTTCATGTGCAGTCTGGCTGCTCAACGTCGCAAGCGCGGCCTGGCAGCTACTGCTTTGAATGTGGGTGCTATTATCGGTGCAGGTTACATGGAGCGCGAGTCCAGCAAGGCTCTTGACTTGACTGTGTCCAAGATGGCGCTGATGCACCTGTCGGAGCAAGATTATCACCAGCTTTTTGCGGAGGGTATCGATGCCGGTCGTCCGGATTCTGGCGACGAGGCCGAGCTCACCACCGGTCTTTTGGATATCCCTGCTGCCGACACGGAGAATGCGCCCAAGTGGCACTCCAACCCTGCATTCTTCGACTTTGTCGTTCACAGAGTCGAGAAGAACGGGACTGACACAGGAAATGAGGTTGTTACCTCGGTCCAGGATCATCTTGCTGCCTGCAAGTCAATCAGCGATGTGCTTGCTGTCGTCAGGGGTAAGTTTCCGCGTATCGCAATTCCATACATTCCATACTAACTAAAGCAGGGAGATTCGCCATGCAACTTCGCAATGTGTTGCAGATGAACACTGCCGACGAGGACTTGATGGCAATGAGGAGCCGTGACATTGGCCTCGACTCCTTGATTTCGGTCGATATCCGTTCGTGGTTCCTGAAGAACTTCGAAGTCAGCGTTCCGGTGTTGAAGATTATGGGCAATGATACCATGGCCGAGCTGGCCGACCTTGTGGCCGCGCAAGTCCCAGCCTCGCTGCTTCCTGGACTTGGAGGCGAAGAGTCTCCATCTGATCAGCCACCTGCCATGAACAATGCTTCCCAACCTGCTCCGGCTGCTGCACCTAATGATGAGACCAGCTCCTCGGCAGACTCCAACCAGGATGCCACGTCTACTGAATCCAGCAGTGGCTACACTGGAACTAGCAGCCCTGCCAGCTTGGAAGCCACCACAGTACCCCTATCGAGGGGACCTATTCGTATTGACTGGAAGGCCGAGATCACATTGCCTAAGGCAGCGAATATTGACACCAGTGTGGCTCCTGCCGCCCGTCCTCGCACAATCGTGCTCACGGGTGTCAGTGGACTGCTGGGCCGACACCTGCTCCTGCGCTTGCTACAAGACACATCCGTCAAGGAAATCATCTGCCTCGCCACCCGCCGTCTTGACGAGCGCCTCCAGTCAAAGGAGCTGGTTGAAGACAACCGAATTCAGTACTTCCCAGGTGACCTTGAAGACCCCCGTCTCGGTCTCTCTGAACAGCAAGCGGCTCAGATCTTCAGCCGCGCGGATGCCGTGATCCACAACGGCGCCGACACCTCTCACCTCAAGTTCTACCCCGAGATCAAGGCCGCGAACATGGGCTCGACCAAGGAGCTGATCCGCCTCTGCACGGCTCGCAAAGTGCCCATCCATTATGTCTCCACCGTGGGTGTGGCCCTCTTCGGCAACTACAGCTCCTTCCCGGAGGTCTCGGTTGCGGCGCACCCGCCCCCGGTTGACGGCTCGCACGGCTACGTAGCCGCCAAATGGGCCAGTGAGCGTTTGCTGGAGGAGTACAACAAGCAGCACGGGGTGAATGTGTGGATCCACCGCCCTTCAACCATCATCCGCGAGGGCGCTGATGCCGAAAGCGCCGCAGCGCAAACCGACTGGATGAACGCCCTGGCTGCGTACATGCGCAAGACCCGCGCTGTGCCCACGCTGAAGAACCTGCGAGGTGCTCTCGACTTTGTCTCGGTGCACAACGCGACGAATAGTATTCTAACTGCCGTGTTTGAGAGCAAGCCCAAGGTTTCCTCTGCGGGTGTCTTTTACACTCACGAGGTTGGCGATGTTGTGATTCCGTTGGACAATCTCAAGGAGATTGTGATCAAGGAGACGGGTGCTGCTCATGTCGATGTGCTTCCGCTGGAGGAGTGGAGTGCTCGAGCGGTGGCTGTGGGATTGAACCGGGGAGTGGCGGCGTTGATCGACTCGATGGATGACCCGGGTCAGCCCCACTATCCTCGGATGCTAAGGGGGGAGTAGACTGCATAACTGTTATTCTCGTCTTGTATGCTCATTTATAGGTAGTGTAATGCAATATGGCTTTTTTGCAGCCCTTGAACGAGATCTAGCTCGCACAAAATGAAATTCGGCCTAGCCATTCTGGCGAAGCAGTCCACATACACTTTTGTCCTATTTTTGTAGGGCCCGCCACTACTCAACCAACCAGTCTGGTCTTCATATGTCCGAGTAATACCTGCTATCCAAAACTACTCTATATATACATAGACTCAACCACTCTTCCTCGCCAAAACACTAACCGGTAGCCAGTGGAATTGCGCCCCACCCGGCTTCTGGATCTCCTCATACAACGCCGCCAACGCATCCAACCATTCCTCCCGGCTCGGTACCGAAGGCGCCGCCTGCTTCAGATTTCCCAACAGCGCACTGCTACTCTCCAGCGCAAGCATGAAGGTATTCGTCACAAGAGGGATAAGGCTGGGGGCCCACGGCTTGTACTGACAATGCACTACCTCCAGCTCGGCGCGGCGGTTGACGTGTTGATCGAGCTCGTCGAGCCATCTGGTTTCATAGATGTTAGGCTTAGGTGCTACTGTACCTCGTTTGTTGTAGGCTCCCACCGCGGGGGTGCAGAACATACTGGAAATTATGCTTGGTGACCGTCCACTTCCGGCGCATCAGCTCCCGGAACCGCGGCGCGGTCTCGTCGCCCTCGCGCGTGACGATATTCCCGAACCGGGCATCTTCCCACTGGAGGTAGCCCCCTGGCTCTTTGCGTCGGGGGTTTGATTATGTCAGTAAACCGGTGGAAGGGAATGCCGAAGAATCCTCAAGGGAGTTTGTGGGCTTGGGGGCTTGGGCCAAGGCAAATTCTCACTCAACAATCTTTCCGCATGCCGGATGAGCGCGCTGGGGTCGTTGTCCCGGATGACAAACGCCCACATGCGCAGGTGCACCACGTCGAAGTGCCCGATTAGCTCTTCGGGGATCGTCTCGCTGAGCGGGTCTAGGTGGCCGAAGCGTACGTTCGCGGGCCAGTATTCCGGGGTGGGCAAGTGGGTGCTTGCGATGTCGTAGCCGACGACTTGGGCGTTGGGGGGCAGGTGAGGGGAGAGTTCAATGGCCCAGATGCTGGAGATCTCAGATTGTATGTATGAGCTTCAGAGCAAGGGGCAGGAAGAGGTGGAGGAGAGAGGGAGGGAGGGAGGGAGGGAGGGAGGGAAGGGGGATCCTAACCCAGTTCCGGTCCCAATGTCCGCGATGGCCATACCCTCCTTTAGGGGAATATCGGGGTGAAGCAGATAGCCGGCGTGGAGTTGCCAGAGCAGATGCTGGGAGGAGAGCCTGAGAAGTAGGGTTGGGGGTTATTATGGCGAGGAAACTCTCGGGTGTGTGATGCGCATACCTGGTGGCTTCGAAGCGATCGCGTGGGAGCAAATAGGTGGTGGGAGTCGAGGAGGCCATGACTGGGGATTTGGGGTTTGATGTCAGAATTACCTTTGCTTGAGAGATTGATGAGGGTGGTGAAGCTCTGCTGTATGCTCTATTTGAGGACCGGAATCTCCAAGGAGAGATAGACCCCAAGAGGGGAAAAACACTAGAGGTGATGCACAAGTCCGTCACAAACACAAACTAGTCTATGTATGAGGACCTGCATGATGATTGACAGCGTCTAAGGCAATGAGTCTGCACTATCCGTGGATGTGCTAATGCTCAGGCTCTGTTCTCACCGCTGGATTGTAACTACCAGTGGTTTGCTACTCCTAGTGGGTTTGTTCAGTGCAGCAGTTGCAGCTCGGTATAGTGCCCAGTACCTATAGCACATACACATTGCTTAATGGGATGACACATCACCGCCACTGCGTGAAGCGCTTTCTGTCTGCACCAAGTAGCCATGGTGGACCGTGATGCCCCCGCCAGCCTGCATAGGAACCTGATCTCCATACCGGTACTCGTCATCATCTGAAAATAGCCGCCACCGAGTGCGGCCAGAACAAATCTTGCCTGGGAAGTTCGGGAAGGACCCCGCGCTGGGACGACTACCAGATAGCCCTATCCTCTCCCTGAAATGGGTGTAAATGGGCCGCAGGCAAGGCAAACAAGCTTTGTGACCCTCAAAAGTCAGTCTGTATGATGATTGCGGGCAGTGGGTGGGGAAACTTACCGGCAACGGTGCCGATGTTTAGCTCTACGCAGGTCCAGATCAGGTACGGGACGAAGTTCCACGTAATGTCTTCGGAGCTAAGATTGACACTCATGAGGCAGACGAGTCGGATGATGGAGATGACAATCACACTAGATAGTGAGTTAGTTACAGGAATACATGCAGTCAGCATTTAGTGCCGGCAACCGCGGGTAAACAATAGTATCAAGTTAGTGTGGGTTATACTCACAGGCCCCCCATCAAGAAAGTAAGGGTGAGAATTGTCTTCTGCGTTCGCGTGGTGTGCAGCTCCCAGATGGCTCGCATTGGGATCATCAGAATCCCAATGTCGGTGACCGTGTCCGGGATGGACTTTCCCAGAAAGTAATCGCGATTGTTGACTCCACATTTGGCCGGGATGCTCTTGTCCCAATATCCCTGCAAGGGGATGCATTGGAAGCAAACAATGAGGATCTATTTCGGGGTTTGCTTATGGATCAGCAAGGCAAACAAAAGAGCGGAAACAGTTTGTTGTTTGTGGGGCGGTCTCTTTCCTATCCTTACACAAGCTAGAGCCCAGGCAAACACGATCCAGGCCACGAATGTGGTCGCCTTCTGCACATGAGGAACCCGGAAAATTCGTCGGTAGGAGAGCAGAATGGAAAGCTTGATGGCAACGGTGGCGGCCACATAGAAGAGCTCTGCAATGACCAAGGATTTGAGGAAGGCTGAGACCGAGCCGGGAGGCGCAGCCCAGACATGCAGCCCTAACCCATGTCGAACGTCTGCATGTTTGTACATAGATTAACCGCTGAACTCTCGAAGCAAGCAGAATGGGTGGGAACTAACTCCAGGCAACCGGCAGCAGGGACACAATGGCCCCGAAAATCTGGACTCGGTGGTTAGCATATCGCTCTCAAAACAGTCAGCCGCGACAAAGGGGGGGGGGGGGGAGAGACCAGCGATGATAGAACCACCCAATCATCCCACCACAGTCCAGCTTCAACCAAAGTTCGAGCGGTGAATCGTAGCGAGACCGTCAGAAAGGCCAGGATCCAAGTCGTAACTAGCACAGCTACAATCTTTGGCCGTTGATCCGCTGAAAGATCAACTCCTGTCCGCCCGGTGGCGCTCATTGCTGCGCGGTCGGGTTTTCACGGGGCGAGAGACACAAATTCACACACAGGAGGGTTTGGAATTGTTGTCGTTAATGGTGGTCAGAATTTTCTCACCTCTCTAGATATAGCCCTCGCTGGAGTCAAGATTCATTGAGTATAATGGGTAAGAGGGAAGGGTGCAGACAGCTAGGTAGCTGCACGAATATCCCTTTGGAAGTAAGGCTTGCCATTGGAGTCGAAGAGTGTGTGGGCCTAAGCATTTGAATCAGTCGGCAAAAGAAGGATCGATAAGGCAAGATTCAACCGAGGAGCTTGTTTTCATTGCTTGTTTCCCATGCCAGTGCGTATAAAGGTGGAGTCCTTTCAGTCAATCATCGGGGTCACTCTCTACAATTCCAACCCGCCCCCCCCCCCCCGTTCCCAAAGCTCCTGACTCCATGACCGTGGCGCAAGTTCCTAAATACAGACTGATCGGCGATCATGAGTTTGGTGAGGCCATCGCAAGATTGAGAGCAAACACGCTTCGATTTTTATGGTACTCCCTGCTAGCTGCACTCCTGTTGTTGGTGGCCTTTGCTGCGGGGAGATACCAGGCCCCTCCCGTAGTTCCCTGTGAGTTTTCACTGCTATTCCTTCTTTGAGTGAAAGAAGAAGAGACAGCTGATATACTGCCACGTCTTCCCCCGCATTAGTGGCAACCAAGCCCTCCGTATTTGAATACAACAGTTCATTCCAGGACGAAAGATCTCCCCTGACCAACGAACTGTGGGAGGGACTCTTCCCCAAACGCAAGGGCTTCTTTCAGCACCCGACCATTGCTGATCACCGATCGGCGTTTGCTGTGTATCACCAGCTACACTGCCTGGTACGGAGTTCGTCGGACTCCCCACATCCCACTCAAATCAAGAAGCAACGAGTTTAGCTAACGAAAATGGAACGCGACAGAACAGCATCCGACAGGGCTACTGGGGCTTGTACGACATGGCAGCAGCCAGGGGCCAGAAAAAGCTCAGCAGTGACGATGATGATCTTCCCCACATGCTCTCACCGCACCACATCCGTCATTGCCTCGAACTACTCCGGTTGGCGTTAATGTGCCAGCCCGACCTGACTGTGGAGCTCAAGAACGAAACCCTGGGTGGAGTGACGGGATTTGGGTCCGAGCACCAGTGCAAAAGCTGGGCGGATCTGTCTCAATGGATGGCTCAGTGGGAGTCCTTTGGACTATGACTTAGCGGCTAGATAGTAGGCGAATATCTTTGGCAACCGGAAACAAGTGCGGCTGTGTACTCCAACTAGTGAGTTCCGTCCACAAGGCGAACGTTTAGGTAGACCTGAGCAGAGAATCACATCTCTTTCCCCATTAGTGGGTTCTCCAACCCCTGGATCTCTTCCAATTCCACCGACCGAGGCTGCAGTGACCGTCGCAAAAGATTGAAATCGACACATGTTCGCACAGGCATTGCGGGGTTGAACTCGGGTTTCCGCCGGGTCTCTGTCCACCGGAAGGTCATCAGATATGCATCGGCGTGGCACTGGACACTCTGGCGCAGCATGTCCAGGCAATGGCCTATTCAGAAAGGGCAGTAGTGTCAGCATGCGCATTTTCGCCGAGGAGGGGGGGGGGGGGGTTGGTTGGGTTCAGGATGCGAATGGGAACCTACTAACGTGGGATTCGAGTTTGTTCTGCTCTGCGGCTGTTAAATCGGGATGGTAATAGTCCCGGTGAATCCATTGGCGGACGGTGTTCTTGAGCCCAAAGTAAGTACATGATTACCAATTGAGCTCATCATAGGGGTTTCCGATTGGGTAGAGGAGGAGGAAAGGAGGCTGTACAATGCAATGCAGGTCGTGGTGGACTCCAAGCCAGGCAAGGTGCTTGTCGTCTCGGGGTAGCGAGATTGAGGTCTGGTTTGCCAGGTCCAGTTCCTCGGTTGAAACTCGGATGAACATATCCCCAAGTAGATCCTCCCAAGCTGCATCGGTCGATGAGCCGGGATCCTGAAAATAGGCCGTTTGGGAGTAGTCAGTGAATTTTGTGGGAACAAAGTGGCGTTGGAGGCCGCGCAGCTCTATATGTTGGTCAGTTTGAATTAGTCTCAATGCCAGAAACAGCCACCATCAAGCTTGCCTTCTCCCCGGGTCATTGAACATGCGGGTCTCGAACGGGGCGCGACCCAGAAAGCAAGATAAATCAAGACGACTGCATTTATGAGCACGGGAACTCCAATCCAAGGGACAACCCGCTTAGAGAAGCTGGATTTGCACGTATGCTGAACCTGAGGCCACCAGCCTTGTTGCTGCTGCTGCTCACCATCTGTCGCGGTGGGTATCAGAAAGGGCCGTGACTCTGTCTCCATGTTGTTTTTGATTAAGTGAGGAGAATTCAATCTGGCGGTGATCTCGCCCGTAGTAGCAGTCCGTTGTCTTCAAATGAGCTTTTCTTTGCTTGGGGTTGGGAAGGACAAGAGTATGTTTGCCCGGTAAATCAATCCGTTCTCAGTATAGATCATGTGTGCAGCCGAGTGCATCCTCATCACTTGCATGCCGCTAATGCTACACGTAACACATCACGCACATAGCATGCGAGGAATCAGTGGGCTTACAGCAGGCGAGTTTTCCCTTTCTTTCCCTTTGTGTCCCAGGGCCTGCTGTCTGGGTGCCGGTTGCTGGGCGCAGTATCGATGTTGATAAATCGGAGTCTCTACCCCACAGTGCCCGGGGCAAACAGAGAGAGAGAAGGAAAGAGGAAATCTGCGTCCATTTCCAACCTGATCCCCGTACATATCATCTTCTTTCATCTGAGAAGCCCAGAGCGCCGGTCTCAGCAGCAAAACCAGCATACTAAGATCTTATAACCCCTTCTTTGTCAAACCACCTGTCTCAAGATGAAGCTGTTGTCCGCGATGATCCTCCTGGGGGCTGGGAGCTTCCTGGTCCTCGCACTTCCCACATCCCATAGCGAAGGTAAAGAACATCCTACCCGCTCGTTCAGTTGGGAAACTTTCGGTACTAACATCAACTATGCTCTGGAAGTCACCCACTCCATCGAAGAGAACATTGCGTACCCGGAGGCCTACAATGAAAAGCGTGCGGAAAGACCACAGGCCCGCTCCGTCTCTGTCGAGGCGGAGGTTGCTTACCCGGAGGCATACCCAGAGAGTAAATGAGGCACCTGAGGCACCGGTGGCACCGGATGCACTCGACGGGGTATCACTTACAGGGGTCCCAATTGATCATGTTCTGTGGTGTCATGCGGAGCAGTACAGCGACCTTCATGCGATTTTTTCGGTTGCTTTTTCAGTTATGTTGTGGTCGATGGATAGTGAAGTGAAACTTCGATGCTCTTTTCCCATGTGTAGATTGAAAAGCATAGAGTTTGTTTACGTGGGGGAAATGTCTCGCCAGTTGCCAAGGTTGATTTATCCGCTTATCCGCCCGAACAATGCCCACCAGCCGGAAGAACAAAAACAAAAAGAAAAATCAAAAGAAAAATGCGTCAGCGGGGAGTCGAACCCCGATCTATTGCTTGGAAGGCAACAATGCTAACCGCTACACCACTAACGCTCGCTTGTGAATATATCGTTTTAGCTAATTATATAATCAACATAAAGAGAATGATTTCATGCCTTGTGTAAGACTGACGCTGACTAGTTATTCCCCGAACAGCAGAAAGTAATCTCTCTGTAACCTTGCCGTGTCCTGCTATCGTAACTCAGGGACTGCTTTGCTCGAGTGCTATGGTTGAACACTCTTCTCTTGCCGCTTCGAGATCCAATAAAATTTTATCTTCATCTAATGCGGCAGATCGGGTCGTTGCCTGCGACTCGTGCTACAAAAAAAAAGGTGACGCCCTTTTCCCCCTCCGGCCTTGCGCTCGTATACTGACGACTGATGGCGACCCAAGATCAAGTGCGAGGCTGACAACCACCAATGTAACTATTGTTTGCACCGTAATATTGCCTGTACGTATAGCAGACTGGCCCGGGGCTCGAATAAAAGGTATGAATCGAACAGCCGCCGCCGCTGCACAGAAACTCAAGTCTGATCTATGGTCGATGTACTGTACAGAACGGCCCAAGACCCGGACCAAAATCCCGCCAGGGGCTCTTGGGATGAGCCGCTTGCCATGCGGCCGCATTCCTCCTCTACGAGTATGTATGAGACTTTTCTTTTCTGCGCTCTATTCGGTAACCGTCTAAAATCCCACTGCCAGAGGTTTCAATGGTCAATCTGGGGTTGATGTATCTCAACGGGAAGCGAGATAGCGCCGATCAGGGCCGGGCATGAGTGGAATCTCGCACCGGGGAGATCGTGAACATGGATAAATTGAGCACACCGGAGCTTCCGTGGGCCAGAGTCGGTCCTGTCCGGGATTCTTCCGCAGTACCTAAGCTCCCCGCTCGCCCCATGGTGGAGCGAAGTGTTGCTTCCTACTGTTCATCATATCAGAGCCTCGTGTTTCCGGTCATCAGTAAGTCACTGTTCGCCAAGACCCTGGACCTCGCGTACGGACCACACCGTTATGGTTCCGACAGTGCCAAGTCGTGCATCTATGCCTTATTGTCGGTGGTGGCGATCTTTGGCCTGGAGAATGACCTGGGCGATGCACTGGACTGCGAGGCGTATGCGTAGCGTCCCAGAGCTTCACAGTCCCGATCATCAATGAAATGACCATGGATGGTCTTCAGGCGCTGGTCATGCTTGTAAGTTGATTCCGACTGGGACTGAGAGAACTCGACTAAAGGCTACCATCAGACGCAGCACCATTACTTCCTGGGTGACTTACAAAGTGCGGCGGTCTCCGTGTCCATGGCCAGCCGCCTAGTCTTTAAGCTGGGCGCGCATGCGTAAATGACCGCAGTCACTCAGAAAATGGTAGATTTCAGGTATAAGAAAGTCTTCTACAATGGTATAGAGCAAACATCCAACGCTCTCACCCACCGCCGATTGTGTGCTTGCATCTTCAGTACAGCACACTACTGGTCAAGTCTGGCGTGGGCCATTGCATGGTCCAGATGCCGAAGCACTAACCTCCCATGCTCTTGTGTCTAACTTCCCCTATTGCCTCAGCTCAGGAGCAGTTAGCCCTGGGTTCGTGATCGAGCACTGGGGCAACTGAGCACCGCCAATCCACAAGGATCGCCGCTTAGTAATCGGAGGCGATGGAGAAAAGTACTGTAGCAATTCATACCACGGCCCGAACCAAAAGTGAGGTACTCCACCTAGCGACAAATAAATAATCCCCCGTCGGGAACTGGGCAGTTGAAGTGAGCACAGCCCTGTGCGTCAAACTCCAAGTTTTGGCATCGGAAACTTTCATCCGGGCATAATCCAACATGACCAAGGTTGTACTCATTACCGGTGCTAGTCGAGGTAAGACATCCTTCACCTGATTTCTCAAGAAACAGCAAAGTCCGGCTAACCAGGGTGCAGGCATTGGGAAACGACTGGTGGCGCAGTATCTTGCCCGCCCAGACACGACCGTGATCGCAACCGTACGGGACCCGAAATCCGCGAGCGCAGAGCAGCTGGAGACTCTGCCTAAGAGCAAGGATGGATCCCGCCTCATAGTCGTTCGACTCGCAGCAGATGATGCCCATGGCGCGAGAGAGGCAGCCTCTGAGACTTAGAAGCAGAATGGCCTGGATCATATTGACATCGTCATCGCCAATGCGGGGATATGCGATCACTGGGGCCCAGTCTTGGAAGCCGCCGAGGAGGAGGTGAGGTCGCACTTGGAAGTCAACACCCTAGGACCTCTTCGTCTCTTTCAAGCCATGGCACCCTTGCTAAAAAACGCGAGTGCACCGAAATTTATCTATATCTCTACGCTACTTGCCAGCATTGGTGGGATTGGCCAGATGTATACCCTCACGGGCCCGTATGGAATGTCCAAGGCGGCCGGAAACTACTTCGTCAGGAAGGCTCACGCGGAGAATGAGCATCTGGTCACCTTGTCTATCGATCCTGGGTAGGTCTGGACCTTCTGTTTCCACTGCAAGCTGCTGACCAGGCGGGGGAGGTAAGCCTTGTACAAACAAACTTGGGCAATCGCGCGGCCCAGTATTATGGGTTGGACGAGGCTCCAGTGACGCTGGAGGACAGTGTTCGCGGAATAATGACACAGGTAACGACAGAGAAAACCTCACGACTGTTGCCAATTCAGCACGGCTGACCTTCTTACAGATAGATACAGCCACAAAGTCGACCACATCTGGCATGTTTGTAAATACCAAGGGAGAAAACGTGTCTTGGTAGTTAGGGTGGATTGTAGTCTTAGCAATATAAGGAGAGGGCTTGGCGTCATGCTGAAAGCAATGGAGCTACAGCGTGTAGGAGGAGAGACTATTTACGGCTCCGAACAGCGGGCGAATGAAGCCTTTTGAAGTTGTGGGATACTTGGATATCTTAGGTATTTAGGACAAAATGTGATGAAATATTCAAAAATGACTCTGGATGCATGTTCTGAAGGGGTTTAGTCTCGCATCATCTCACCTTTATCTTTTCAAATTGACCCACTACAGCACTATCAACAGAATGGTCAAGACGATCCCGTTTGAGTCAACACATCTCCGCCAACTCCCGCTCGATCCCCCGCCACACCACCTCACGCAACGGCCCCTGCAACCAATAATTCCCGGCGGCATCCTTCCCCATGATGGGCATGAGGTTCCGGAGATCGAACTTGGTCGACCACGCGTTGAACTGCACCATCGAGGCGAACCCGGGCCTCTCCGCGCGCTGCGCCGCCGGCAGACCCTCGCGCACGATCGCCGCCGAGAAATCCGTCTCGAAGTATTTGCCCTTGGTCCAGTTGGAGTAGCTCATCATCTCCATGGACGCGTCCCCGAAGATCGGCCAGCTGTGGCCTTCGGTGGCGAAGGTCTGCCGCTTGATGCACTGTAGGGCTTCGACTTGTTCCCGCGTGCCGCCGGTGGCCATGGACCGGCGGATGGCGTGCGCGGCGTAGCTGAGGGGCCGGGTGAAGAAGTCTTTGACTTGTAGAAACGTGTAGATCTCTGTGGCTGCGTTGGAGATGAAGGCCTTCGAGGCGGGGAGGTGGGAGTCGCCCAGCACGGTGGAGAGGGTGAAGGCGTTCATGATGCGCATGGTGCGCGTGGAGGTGCGCGGGTAGAGGGCTGTCAGCGTCAGGCGCGTGAACCATGCGGTGAGAACGTCGTTGTCGCTCACGAAAGCCGTGTCGTCTCCGGTCGAGGCCCGGATCTCGGTGATGGCGCGCTGACGCAGGTTGGCCAGGTACGCGCCGGGGATGCAGACGATGCGCGACCCCGTGCGGTACCGCCAGCCGTCGTACAGCTGGTGCGCGATGAAGAGGTACTTGCGCCACCCCGTGAGCTGCTTTTCCGCGTACATGTATCTGGTTGCGGACTGCGGGTCGGTGCCGAAGCTCGCCAGCGGGTCGTGGGCGTAGCCGTGGAATGCGGGGACCTCTTCCTCGCGGCCCTGCAGGACGAGCGCCCACGAGCGGTAGATCTGCGCCCCGCCGGTGCCATCGGTGAGGGTGTGCGGCAGCGAGATGGAGATGAGGGTGGAATCCCTGAACGAGGCAATGTGCAGGCTCAGCTGCGGCACGTCGCGCGTCAGGTAGTCGTGCAGGGTCTTGGGGGCGTCCGCGCTGGTGGTTAAGGAGTCGAATTCGGTGGGATCGGCCACGACGGCGGGCTTAGCGGTCGGTCGGGGGAGGCGTGAGGCCAAGGGGTGCTCGAGGATGGAGGTTTCGTAGGAGTCGTGCGAGTAGTTCACGATGGGGCGTTTGGCGTCGTAGTACTCCGGGATGTGGTATTCGAGGCGCCCGATTTTCTGCGGAATTTCAGCTACGGTCCCCATCTAAGCTTGTGAATGTAGTGAACGTACATTCAAGCGCAGCCGTGCTCCGATCTTGCGCCATCCAGGTCGGTCGAGCAGTCTCTCGAAAGACGACCGAAGCTTCTCCGGGTCCAGCACGTCGTCGAACCGGTAGGACAGCACCACGCACACACTGCGTAGCACTTCCGTGTCGTCCGCGGCATTCAGCGGGATGACCGTGTCCGTGGGGACGCGAGCAGGTTGGGCTGGTTCGCTGCCGCTGAATAGTTTGAACATGATGCTGGGTGTGCGGTTGAAGCAGGGTTGTGGAAAGCTCGCAGGACAGGTAGGAGTGCGCAGGGTGTGGTGGTCATGTCGTGTCTTTCGACTTCCTTGGCGCTTTCGGTGATTTACGGCTGTGACCATAATATTGTCATCTTGTCAGCAATGATAAGCAGTGGAGACACTGGGCGCTGTCTGTGTCTCCGATTTGTTGGTCGGGAATTTGGCGGATGATCGGGAATATCCAGCGTTGGAGTCCCCGCGTAACCCTAACTCAACCTCCGTTGACTTCCTCGCAAGACAGACCATTTCCAGCCCGGAGGTTCTAATCGACAAATCTTGATTACATCTTTGCCGTGGGCCTTAGGGCTTTGTGGCGAAACTGATCGGCCATATCGCACCAACAAAATACCGATGGCCAAGTGATAGTTCGATAATGTAGCATTGACGACTATGAAAGCAGCACCTTGGCAGCAGAGACAAATAGAAGAACACTCAGTCGCGGTAGCGATCTGATCTGATCCCCACGCTCGTCGTCCTACCAACCTGGATACAGATACAGAAGCTTGTGTCAGTATGGAGTTCGACCTCGGTCGGAATCTGTCCGCCCCTGCACCGGGCATCCTGCCCATCGCAGACTCGCGGTCCTACACCGTAACTCTAACCGCTCTATGGATTCCCATCTTCATTGCCATCTCGTTACTGTGGTATGGACGACTGGAGAGTCCCCTGGCTCATGTGCCCCTCGTGTCCACCGGGAAGTCCTCGTTCTGGGACATCGGCCATAAAAAAGCTAAGGAGAGCTTCGCGGCCAATGCGCGAAAGATTGTTGCCAAGGGGTTTCAGCAGGTACAATGCCTATACTGGAACTGGGGTAAGATGGTGGCTGATGAGTGGCTAGGTTGGCAACACGAAGCCGTTCAGGGTCATCTCCGACCTCGGAGAGATGCTGGTGCTGCCGCCGTCGATGGCGGATCAAGTGCGGAACATCGATGCGCTCAGTCATGGGGAGTTCATGAAGGAGGTTTGCCATCCTGCTTTCCCGGTAGCAAGACGCTGTCCGACTGACTGGAGGGTCCAGTCCACATGCGCGGAAGTCCATGGATTCGAACCGTTTTTTGAATCCACTGGTCACAGTTTGCTGGCTGATATGACCAAGACGAAGTTGATGGGCTCGCTGAGTAAGTTCCCGTCTCCGATGTGTCGAATCTGATGTCAATACTAACCCTGAGCTAGAACAGCTGACGGACCCTGTCAACGAGACAGCGACCCAAGCGTGCAAAGATCTCTTCCCTGATGACGACGGTGAGCTCACTTACTCCTCCTCTCTATCAGACTTGTCAACGTACTACCCTAACAAGGACAAAGACTGGCACGAAGTAATCCTCAAAGACATTCTTCTTGAGATCATCGCCCGGATGTCGTCCACCATCTTCCTGGGCGACGAGGAGGTCCGCCACGACAAGACCTGGCTTCGCCTCACCAAGGAATACACAGTGGACTCGTTTCTCGCCGCGCATCAACTGCGTACGTACCCGCAATTCCTCTGGCCCATCCTAGCCATGCTCTTCCCGCAGGCGCGCAAGGTCCGCGACCAGCTCCACCAGGCGGAGGCGATCATCCGCCCGCTCATCAAGCGACGACGCGCTGAGAAGGCCGCCGCGCTGGCCGATCCGAGCATCAAGCTGCCAGAGCGGTACGATTCGATCGAGTGGCTGGAGCAGACTTCACAAGACCGCAAGATCCCGTACGCCCCCGTAGCAATGCAGCTGACGCTCGCGCTGTCGGCCATCCACACTACCACCGACCTAATCACGACGACCATGTACGAGCTTCTGCGGTGCCCGGAGGTGATTCAACATCTGCGGGAGGAGGTGGTTTCCGTCATGGGGAGTGGAGGAATCAAGCACTCGGCGCTGTATAGCCTCAAGCTCATGGACAGTGTGATCAAAGAGGCGCAGCGAATCAAGCCTGCTTTATCAAGTAAGTCCCTGCCTATATCTCCCAGCAGTTGTTTTCCCATTCACACAACAAGCACACCCCTGACCCAAATTCAATCGGTAGTCAATATGGTCCGCAAAGCGACCGCAAACATCACCCTCCCTGACGGTTTCCGCATCCCCAAGGGCACTATGCTGGGTGTCTCGCACCACGGCGCGTGGGACTCGGCCGTCTTCCCCGAGCCCGACAAATTCGACGCCTTCCGGTTCGTGCGGCTGCGCGAGCAGCCCGGCAACGAGAACCGGTGGCAGTTGACCACCCTCCGGTCGGAGCATATTGCCTTCGGGCATGGGCTGCACGCGTGTCCGGGGCGGTTCCTGGCAGCGAATGAGATCAAGATTGCGCTGTGTCATCTGTTGATGAAGTTTGAGTGGAAGGTTGCTGGGGAGGTGGAGCCGAGGATCATCGAGAATGGGATCTTCTTGGATTCAGACCCAGGGGTTAGGGTCTTGGTCAGGAGGAGGAAGGAAAAAGTTGAGGTTTAGATTCTTGATTGCTGTGGGGGTTCAGGGGGAGTGATTTGATGTCATGTCTGTGGTAAGCGATATGGTAGCAATACTTATTTCAGGAGTTGCATTGCATTGAGTTGTTATGACGTATTCTGTTGAGATGTGTGAGGGATGGCCTTAGCAAGACATCTAGAATGACGAGAAGGGGGAGAGGCTACTTAACCATTGAATAAAAATTGAGAAGAAGCTATCCTGTCAGTACTTTGACTTGGCCAACTGATCGGTACTTAATATCGACCTAAACACATGACCCGGAACAGCACGAACCTGAAGGTTACATTGTGATTTATCAGAGCATGACTACACGATGTACGTAGACTTCCTTGTCCTCTAAGCCCCCTTCAAGCTTGAATCGTAGATCAGCACATCGAAGCTTCCTGCAACTGCTGACTGAGCTGAAATGCCTGCTCGGCTTCACCACCATATGTCGTCTTAGCGCACAGAATAGTTGAGAGAAGTGTGGTATGAGATGAAATTTTGAGCAGTTTTGTATAAGCCCCGGTCGACTTGCGGCTAATGCTCGGCATCTTCGGGACACTTATATTCAGGTTCCTCGATGGGATACGGATAGTAGGAGGAGTAATAGGAAGCATGGTCGGCGTCACCTTCCAGGGACATTTCTGTATGGGTGATCTTGACCTGCTCGAGATGAGCGGGCAACAACCGATGATCCATTGCGCCGAGCGGCCCATTAATCGCGTTGAGCACCCGGCGGCGAGCTTTCTTCTCAGCAAGTTCGGTCCAACGACTCGATCTTGCAGGTCTCGTGGCGAGGAACAATGAAGCTTTGTGACAAGAGAGAGAAGGTGAGATGGGAAGCAAAGAAGAAAGGAATGGATGGTGGTGATCACGTGGTACAAGTGATTCCTGCCCGAGGCATCAACCATGAAACGCGGCCATGCGCATTCTTCGCTCCCAAGACCGCCATAAGAGTTTCATTACTGTGAGAAGTCAGAACTGCTCAGTAGTAGCCCAGGTCTTGGCGAGTTTGAAGCGTGGGACATACAACTTAATCTATACAGGGCATAAATGGCGTCAGAGGATGATCACGTAGCCGAGATAACCACTCTAGGAAAAGACCACTTACTCTAGACCAAGATAGTAACATGATATCCCTAACTAAAGCTCCTATGAACGGGACCCTCGCTCAATCTAGCTCTGGATCTAAACTCTACACAACCTCCCTCTGGAATCGACCTCCCACGCTGCACTCCCCACCGCCGTCTTCGCATAAAACACATGCGCTGGATCATACTTCTCCTTGACCTCAAGCAACCGTGGATAATTCCTCCCATACAGCTCCACCTCCCAATTTCCCTTCCACTGCGCATCGATCTCATTCAGATACGTCCCCGCACCGGGCGTCGCCCGCTCCAGCCCCGGGATCAGCGTGTCGACCAGCTGCGCCTTCCGGGCCTGCATTTGTATTGGGGATAAATTCCAATCCCAGTAGCTGACGATGTTGCACGTAGCAATGGCGTCGCGCCAGGCGGGGAGGACGGCGTTGTCTGGGTGCGGGATGTCCTTCACGTTGAGGGCGTGGCATCCCAGCGAGAGGTCTGGGTCGGTCTCGACGACGGCGCGCAAGGCGGCGACGATGGCTTGGTTCTGCGTGATGTTCTGCACCCCGGCGCGGGGAATGAGGCGCGATGTCAACTGCACCGTGGCGGGGCCGGCGCCGGCGATGCCCGGGCCAAAGCGGCTGGCGAAGTAGTCGTGGTAGTTCGGGGAGGTGGTGGGCGTGAAGGAGTAGGGGATGTCCCGCTGGGTGAGGCGGGTGAGAAACGGCTTTAGCAAATCCTGCACTTGTGTGCCGTTTTTGTCTGGCACGGTGATGGCGTAGGCTTCGAACCCGGTGGCCGTCAGTGCGAAGTCCCACGTGTTGGGGCCAACGTCGACGAATTGGGGCAGGAACTGCCACAGATCGGAGATGGCGGACCAGTAGGGCTCTGGGTTAGTGGCAGAGATGTTGAAGAACAGCAGACCGCTGCCTATGGGTCCATCGATGAATATCTTGGTCGTCATGCTGAGCACCACAGCGAAGGTCCCCGGTCCCCCACCGCTGAGCGCCCAGTATAGGTCGGTGTTGTTGTACGGCGTTGCGACGAGGTGCTCCCCCTGCGCGGTGATGACCTCCCATTCCAGCACCGCGTCGGCGCCCATCCCGTAGGCGCCGTTAAGCAGCGAGTGTCCTCCCCCTGAGGTGTAGCCCCCAGCCAGGCCGACGGTGGGGCATGTCCCACCCAGGATGCGGTAGCCCGCTGCCCCTAGGATGGAGTAGACTTGCCCGCTGATCACCCCGGCGCCCAGTCGAGCGGCTGGCCCGGTATAGTCGGCACTCGAGTATGAGGAGAGGATGTCTGTCGTATTGAGGTTGTGCGTCCACAGGGAGAGGGCGCCTGTTCCACTGGATTTGCCCATGAAACTGGTTGGGTCAGATACAGTCTTCACGAACATGGAAATTGGGGCCGTACTCATGACCGGTATTCTTGATCACCAGCCGGATGTCATTATCTCGTGCGAAGGCAGCACCAGCAATCACATCGTCGGCGCCGGTGACATTAATGGAATAGCTGGCATAATTGCCTAGAATGCATGGTTGTGACGCTGGAGTGAAGGGGACACAGGTATAGTTCTGTACGTAGGGATTCATGACCTCTGCTGGATGGTTCAGACTAGGCATAGGTTAGTTGCAACATGGTATACATGCAGACTGGAGTACCGACAAGGTTGTATCGTCCAGCCATGTGGTTTTGAGGGCACTGCAGGCATCCGCATTGTAGTTACCGAACGGCTCGCTGTGGCAGACGCTGGGCAGGGGGATCGTGGCAATCAATCGGCCGTGAACCGTCTTATTGAGGGCGTGCCATTTTTCGAGCGAGGGCCAAGAAGGATCCCCAGGAATGGCGCGGCAGGAGGCATTGGAAGCAGAACCAGGGAGGGTTACACTGCGCCCAGCAGCCAAACCGAGTAACACAGTCCACAGTATGGGTTGCATGATGCACAATTGTGATTATCCTGGTTCTTGAAATCTGCATAGATCTGGGAAACGCCAATCTCCATGTTGTCGAGTAGAAGAACAGAATTGCATCAGTTGATGAGGTCCATCGCCGTAATTCGGGTTAGGGTTGCGGGCAGCCCAGAAATTCCCGAGTGGCTCTCGGGAATTGTGACGCGGCGTCATGGATGCTCCCGGAAGTGAGCCCTGATTCCTCTTCTGCCTAACTGCCGACCTCGGGAAATTGTAAGGAACTGCCGATACCGGTCTCGTTGCTCTTGCAGAAACTTGGTTTATCATTTGAGAGGGCTGGATCAAAGCCCGCCCCTCAACGTTCGTCTTCGAATACGTCCCATCCACAAAACACAGTGTAAACTTCACAATGGGGAAGCCAAACGCCATCCCTGAGCCTCCGGGCTGGCCTATTCTGGGCAATTTGCTGGATATTGATATGGAACTCCCCCTTCACTCTTTGTACGACCTGGCGGACAAACATGGTAGGACTGTCACCTTCAGGAACTATGGTTAGGGCTGACCGAGCTAGGCGAGATCTATCGAATGCGCTTCCCAGGAGGCCATACCTTCATCATCGCCAACAGCTATGCGATGGTGAATGAGCTCTGTGATGAGAGACGCTTCCCAAAGACCATTTCAGCTCTGAGAGTAAGTCACTCTATGCGTCTCATCATGCCATCTATTAATATACCCCCAGGAAATGCGACACGCCATGCACGACGGCCTCTTCACGGTAACTCCTCACCACCCACCAAACAACCGGTCGAGAACTAAGATTCCAGGCCATCGACGGACAAGTCGAGCCCAAGTGGGGCATCGCCCACCGAATCCTCGTGCCCGCCTTTGGCCCCTCGTCGCTGCGCAACATGCTGGACGGGATGTACGACATCGCCAGCCAGCTCGCGATGAAGTGGGCGCGCCACAGCGCGGACAACCCCATCACGGTGACCGATGACTTCACGCGGCTCACTCTCGACACGATCGCTCTCTGCTCGATGGACTTCCGTTTCAACAGTTACTACAAGGAGGGGACGCACCCGTTTGTCGGCGCCATGAGCGACTTCCTGACCGAGAGCGGCGACCGCGCGCGACGGCTGCCCATCCCCGCCTTCTTCTACCGGGGCAAAGACAAGAAGTTCTTTCGAGATATCGAGGTAATGCGTACAACGGCGGATGAGATCCTGCAGGAGCGGAAGCGGGAGAAGAACTTGGATTCGCGCAAGGATCTGCTGTCGGCCATGCTGAACGGGGTGGATCCAATGACTGGGCAGAAGATGACCGAGGAAAGTATCCTGGATAACCTGATCACATTCCTCATTGCGGGGCATGAGACGACCTCTGGTATGCTATCGTTTGCCATGTATCACCTCCTGAAGCATCCGGAGATGTATCGCAGGGCGCAGAAGGAGGTCGACGAAATTTGCGGGAAGACGCCGATCCGGTCTGAACATTTGTCCAAGCTTTCTTATATCTCTGCTGTGGGTTGCCTCGTCTGCTCTGGGACTCACCAAGACTGACACTTGCAGGTCCTCCGAGAGACTCTTCGTCTCACGCCACCCCTTCCGGTCTTCAACGTGGCAGCCAAAGAGGACGAGATCGTGGGCGGCAAGTATCCTGTTCACGCCGGGGAGTTGATCATCGTTCTCGTGGGACGCTCCCAGCTCGACCCCAAGGTCTTCGGCGCTGACGTACACGAGTTCAAGCCCGAGCGCATGCTCGATGAGAATTTCGACCGTCTCAACAAAGAGTTCCCTAATGCTTGGAAGCCCTTTGGCAACGGCACGCGGGGCTGCATCGGCCGCCCGTTTGCCTGGCAGGAGGCCCTGCTGGTGCTGGCCATGCTGCTGCAGAACTTCGACTTTAAATTCGACGACCCGGACTATACTCTCGCGCTCAAACAGACCCTCACCGTCAAGCCGGCCAATTTTCAGGTCCGTGCGACTCTTCGTGACGGACTGACCGCGACGACGTTGGAGCATCGATTGGCGGGCACAACCTCTCCGCCGAAATCGGACGCAGTGGGTGCGTTGAATGGCGTGGTTCCGACCAGCACCGAAGGACAGCCCATGAGCATCTTTTACGGATCGAATAGTGGAACCTGTCAGTCCATGGCGGAGCGGCTGGCTGCAGACGCCTTTTCGCATGGGTTCCGCGCGCGTGTCGTGGATTGTCTCGACAATGCTGTCGACGGACTGCCGGCCGACGAGCCGGTAGTCTTCATCACTGCCTCGTATGAGGGCCAGCCGCCCGACAATGCGGCTCGCTTTGTCCACTGGCTCGAAGAGCTGAAAGAAGAGAAAGCCACACTGCGGGGCATCTCATACGCTGTCTTTGGATGTGGTCACCACGACTGGGCGGCGACCTTCCACCGTATTCCGCGCCTTGTGGACGCAGCCCTAACCCGCCACGGAGGGGAGCGCCTCGCCGCGCTGGGCCTCACTGACGTGGCGGCCGGCAATGAGATGACGGACTTCGAGGCCTGGGAAGACGAGGTGCTCTGGCCCGCCCTGACCAAGCGTTACAGAGCTGCTGTTCCCGAAGGCCCCGTGCTGAGCGTGCAAGTCACCAGCCCGCGCAAGACCACCCTCCACTACGACCTGCACGAGGCCGGCGTTATCGCCGCCAGCACACTGACCAGCCCCGACGCTCGCGTCGCAAAGCACCAACTCATCCTCGACCTGCCGGCCCACATGTCCTACACAACAGGCGACTACCTCGCCATCCTGCCCGTCAACCCGCGCGAGTCCGTCCACCGTGTCCTGCGCCACTTCCACCTCCCCTGGGACGCCCACCTGACCATCTCCACCAAAGGGCGCACTCCCCTGCCCCACGACGTCTCCCTCCCCGCTACCCAAATCTTCGGAAGCTACGTCGAACTCGCCCAGCCCGCCACCAAACGCGATCTCCTGTCTCTAGCCAACGCAGCAGACGACCCAGACACGAAGACCCGGCTGGAAGCCCTCGCCAACGACAACCACCGGTACAGCACCGAAATCGCAGCGAAGCGCCTCTCCGTTCTGCATGTGCTCGAATCCACACCGAACATCACCCTTCCCATTGCATCCTTCCTGCGCATGCTACCCCCGATGCGCTTGCGACAGTACAGCATCGGCTCCTCCCCGCTGGCCAATCCGAAACGCGTAGTCCTCACGTATTCCCTCCATGGAGAGAAGGGCGACCGGGGCGTAGCAACAAGCTACCTCTCACACCTCTGCGCGGGCGATAAAGTCCATGTCGCCGTCCGACCGTCCCACGCTGCCTTTCATCTCCCTGCTGATCTCACCAAAACGCCAGTTATTATGGTAGCGGCGGGGACAGGCATCGCCCCATTCCGCGGGTTCATTGAGGAGCGCGCGGCGCGGCAAGCGGCGGGACAGGTGCTGGCGCCGGCGGTGCTGTACTTCGGGTGCAGGGATCCGATGCACGATGATTTGTATCGAAGGGAGTTGGATGCGTGGGAGAGGCAGGGTGTGGTGAGTGTAAGGCGAGCGTATAGTCGAAGGAGTGGGGAGAGCGAGGGATGTCGCTATGTGCAGGAGAAAGTGTGGGCGGACAGGGAGAGGGTGCGGGAGCTCTGGGAGGATGGGGCTAGAGTGTATGTCTGTGGGAGTCGGGCTGTTGGGGAGGCTGTTAAGGAGTTGTTGGTGGATGTGTTTTGGGAGGCGCAGAAGACTGGTGAAGGTGGGGATGGGGCTACGAGGGAGGAGGTGAGGGGGTGGTTCGACGGGTTGAAGAATGTACGGTGGATGGTGGATGTTTTCGATTAGTTACGAGTGCTACTGCCGATGTGGAATATTGATTGCGTTGATAATGTCTTGGATATTAAGCAATTATTGAGTATTATGTGAGTGTCATATTCAATGTATTCATGCGAATGATGCTGCGTGTTTTTGCACTCCTCAGACGAAGGCATGTACAATACTCTAGATACTCTGAGATAGCCCTAAAAACCTACAGCACAAAACAGCTGCATCTCACCAACCACGCACATGCAGACCCTGTCGGACACTCCACTTGAGAGAACCAGCTCGGTAAATTTTACTCTATCAAGAAACTCCCGAACCGGAAGTTCTACATGAATATCGGCAATTACCCACCCACTCTCTACGGAGTAGTCCCCCCGATGCCTGAACATACTAAAGCTACCTCGGTCTATGCCACCATTATCAACCATCCAGCATCCTATTCTTCTTCTCTCACATGTCAACAGAATGACCACCTCCAACCCCGCCTGGCAAACCGTCGACCTGCAATGGCACCCCACCATGCCCGCCCACCCGGTCACCACCCTCCTGCACCCAACCCGGCCGTCCACGACCGAGCAGAATCTCATCGCCCGGATGTGGGTCCTCTGCGCCATTGAGATGCACCCTAAGCTCCAAGCCATCCCCGCCGCCAACCTGACCCGCCCGCACTTCGCCCGCTATCGCGCCTTCATCGCCGCCGAGTTCGAGCGCTTCCACCACCCCAACTACCCGCAGGTCCCGGACTCGCGCGCGCTGGCCGAGTTATCCAGCGCGGAACGCTACAGTCTCATGACCGCCCTGCGCGAGCAGACACGGGACTCGGAGCTGTGGCCCGTCATCGAGGGCCCGTGGCGGGTGTATGAGAATGTGGTGGATATTGTCGAGGGCAGGATCAAGCTCGTTAAGGTTCTGCTGAAAGACGGGCTGCTGGAGAGGTTTTATGACTGGGCGAATGGGCTGTCCGAGGTCAGGCCTTTGTTTCGGTTGTTGGGGCGGTCGCGCCCTGGGCTGCGGGTGTTGGAGATCGGGGCGGGGACGGGGGGTACCACTGCTAGGGCTCTGGAAGGTCTTGCGGGTGGGACTGAGGGACCCGGGTTTGGGAAGTATGTGTTTACCGATATCTCGACGCTGTTCTTTGAGAAAGCCCGGGAGAGGTTCCATGGGTATGAGGGGGTGGAGTATCATGCGTTGGATATTACGAAGGATCCCGCGGAGCAGGGATTCGAGGTCGGTGGGTTTGATGTTGTTGTTGCGTCGAATGCGAGTATACCTTTTAATCTATACGTTGTCCGTGAGGTTGACTATTATAGGTTCTGCATGCGACGCCATGTTTGGTGGAAACACTGAAGCATTGTCGCTTGTTGCTCCAGCCGAAGGGGGTGCTCTTTCTTCAGGAGCTGTCGCCGCGTGAGTCTTGTCTGTTCTTGTTGACTGGAGGAGGTACTGATGATGCCAATAGCAGGGAAATATGTGGATTACATGGTGGTGAGTAGCCCTCTAGTTGGCTTAGTGGTGAATACTGACGCAGGCAGGGACTTTTGCCCGGCTGGTGGCTGGGTGAGGCGGATGGGCGTGCGGATGGCCCCTGTGTGCCTCCGGAGGAATGGGATCAACGACTGCAACTGGCGGGCTTTGAGGGATTGCATGCTGTTGGCTTGGACAGTGAGCCTCCATTCTACTACAATGCCAATATGCTGGCTCGACCGGCCGTGTAGGGCGACTGGGACGAGAGTTGATAGCTAGCCCTCATTTGAGTGACAGTTGAGGGAATGGCCCTTCTTACAACAAGCAGTACCTGCGTGCTTCGTTGTGTCTGGCTCTTGTATGTCCATCTGTTAGCTAAATATGATCATTTGTCGATTGCTTAGATAGCAATTTGAGAATCACTAAATCTATTCAGACTGCCATATTGATCCGTAGCAATAATCAATTGCACTCTAAACATCTTAGTCCTGACAAGCATTCTTCATAACGTTAACAAAGATGGAACACCACGATAAATACTTACAACCTTCCGGCATAGCATCGCAGCCCTAAGACACATCCACTTGCTCCCCCAACCCCACCATTTTCAAACTATCCTCCCACAACCTCGCTGCCATCGCCTCATCCCAAATCCAACTCGCCCACCCGGGCAATGCAAACTGCCCGCGCGACGCCTCATCCGCCTCGTCCGCAACCTGCACATCATCCAGATACAACCCCCCCTTCCCCTCCAACTCGCTGGCCACCGCCGCCCAGACCTGCGTCGCCGCCCCTTGCTCGACGCTCTTCTCCATCTTCGCCAACAATGGCTCCATCTTGTAGTACTGCTCCCGCCTTCCAGACGACGACCCCGGCAAGCCACGCGAGATCTCGGTATCCATAATAATCCCCGGATTCAAACTCAGCGCATGTACGCCACGCTCCGCATACTGGCGCTCGAACTCATTGGCCATGAGGATCGTCGCCGTCTTGCTCTGCGCATACGCCTTGGAGGCATTGTACTCGCCGACCAGTCCGTTGTAATCATCCGGATCGACATTCTTGGCTCGATGGCCCGCACTTGACACCACCACGAGTCGGGAGCAGAAATCCGATGTAGCTGACGCCACCAGCGCCGGAGCCAGCAGGTGTACCAGCAGGAATCCCGCGAGATAGTTCACGCCAAACACCCCCTCGAACCCGTCATCCGTGGTGCGCCGCGGCGACGCCACCACCCCCGCGTTCGCCAGCAGGACATGCAGCTTCCCCCCGCTGCGGCGGAGGAACTCGTCCGCCCCATTGCGCACGCTCTGCAGGCTGTAGTAGTCCATGTGGATGACTTCGATGGCTGGGGCTGAGGACTCAGGGTTTGCAGCGGAGATCTCCCGCGCGAGCCGCTCGCCCTTCGCCACGTCCCGCCCCGTGATGAAGATCTTGGCCCCCGTGCGGTGCAGCACGCGCGCGGATTCGGCGCCGAGCCCTGCGGTCCCGCCGGTGATGAGGATGGTTTTGTCATTCCAGGCGTCCGTGTCGAGGAGGTTTTGGTCGGCGAGGATCTGGGTGGCGGTGGGGCGGGCGTCGCTGAGGCCCTGGGGGTGGGTATGAAGGGGGGCGTAGCGATTGAGTGTCATTTTGTGCTGAGGGTAAAAAATGTGAAGTGAGGTTGGGCTGAGTTGGGTCGAGATGGAAGTCCTGGGGTATTGCTTTGTGGATTCATGGTGGGTGGGGGACGAAGTAGTCTGTCTCTCTGGGGTGGTTAGGGTTACAGTTGCGTCTCGGAGACAGACGACACAATTCCCGAGTAATTCCCGACATGAACGATGAAACCTCCGAATTGAGAGGGTGCGAGCAAAGAGGCAGAGTTGTGTGAATTGGGCAGAGTTCGGGAATTCATATAGGATGTATCATCAGCGTCATGACCGTCATGACTGTCACCAATCTAGTCAGTCTTTGTTCTTTGAATCTCGCTAATGCAGAACTAAGCAGGGATCTTCGCTGTTCCCCGCCTCACTTTCTCACTTGGACGGACTTTCGCTCCTTCTCTGCCCCTCACCACCTTTTTTCTCACAACAACCCACCATCTTCCACCATATCGGGTTTTTCCGTTCTACCACTACCTATCCCCTTTGCTATGATACATTCTCAACATTAATTCCCGAGCTACCAGACGAAACACCATAATGACCGACTTCGACGCCCTCTTGGCCGAATACACCGCCAAAGCGAACCCCCAGGTCCACGGCGTCATCTGCAAATGCGTCGATCGAACCGGTACCAGCTCCCACTACAGCTTCGTTGCTTCTTTCCCTCACATGTTGAACCTCCCCGCGCCTCATTGCTTTTTCTGCATCCTAACTCACTAACCCAACTCCAAGGAACCGAGATCTACAGCAAAGTAGCAGGCTACACCTCCCTCGCCCCCGACAGCCCACCCGTCGACGAGAACGCAGTCCTCAAACTCGGCAGCGCCACCAAGCTGATCACAAGCATCGCTCTCCTCCAATGCATCGACCAAAACCTCATCGGCCTGGACCAGCCCCTCACCACCATCCTCCCGGAGCTCGCGGACATCGAAATCCTGACGGACGTCGTCAACGGCCAGCTCACCCTCGCGCCCAGCACCGTCCCGATCACCGCCCGCCACCTCCTCACGCATACCTCGGGGCTGGGGTACAGATTCACCCACCGCCTGCTCCGGCTGCGGGCGGAGGCGCGCACCGAGCCTCCCTCCCTAAAAATCACGGAACGGTATAAAATGCCCCTGGTGTTCGAGCCGGGGACCGGCTGGCTGTACGGATGTAGTCTGGACTGGGCCGGGGTAGTGGTCAGTCGGCTGCACGGGGGAATATCCCTTGGGGATTACTTCGTGGAGCATATCTTCAAGCCTCTGGGGCGGGTGGCCCCGTTCCCCCGGTTCAATATCATGCTGCATCCCGAGTATCATGCACAGATCCTGCAGGGGGCGGTGCGGACACAGGACGGGAAGCTGGCGCCGCTGGAGCGCTGGGCGTTCGATAACCCTGAGGACCAGGAGGGCGGGAGCGGGCTGGCGGCCACGACGGGGGATTTCCTGGCCGTGCTCGCGGACCTCGTGTCTGACTCGCCTAAGCTGTTGAGTCGGGCGACGGTCGCGGAGATGTTCGTTCCGCAGATGGAAAAAGGGTCGGATGGCGTGCAGATGCTGCTGGGCTTGCGGCCGGCGTGGGATACTGTGGCGGGCCCGGTTGCGGAGGATGCGGTCAACCACGGGCTTGGGGGGTTGCTGTGCGTGGGTCCGGTGCCGGAGATCGGGCAGCCGGGGGGCATGCTGGCCTGGGGAGGGGCGTCCAATGTTGTCTGGTGGGCGAATCGTGAGCAAGGGGTGGCCGGGTTCTTTGCCACGCAGCAGGCGCCCTTTGGGAATCCGACGGTCACGAAGTTGGTCAATGGGTGGAAGAAGGATTTCTGGGTGCAGTTTGATGCGATTGATCTGCCTTGACGGCCTGCTTTTATAGACTAGAGTAGACTGCACTGTTGAGCTTACATTCGACAAAATCCCATCCTTATCAACGCGAGGCCATCTAACATTGTCCATAGCCGAATGCGATGTTATTCACTGCGGGATCCGCACCACAAGCTTCTCCCCCCTCACCTCTCCCTTCTTCAACATCTCCAATCCTTCAATAATGCTTTTCCACCCGCCGCTCAACTCCCGCAACGGATGCGGTTTGATCTCCCGCCGCGCCATCAACCCCTCCACCTCCTTCGCCCACTGCACCCCGATCGCCAGCAGCGCCGAATCCCCTGGACGGGTGTACGCCGACTCCCCGAGGTTGAGATCCGTGCCCAGCACCTGGAACCCCATCACCTCTTTGACGCGGACGGCGCGGCGAGTCCGCCACGCGGCGGGACACTCCTCGAGACAAGCATACACACCGCCTGTGCGGGCCAGCAGGCTGTAACACAGCGCCGTGGAGTCGGCGTCAGTGATACAGTCGAGTACATACCGGATGGGCTTTCCGGCAAGGGCTTGGATAGTCGCCACGCAGTCCTTGGCCGTGTAGGACGCTGTGCCCTTGGCACCGTAGGACAGGGCCAGCGGGGCGGATTGGGGGGAGGTTATTGCTAGGGGTGTGTAGCCCATTCTTTATCCTGCGTTAGCTTGCGCTCTATCTATCTTGTATTGTCAATGCAACCAGGAAGAGAATGGGAGGGGGAGTACAGGTTAAGCATCTGACACGCGAACGTGCCCGACGCAGTCGCACCGCCATACACCACGACCGGCTCGCCGGCCTGATGCGCCGGCCGCGAGGGCAACCCCTCCAGCCCCAGCGCGTGCGGATCGCTGAGCGCCAGCGAGATCGTCGACCACGCAACGCCCAGCGCTGCTGCTTCGGTGTCGCTCCAGTGCGGAGGCACCTTCACCAGCAGTCGCGCGTCGACGGTGCAGTACTGCGCGAAGGAGCCGTTGTCGCCCTTGTCGGTGGGGTTGTAGGGGAACAAGGCCCCGCACACGCGCGTGCCGACGGGCAGGTCTGGGTGGTCTGGGTGGGGGGTTTGGATCACGCCGCTGAGGTCGCAGCCGGCTATGCTGCTGGGTTTGTTGAAGTAGGTGACCATCTTGTGGTCGTTGGGGTTCAGGGCGACGGCCAGGATGCGGACGAGGACATGGTGCGGCGATTGCGGGGAGGGGACTGGGGCGGTCGGGGAGACGGCGAGGGGGAGGTGTGTTGGGTTGTCGCTGTCCTTGGAGGTTTGGACGATGGCGGTTTGCGTGAGGTGTGTCATCTTGGAGAGCAGGGGCTGTGGTGGTGAGAGGTGGCTGGGTGCTGGGTAATTGTGTCTGTGTTTGAGGTGAGGTATTAAAGGTACTATGTAGGAGATGAGGTGAAGAGTTAGGGCTAATCCCGAGGGTCGTCACCCACTCGGAGGTTTTGTAGCATAGCATCTCCGAATCATCGGCTTTTCCTTCGTACTTTTTATGGCCGAAGGCCGGATTATCTTCCGGAGCTGAATTGGACTCACAAAACGAGGCTGTGGCGCGTCGATCATGCACGTCCTGCTGAGTTCCCACATAAAGGGAGGCCACCCCACAACGAGTCTCGTTCTCTTCGTACCACATCCCCCCTGCTGGGTACCGCATCATCGACGCGATGTTTCTCTACTCCGGAATTGCCCTAGGCCTCGTGCTGGCCGTCATCTTCAAGCAGTTCAAACCACATGGAGGCAAGGAACCCCCCTCCCTGTCCGGGTGGATGATCACCAACACCTACCAATACATGACCGACATGCATGGCTTCCTCCAGCGAGTGGCGTCAGTCCCGCCATCAGTTTCTATCACAGCGTCCACCCACTGACTCCCCTCCAGATCCGCCCAGCGCCGCAGCAACATCGTCAAATTCCGCCTCGGCCCCAAGAAGATCTACATGGTCTCGGGCGAGAAGAACATCCATGCCATCAACACCCCCTCGCACAGCATCAGCCCGGAGGTCTTCTTCCTCGACGTGATGGCCAACGTCTGGGGCGCCAAACCCACCGAGCTGGTGAAATTCCGCCAGGACAAGTCCGGCCGCCGCAAGAACCCCATCCCCGGCCACGAGCTCCCTCCCGGGGAGCCGCGGCTCTGGCACGGCCAGCACCACATCTACTCGGAGTTCCTGCAGCGCACCGACCGGGCCAACTTCCTAACCACCAAGTACTTTGACCTGTTCTCTGACAGACTCGTCCAGCAGCCCCTGAACGAGTGGCGCGAGGTCCGGCTGTGCGAGTTCTTCGAGAGCGAGATGGCCGAGGCCGCCCTGGAGGCACTGATGGGCCCACGCCTCGTCGAGCTCAACCCGGGCTTCTGGCCGATGATGTGGGAGTTTGCGCGCATCGCGCCGCAGCTGATGTGGGGGCTGCCGCGGTGGATGAACCCGGGCCCGTGGAAGACGCAGGCGGAGTTCCAGGCGATGTGTCGCCGGTACATCGATGCTGCAGCCAAAGCGTTCGACCCGACGGGCCCCGAGGCAGACGCGGAGTGGGAGCCGCAGTATGGGTCGCGGATGGCACGCGAGCTGGTCAAGTGGGCGACGGAGAATCTGTCGCCGGAGACGACGGCGGGCATGGTGGCCACCTTCATCTTCGGGACCAACGCCAACTCCGTCCCCATGTCCACCTGGGCCCTGATGCATCTGGTCGCCGACCCTGCTCTGTACCGCGCGGTGCGCGACGAGTGTCTGGCCGCCAGCACGACCGACACCGTCACCGGCCGGCGGGGCTTCGACCCCCAAAAGCTGTTCGGTATGCCCCTGCTGCAGTCTGTGTACATCGAGACTTTACGGCTGCATGTTTCGATCAATGTCACTCGCGAGGTCACCCAGCCCATCACTCTGGACGGGTTCCTCTTAACGCCGGGGTCGTTGATCCAGGCCCCGAGTCAGATCGGCCAGTACAATGAGGGGGTGTGGAGTGCGCCGGGCCATCCGGCCTCGGAGTTCTGGGGCTATCGCAACCTCAAGCGTGAGAGTGAGAAGCCGGAGTTCACGATGACGGGCAAGACGAGCTCGTTCTTTCCGTTTGGTATGTCCCACAGCAGCTGATAAGATTTTCACAGGGCTTATGCTGATGTATATATATATAGGCGGCGGACCGTCTATCTGTCCCGGTCGGGTATTCGCCAAGCAGGAGATTCTGATGACAATCGCGGCTCTCGTAAC
Source organism: Aspergillus aculeatus ATCC 16872 (assembly GCF_001890905.1). NCBI lineage: Eukaryota > Fungi > Ascomycota > Eurotiomycetes > Eurotiales > Aspergillaceae > Aspergillus > Aspergillus aculeatus. The sequence continues at coordinate 1,954,154 of NW_017962980.1, forward strand.
TCGTTTTGAGATCGAATTGATCGACTGGATTCATCCGGATGGAATCAAGTCGAATCGACCGGCGCAGAACGATCAGTCGCTCATTGGGGCCGTGGGGATTCCGCCGGATCGGGATATGAAGGTGAGGTGGAAGCGGCTGTGGTAGGGGGGCTGGGTTTGGATATATGTCAGATTTCGAAGTAAATCTTCTCAGTTGTAGAGTAGCTGAGATATAGAAGTGCTTTCCCTGTGCATAGGTACATTCTAAGAAGCCCAATTGTGGTTATCTATGATGATGAGCACGATATGGGCTGCGGTGCTCGTTCATTTTGTGCTGTACATATAGCACTTTATGAAGGCTAATATACAACAAGGCAAGATGGCCGAGCGGTCTAAGGCGCTGCACTCAAGGACTATTCCTTCTCCAGATCACATCTGAAGAGCATTGCAGTCACGCAAGTGGCGTGGGTTCGAATCCCACTCTTGTCATATCTTTTTGTTGGTTCCTTGCACAATCTCTTGAATACAGTAGCAAAACGAGACTAGCGTATTCTCTACCCGTGTCGTTCATTATTACTGCTGCACGCTAGAACCTGTGCTGGCTGAACTTCTATTTCTATGCACCCGCTGGCACCCTGTGTTGACTATTCTCTTGTTGGACCATTTCGAACCACCCTAATAAGGGGTCATGGAAGCGTACTTTGTTCCTCTCTTTCTTCTACGCCGGTGAGGTCTTCCTGTCTCTGAATGCTGAAGATCCTGTCACATCACGGTTCTACAATAGGGTCCTTCATCATGTTTATTAACCTGTATGTATCTCCATGGTCGCGTTCAACGGGCGACACCTCCTATTGGGAACGAGTCCGTCTCGTAGTACGGTGGTAGGAACTACGCAGACCTTGTCAACTGCAAATGTCATAATTAATATAATCATATATTATTAGTCTTATTCTACCAGGAGGTCATAGCATCCCATAAGTCATTGCAACCACTAAGATTCGAAGAGGTAAATCCAGCTCATCAATAAACCCTTTCCTGATCACAGTCAGACAAGACCGTGACCGTAACTGTAGCCAAGACAGTCGATGTCACCACGTCCTCGTCGCCCTCCCCGGAAGCAGTCGGGGGCTCGGTGGTGTGGGGAGAGACCACAGCGGCGGAGGAGCTCGACGCGGCCGACGGGATCAGTGAGGGTTGAGTGGGGCTTGCGGATGGAGTGGAGAAGGGAGCGCTGCTAGAGGACTGGACAGGGGCCGGGATCACTGCAGAAGAAGAGACCCGCGCGGGCTGCGAGGGAGCGGACAATGACTGCTGCGGGGTAAGGGCGGAGGACGACTGGGTCAGGGGTGACGGCGAGCTGAGTTGCTGAGAGGGGAGGGAAGAGGAGCCAGCACTAGGGCTGGGAGCCACGACGGGCGTGGAGCGGGAGAGTGAAGGAGCGGCAGCTGGGATGGAGGAGGCAATAGATGAGGGAAACGATGGTCGGATCGATGAGGGGATTGAAGAAGGAGCGGAAGAAGGAACTGAAGAAGGAGCGGAAGAAGGAGCGGAAGAAGGAGCGGAAGAAGCAGCGGAAGAAGGAGCTGAAGAAGGAGCGGAAGAAGGAGCGGAAGAAGGAGCGGAAGAAGGAGCTGAAGAAGGAGCGGAAGAAGGAGCGGAAGAAGGAACTGAAGAAGGAGCGGAAGAAGCTGAAGGCGTCGTAGAAACGGACGAAGGGATGACAATCGATGAAGGAACCACGGATGAGGCCGACGCTACACTCGATGGCACCACAGCCGTTGGAGTGACAGTCGAGGACACCGGAGAAGGAGTGGACGAAATGACGGTCGATGTAGCCGAACTGGTCGGGACCGTCACCGTCACCGTATAGACGGTAGTGGCCTGGCTGGTCACATACTCGGTCAAATAGTCGGTCTCCATGGCCGTGACCGTCTCTGTGCATGGGTTGGTGGAGTAAGTACTGAGCGCCTGATAGCCCGAGGCAGAGACCACTGCATCGCCCGTGGCCCACAAATACTGACAACTGCTCGACGCTGGGTAGTAATTGACGGCATTACACATGCCATTAAAGATACGACAATACAGTTCACAGCCGTTGATATTTGCCTGGCGACTGTAAACGTTCATCACGGCTCGGGTGACTGCTCCACTGATGGAGGAGCCGTCACACATCTCACGATAGTAAGTACCGGCAGAGGACCAAGCATAATTGGTGCATGAAGAGCCGGATCCTAGAGAGGCCGTACCAGTGGCACAGACAACACTGGTGGTGACCACTGCCGAAGAGGTGGTGACAACATTGGTGACAGTGGTGGAATAGGTCGAAGTCACGGTGGCGATCGAAACACTGGGAGCACCGGCAGCCGGAAGAGCAATAGTCGCTGCCAGACTAGCGGGGGCCAGGGCTGAGAGGAGAAGCAGCCCACTGCTTATGGAAAAGTCCTTCATGATGAGGACGGTAGCGATTGGTTTTTAGGTATGAAATTGATGTTGGTGTTGAGGTTCAAAGAATGACAAGGGCTCAGTCAGAGCCTTGGGTCGACTATCACAATGGCATGGGCAAAAAAGACAGACAATGAATGCCAGCAAAAAGGAGCACGAAAGAGAAAGCATCATGGGTGGTTATTTAAAGGCAGCTGGGATTTGGGTGGCGTCAGATGGTCGCGATCCCAGCATTGTGGGACGGCTCTTCTGGCGGATTCAGATCAATCAGAACCTATCGATAAGTTGACCGAGAATCGGGGTGGAGACAAAGTCTTCTCAAGCCTTGGAGCTGAAAGCAAGTCGGGGAAGATTCTAGCGAGGAACCTACCGCATTAGGGCTAGTTAAGGGGGTGACAAGCCACTATCCACGGAGTACGCCGTAACTCGTCCAATCCCACCTGATCTGTCCAGGCCTGGATACAAACCAGACCTAAGGATGGTCAGATCATGCGAAGCTATCGAGTCTCTGTGGCTGGAAATTGGATGTGGAGGTGAATTCTACAATCGAGTTAGGCGATGGGTGGCGCAGAATGGGTGCCTAAGGCAGTAAACGGAATCACCGGACCTGCACCCGCTGCGCTATGCTCATGAAAGCTAGTTAACCGACGCAACAGTTACTTTTCATGCACTTCATGCATTTCATCCAAAGGAATGCTCTTCTGTTCCAGAGGGGAAGTCTGCAGCCCGAGCCGAAGGGTGGTCGAAAAACTGCACCGACCACGCCATCGCACTGGAAATCTCACTAGGCCATTCCCCAGGAAACTGGAGATCGTCTGGCATGATGTGTGACGACGTGAATGGCGCAGTATCGAGATTTAGAGCAGGTTCGGTGTTGCTGAGGGGTTGTGGTAAGAGCGATAACGGCAGTGAGGTAGACTCTACGACTGCCGGCGGCGCTGTAGCTATCCAAGATGAGAAGAAATACCCACCAAAACAGGGAGAATCTGGACACACCTCTATGAATGGAATGATGTAGGCTAGAAAGTGCTTTCAACATGTCGGCCGCTTTTCGAGCGGCAGCCGAGTTAGCACTCAGCGCCTCGAAGACCTTCAAGCAGGTCTCGGCATCTTCTCGCAGATCCTGCGCAGACGAGGTGCTATGAAACGAGTCTTGGTTCGGGCAGAAAGCTTCGGCCACAAAGAGGATTGAGCTGGCGCAGATCAAGCATGAGATCATCTGCCACCAGGGGAAGTCGTGTACTAGACTGCGTTCGTCGACCAGATTGTGGAGTAGCTGCGCTGTCTGCCGTGCTTCCTGGACGCATGTGGACTCGGCCTGAGCGATTCTGCGTTTGTCTCGACGCATCAGTTCCATGAACGGATGGTTATTGACCTGCAGGAGAGGAAGGCATAGAAAGGGTCTGTGGATCAAAGCGCGCAGATGATGATACTTCACGGCCAGCATATTACGCTGAGTCACATAAGTCACATAAGTCACACAGCAGACCTGGAGGACTACTACATACCTGTCGCTTGAAGGTAACCGAACTCTCAAAAGTATGACCCAGGTCAAACCGCAGATGCCGTGGCAGTCCCTTCTTCCATTCGCTGAGCCGTTGATCCAGAGCCGACGAGGTGTTGAGCATCATGTCCGGGGCCACGTCGATCTGCGAGGGCCGGTACAACTCCCGAATGACTGCACCCACCAAGTAAGAGAAACGGATCACGGCAAGGAAGTAGTCCATAAGGGAGCAGGTCGGTGTATCTCTGCTTGCCGTACTAGATTTCGCGGATATAGTTGGATTATGACCGAATGGGAAGGGGTCAGAGGAAGAGGGCATCTCCACTTGAAAGTCGCTTTCGTGAATGGCCATAGGACGGCCGAGCTGAAGCGCAAGCAGCCGATCGAGAACATACATCGAGTACCATGTTCGCCGCCAGTGCACCCGGTCGGCCATCCATGATGTCCGGGTATGCATGGGGGACGATTCCACATGAAGGCCGATGCTCTGCCCCATGCGGATGGCAAAGCCTAGTGTGTTCCAGCACCTTGCCGTGACGGTGAGTTGTCAATCTCAGATATTGGCTATAATAAGACTTACCTATCTGTGTGGCAAATCGCCAGTAGGAAGAAGCATTGCACTATCAAGGCCCACACACTCAGCAAAGAGCATGTTGCGCCTAGTTCCCGAGAGAAGTATAGGCCTTGCTCAAAGTATCGCAGATGATCGGAAGAAGCTGTCCCAGATCGATGTGGAAAAGAGGTGTAGTAGGAGCCGATAGCGAAGATAAAGTCTATCTCGCTGTTAGAAGTAGTGATGACATGATATATGCAGACGCATAAAACAGATTGTCTTACTGAACAATGCAAGCCACGGCTCAAATTCCTGGTACGCGTAATCACCGGCCTGAAAGACCTGAAACTGCTCCAGGAGAATCTCTCTGCAAAGAAACGGGTAAGCGACATGGATGGTGGACAAATAAACATCTATGAAGCCTTGCGCTTCGGTAGGAGTCGGAACGATGAGAGGCTGGGTCAACCCGGCCAGGCTCTTGGTGATATGAGTCTGACTATAGTTATCGGCTGGCGAGGATTCTCTTGCAGTCCAGGCCCCAGTCTGATAGCACTGGCGAATGCGGTGTATGAAATGGATATCGCTCGCCTTGCCCACGTAGGTGGCGGGTGAATCCACGCCCGCCTCGCTAGAAACAGTGCTCGGTTCTCGGGTCGAGGCAGGTTGCTCCAAACTTGAATCCGTGGCATTGACAGGCAGCTGGCGGCGGATTGTGTGTAGACTAGCATTCAGGGCTCCTTTCTGGTTCTGATCGAGGTTTGATAGTAGCTCCTGCATCAGAGATTCGTATTGCCGCACAGCGCTTTGATAGCTCGCCAACTCATCATGCCTTGATTCGTCTGACAAATCCCGGTGCTCTGGCTCTTTAGGGGACATATCTCTCGTAGTCTCCACTTCCGGCAATGGAACCTTTCGTTTACGTGATGACCATGAGCACTTGAAGCCGTAGCCTTCGCACCGAGTACAAATTGGCTGTCGCCCATCACACTTGGCCTTGAGCAGCCGGCATTTCTCACAAGCAATCGGTGCCCTCTGACGCTTCATGATGCATGTCGATAGGATGATGATTCAGAAGTTAGTGATGTCGAAAAGCAATGCTGTAAATGCAGAAGCCAGAGAGAATGAATGAATGAGAAGGAAGGGGCTGTGCTTATGTCAGCACGCCACCATAGTTAACGCTATCCAGATCACGTGATAACACCACGATTTGCAAGCATATCTCCCACCACAGTCAAAGTAATCGAAGGCAAGTGTACAAGATAGATAGGCAATGAGAGACTAATCTTCTCACTCGGATGGATGCAGGCTCCAGCATGGGATAGTCGGTCAAAGGTTCAAGTTGGAATTCTGCATCAGTTGATCCGACAATAACGAGGGGCCGCCCGGGCCGTGATTACCGCGATAGCCGGGACTGCCGCCGTTGCTCGCAAGTCAACGATTCAAGGTAGGGAGAAACCGGTTGGAATTTTCTTCCCACCACAATCGTGCTTGCTGCTGTCCTAGAAGATGCAGTCACAGTACAATGCTCAGGCGAAATACGATAAACAGGAACGACCCTCTATCTCGTCCCCGAGAGAGAGACTAATGACTGACTCCGATTCTGAGTCCGAAATCAATCTTGATGAGGTCGCCGCCCCGCCACCGGTATATGATCGTCCCGATGAGGATCACCTCGAGAACCAATTATCCCACCAGGCAGGGAGAGAAGAAGAAGAAGAAGTCATCGAACAGGAGTCGCAACAGGATCAAAATGGGTATGCGACGACGGTGGGAACGGAAGAAGATGAGAAGCAGCAGGGAAGGGGTCTTCGGTCAACTTCCATGCGCATGCCCTATGTCATCGCCTATTTGATCTTCTCCTCGTTCCTGGGCACTCTACTGAGAATGGTCATCGAGAGCTTGACCTTCTACCCAGGCGCGCCCGTCAACACCAGTGTGCTCTGGGCCAATGTCGGGGGCTGTTTTATCATGGGATTCCTCAGTGAAGATCAAGGACTGTTCCGGTTCAAAGAAGTGGATGTTCAAGTCGAACACGAGGATGACGGCCAGCGCAGGGCGCGTCTGACCGCACACAAGAAGACCATCCCACTCTACATTGGACTGACCACCGGCTTCTGCGGAAGTTTGACCTCTTTTTCTACCTTCATCCGTGACCTCTTCCTCGCCCTGTCCAATGGTCTGTCCGTTCCTATGGGCCCCTATTCAGACGTGTCCTTGTTCGCTGCCGCGCAAGATGTCCCCAAGGCTCCCAACGGTGGTTTCAGCTTTATGGCGATCATCGCAGCGCTCCTCCTCGAAGTCGGGCTATCCACGTTCAGCATCAAGCTCGGAGCCCATACGGCGGTGTTTCTCTCCCCTTGGACCCCCCGTTTGCCGCAATGGTGGCTGGAACGGATCGTCAACCCGTGCATGATCCCGTTGGCCACTCTGTCCTGGATCGCGCTCATCTGCCTCGTCGCACTGCTGCCGCGCCACGCTTCGGACCCGACTCTATGGAGTGCAGAGATATGGCGTGGTCCCGTGCTGTTTGCGCTGGTGTTCTCCCCGGTCGGCTGTCTCGCACGGTTCTTTTTATCGCTCAAGCTCAACGGCCGTGTAGCCGCGTTCCCGCTGGGTACCTTTGCGGCGAATATATCAGGAACCGCGGTGCTAGGCATGGCGTACTGTTTGCAGCACAGCTCAATCAGTGCCGCAAGTCTGGGTGGGGGAAGCGTCGTGGGCTGTCAGGTGCTGCAAGGGATTATGGACGGGTTCTGCGGCTGTTTGACGACAGTCAGTACGTGGGCATTGGAGTTGATCGACTTGCGTCCCCGGCACGCTTATGTGTATGGAATCATGAGTGTGGTGGTGGCCTTTTGCTTGTTGGTGGTGGAGATTGGAAGCTTGAAGTGGACTCGCGGGCTGGAGACTCCGATTTGCTTCAGTGCGAGTACAGGACAGTAACAATCCATCATTAACAATGAGCTGGTCGTTTGTTATCCACCTGACCAGCAAGATAGAACACTAAGTTCTGTGGGAATATATATCCTTTTTGAATCATAATAGTCTAACTGGGATGCTTACCTTCACCCGGCCTTTATCGAGGCAAACGCGTTGGGAATTTAAAGCCTCGGTCTTTCAATTGCTATGGGGAAATCCCCTCCTCGGTCTCCACGCTTCATGGCAATGGTCTATAAGCCGCAATGCAAATCTGAACAAGCGCGTCAGCGAATTCCCCAACCAAGCGAACAACAATCATACTGCCGATCCATCCGCTTGCCGTCCATCGCCAGCCGATTGGGACTGCGTCCGTCAGGCACTTTATAGACGCAATACCAGGTTCTCAACGATTCCAAGACTCCAGGAAACTGCGCTTCCACATCCTGTAAATCTGTGAGACTCTCCGCGCGCGCGTCAGTGATGTCAACAGCAACAATTTTCCAATCCGTGCTGCCTTCATCTAGCACGGCAAATGCCCTGAGCGGCTTCACCTTCTTGATATCACCGCATCGAGTCACCCAGGTTCGATCTCACAGACATCCAGGGGGTCGTCGTCTCCTACACACCTGTGTCATGTCGTGGGATCTTCCCATGTCTGGTTGTGGGGTATCAGTCAGCCGTCATTGATGTGGGTACGGAGATGTCGTTCAAAATGAGAGGAAATTAATGAGGGGTTCACCTGTGAAATAGCACCGTAGTTGCACGGATAGCCCTGAAACGGCAGGACATTGGCGATTTCCTTAAGTTTCCCATCTCTGATACCCTGCTTGATTGGATTTAAGGAGACTTCCTTCGCGATCTGTTCCATTGCGGGGATTAGCGGGAGATTTAGTGTCCGAGAAATAAAACAGTGTAAACGCACACCTCCATCTTTGCATTCGTCGCCCGCGGAATCTCCACGACCGTATTCATATCTCCTCCTCCCGATCCGCCCGCAACGAAAAGGTCATGCAACGGCGAGATCAAGATCCGCTGGCCATTGCACTAAAAATGCAGACACGCCGGACGGAAGTCCGCGACCGAAGGGTCGTCAATTGCGATATCAGAAGACCATAACAGACGCAACCACGAAAAAGAACGCATGACTAGAATACATGACAGAATGAAAACTGATGGATGATGGCGATTGCAAAGAGGAGAGGGTTGAGGTCTCCAGATCGGCGAGACCGGCAAAGACTGGAGTCACCGAGACCGTGACGCCATGTTTGACGAACAATAACCTGGGGAGGTCGCGAGAATCTCATTTAAGGCAGTTCCAATGTCTTATTGTTGAAGTTGGCTGCTCCAGAAATCCTTTCTCTCATCCAATCCCAATGATCAAAGCAATCAAGGCAGCGCAAGGCTTGGACTCCACGGGCAACCCGACGGTCCAAGTCGACCTGACTACTGAACATGGTGAGCGCCATCCACCGAAACATTTTCACATACAATACAAGTAAAGAAGTAAGGAGATGAGAATCAGGCGTCTTCCGTGCTATTGTCCCCTCCGTAGCCTCGACCGGAGCCAGCGAGGCCGTCGAGCTCCGAGATGGCGACCCATCCAACTATGGTGACAAGAGTGTGCACAAAGCTATCCACAACTTCGAGAGCGTCATTGGCCCCGTGCTGATCGAGAGCGGACTTGGGGTTGAGAAGGACCAGAGAAAGATCGAGGAGCTGCTCATCGCCTTGGACGGTACCAAGAACAAAGCCAATCTCGGCGCCAATGCTATACTGGGGGTCAGTATGGCTTGTGCACGCGAAGGGGGCGGCTGCCGCGGTGAGCGATAATCAACCAGAATAATTTTATGGCGTAAGACTGAGCACCGTTTATTACCTTCTCTCGCGGATCACATGGCTACAGAACCTCGGACTGGCCTCTTGTTCCAAAGAAGAATTGAAGATGGAGCGATTCCTCGAGCAGCTAATCAAGCTCACGGTGGAACGAGAGATTGATCCTCAGTCTCTGAGAATCAGCGGTTCGTTCTGAAGACCCGAACGGAGGATATCGAGGCGGACGATGAGGGAAGAGTGTATATGATGGGGTGTTAAAACGGTGTAATTCTGTCCCCAATGATACATGTAGTCTATAGCTTAGAAAGTCAATATGAGATGTATGGCTAGTAGAAATGCAAGTTTGTTCCATCAGTCGCCGACTTACTACATATAGGGCACTCCATGATGAAGTCTGGTCGAACCATCTCTCCCAACAGGCTTTTATTCACTCAAGGATAATTCAACCGAAGCTAGGAAGGGCGAGACAGGTCTCTCACGCACAATCTCCACCCCGGGAATGTTAGTCTGGAATGCACAGGGTGGGGCGTGCTGATAAGCTTAGGTGAATTTGAAATCATCTGATCCGTCAGGGTTTTCTAGGGTTCACCATCTTGGGTATCTTGGAGAGCTGCACCCTTTCAATTGGAATAACACTCACATTACTCCCCATCGAATGCTCTATACTCTCAGGACGTCTTGAGCAGCCTGCATCAGCACATCTATTGACAGACTCACCCCGTCAATGCTCTGACCTAGCTGTTGCAGGCAATTCACCAGGACAAGCCTTCTCACGTAACGGTAGAATTTTCCTCACGCCACCAGGCTAAACTTCACCGAGTCAAGTGTGTTAGTAGCGGAAAGTCTCAGCAAAGTCAACCGGTCATGAGGCTCGTGGGCGCAATCCAACGCGGCCATTCATGACTCGGAGAAAACCCGGAGGGGGAAAATTGACCGGAAGGAATGAAGGCGCTAAGGCCCAAAGGGGAACTCGACACGAGCCAAAGATCAATCTAATCAATCTAGTCAATCAATCAGATAATCTGATAAGGCTCCGCGCCCCCTCTTTCCCTTGCTTGAACCCTCTTGGCAATTCCCTCCCTCCTTGGTTTGGGCCCTTTTGGGGCCAGTAGAGCCACTGTTGACTGGTTGAATGAATCCTTCAATAATTGCCAAGCCAGCGTGGTCAGGATGACTGCTGTCGCTGCTGCAGTCGGGTTATCCGGTTCTCTGTTGCACCATTCCTTCCTTAGTCCATGCCTCGAGTCATGCTACCAAGTCAGATTGATTCAGCTTAGCAATACTTTAGGGAAATTAGTTTTCCGGTTCTCGGACCACCTGTCCGGGACCATATGGCAAGTGAAGTATAAGTAGAGGTTGAGGCCCATCCCAGCCTGCATTCCGGTTCGTGATATTTGTTCCTGACAACCACCACCATGGCTCTCCGGAACCGCTTCATCAACCCCTTCGCGGCCAAGGGCGCTGTCGAGGCACAGTCCGAGACTGGTGCCCTTGATGTCGAGACAACTGCAGAGTTGAAGCACCCCATTGACCAAGCACAGGAGACCGATCGCTCCTCGCAGGATGATACAATCATCGACGACAAAGCGCAGTCGGGTACCCAGAAGGCGCAGGCCAGCACCCAAGCCTGGACGAGGAACACCCTGATTGCAGCCTACATCCTGTAAGTCTCCGACCACTCGCTCTGGAACATCCCCCACTAACCTAAACCCCCTCTTAGGGCTTGGATCGTCAACTTCCTCGAATACTTCAGCTCCGGCCTCCTCGGCTCTCTGTCCCCCTACATTTACAGCGGCTTCGCCCTGCACTCCCTGACAGGTCTGACCTCGGTCATTGCCTCGTTGATCTCCGCGATGGTCAAGTTTCCTTACGCAAAGCTCATGGACATCTGGGGCCGACCGCAGGCCTTCGCCGTCGCCGTGGGCTCGCTGACGTTAGGGCTGGTGATGATGGCAGCCTGCAAGAACGTGCAGACCTACTGCGCTGCGCAGGTCTTCTACCAGATTGGGTTCAGCTGCATCGACTTCTCGATGACGATCTTCATCGCCGACACGACCGCCCTGAAGAACCGGGCGTTCTGGATCGCCTACGCCTCGTCGCCGTACCTGATCACTCCCTGGATCTACGGGTACGCGGCCGACAGGATCGTCGCCCCCGGGGGCATCGGCTACCGCTGGGGCTTCGGGGTGTTCGCCATCATCATGCCCATCGTCTGCGCCCCACTGTGGGGACTGTGGTACTACATCCAGAAGAAGGCCGAGCGGATGGGCCTGACGGAGAAACGCGAGCGCAGCGGGCGCACGCTGGCGCAGTCGATCGTCCACTACGCCATCGAGTTTGACGTGGTGGGGCTGCTCATTATCGCGACGGGCTTCTCCCTCTTCCTGCTGGCCTTCAACCTGTACTCGTATCAGGCCAACGAGTGGCGCTCGCCGCTGATAATCTGCTTCATCATCATCGGCGCCCTGCTAATCCTGGCCTTTGTGGCGTGGGAGCGCTTCTGGGCCCCCGTGCAGTTCATGCCCTGGGCGCTGATCCAGGACCGCACCGTCGTCTTCACCTTCTCCATGGTCGTTTCCCTCTACCTGGCCTGGTACATCTGGGACAGCTACTTCTACAGCCTGCTGCAGGTCGTCTTCAACCAGACCGTCACCCAGGCCACCTATATCTCGAACATCTACACGATCGGATCGTGCTTCTGGTGCCTGGTCTTTGGCGCCATCCTGCGCTACCAGGGCCGCCTGAAGTACTGGGCCATCTGCTTCGGCGTGCCCCTGACCATTTTGGGCGTGGGCCTGATGATCAAGTTCCGCCAGCCCGACGTGAACATTGGGTACATCGTGATGTGCCAGATTTTTGTGGCTTTTGGGGGTGGCACCCTGGTCATCTGCGAGCAGATGACGGTCATGGCCGTGTCGGCGCAGCGCAACATCCCGGCTATCCTGGCCATCGAGGGCGTCGTCGCCAGCATTGGTAGCGCCCTGGGCGGGACGGTGGCTGTCGCCATGTGGACGGGCATTTTCCCCGTGAAGCTGCGGTCGCTGCTGCCTGCGTCCGCGCAGGCCGACTGGGCGACGATCTACGGCTCGCTGGACGTGCAGCAGTCTTACGCTAGAGGCACCGCCACCCGCGATGCCATCGACTCTGCCTATGGCGAGACCCAGCGGCTGATGCTGATCACTGCGACGTGTCTGTATCTGATCACCTGGTCGTCATGTTTCTTCTGGAAGAACATCGATGTCAAGAAGATGAAGCAGCAGGTGCACGGGGTGCATTTCTAGGCTTCGTTTGTCGAGTCGGAGGTCGTTCTCGATGAATTGACACTCTTTCAGAGTGGAGAGGCAGAGAACCAATTGCAATCTGCACGGGCGAACAAAAAGCATGGTGAATGATATCCAGAATGAAAGTGTGCCCTCTTTATTTTGCTTGATAAGTACGCTTGTCTCTGTTCGGATGCCATTAAGATAGTATAATATGTAATAGACGAGAACCGAAGGGAAATGAAAAGAAATATTCTTTCAAAAGTGAGAGAAAACTTTTGTCAAACCAGAGGGATTTGACAAAACAACGACCCCTGCACCGGCTGTCCACAGCCATCATATAAGCTAACCCTACTTCTCCTCATCCTCCCCCTCCGCAAACGTCCTCTTCTTCCTCACATCAACCCACCCCATCCCAAACGCCGCCACAAACCCCGTCAAACAGCACGCCATCAGCAGATAAAACACCTTATCCAGACTATCCGCGAACGCCAACAACACCCCCGCCAGCTCCGCGCTGCTGCCACTACCCTCCGGCACCAACGCGCGGACGGACCTCGCGCTCGCCCCAGCGGCCAGGGCCGCGTCTACTGAGACCTGGGGCGCATGTAGCCGGATCTCCTTGACGAGTTGCTGCCGGAAGATTACCTCCGCCACGACAACGAACACCGCGCCGGCGAAGTTCTGGCAGAAGATCATGAAGGCGATGCCGATGGGGATCAGGTGGACGGGGAGGTGGTTTTGGATGGCGATGATGCCCTGCACTTTGTTAGCTACGGGTCGGAGATGGAGTGGGAGAATGTCTTGTTGCTATTTTATGCTGCAGCAGGGTATCAGGTGGCTTACCATCTGCATCCCAATCCCGCGCCCACTGCCGAGCACGATCTGATACCCAATCCACTTGCCTGTTGGGGTCGAAGGGGCAAACATTGTGACAAGACCGTTGCCGACAGCGCTGATGGCGCTGCCGGCCGCAGCGAAGGGAAGGTAGTACCCCAGCTTTTGCACTGTATGCCGTTAGACACTTTTCCACCTACCCAGCTACAGATTTGAAGTAGGTTATAGACGTACCGAAAGCCCCAGAAAGAATGACCATGAGCAACTGACTCAAGATACCCGGCAGGGTGTTCACCCCGCTCATAGCGGGCCCGTACCCACGCACTCCCTGGAAGTAGATGGGCAGGTACTGCGCCGCCACCAGAATGGACGCCACCAGCATCCCTCCGTTGATCGCGCTGGAGTAAACGATGCGAGCGCTGACCATGGAGGTCGGGATCATCGCCCGCTCGCCCATGCGCTTCTCCCACAGCGCGAACACGATGGCTGTCGCCCCGGCACCGCAGAACAGTCCGATCACCACCGAGCTGTCCCAGCTGTAGTCATTTCCGCCGTACTGGAGGGCCAGCAGGACCATGATGGCGGCCGGGGCGAAGAGGGCGAACCCGAGGAGGTCGAGATCCGGGAGGGTGCGGCGGACCAGGGCCAGCGAGAAGGGGGCTTTGGTGGTGAGGTCGGGGACGTGCATGAAGAGGAGGAGGACGGCAGTCACGGCGCCAACAGGGAGGTTGATGTAGAAGCCTGGTCATGGTCAGAACGGTTGCACCGGGGGATGTCGAAGGGTACATACACCATCGCCAGGTTGTGTACTGGGTGAGCGCTCCGCCGATCAAGGGGCCGCAGATGATGCCGACCTGTGAAACTGGAATTGTTCAGCCGATTGTCCTCTGCCAGATCAAAAGACAGGTGACTGACTGCCAAGGTAGATTCCGGTGTAGACTGAGGTATTGTTAGCGATGATCCTCACTCCATATGCCGACTAACTCACTTGGCCGTTTTTCCAGCGGCACCGAGCCAGCAATGATGGTCATTCCCCCGTTCAACAGCCCCGAACTCCCCATGCCAGCGATCGCTCGCCCTCCGATCAGCATGGACGAGGAGTTGGCCAGTCCGCAGATGAGGGAGCCCAGCTCGAACACCCCGAAGAAGAACAAATACGACCACTGCACAATTATCAGTCTTTACTTCGCAACTCCTCTTGACGATTTCCCGACCTTGGTGTTATAGAAGGTGTACACCTTGCCCGACAGCGGCTGCAACGCGGCACTCGCCAACTGGTAGGCCGCTGTGTACCAGCCCACATCGTCCAGCGAGTGAAACTGACTCGTGATGTTGGGGAGGGCCTGGAGGAGTGTGTCGATGTGCAACGATCAGTAGTGTATTCTAAGGAGTAGATTCTATCTGGCGACGGCAACCTACCACACCGATAATCGACCCATCAAGCAGCATTAGAAACGCCGCGAGAGTGACACTGGCCAGGACGGCAAAGAGCCTGAGGCCTGTGATGTACTCGTGGCTCTCATCGGCCGTCGTTGCGCTGCCCAGCTCCCTGTGACTCTCGCCGGCGGGGACCATACCATCTTCTTTCTCGTCCGGCAGCGGGTGATGCAGCTCTGACTCCGACTTCGTGGGAGCTGGGCTGGTCCGTGGCGAGGGTTCAACGTTGTCCATTTCGCACGTTCTGGTTAGAGCTATCAGGTAGTGAGTTGAGATACGCGAATGCGAGTGAATGTAGGGTATAGTATGAAGAAGGGGGTATAATATAAAGGAGAACTGCAATCAGGGTCCAAGGGATAGAGACGCAGAAAAGCATTGGGCAGAAACCCCTAGCCCCTAACAAGCATTTCAGAATTCACAGTAGACCCTGAACTTGTTTGACCCCTCAATCAGCTCGATGGGCAGTAGCCACCTCCCAGAAGGCTTTTTGGTGGCCTGCGGCCCCGGCGCGCGGTGGAAATTGCCGAAGATCGACAGTCCCGCCAATACCTCCGCCGCTAAGTCCGGGGTCATACAGCCCTAATCCACACTATCGATTGAGACTGCAGCCACGGGATTGCTGCACGCTTTATCTTTTTTTGGTGCGGTGATAAGGATGTGCATGTATTTTGCTGCAGACACCTGTGGATTCTTGTCGACTACTGCGCGCTACTGCGCACTACTGCACACGCGATGGACTCCATTGAGCCTTTCGCGATGCGCGTCACATTTACTCAAAAGGGGAATTCTTAGAATAAGCAAGCATGGCAGCTGATGAGTGGGGTCCCGACGAATGGGCGAACTCACCGAATCGATTCCCTACGGTGGCCAGTTGCCAGGGGTGATGAAGATTACCACGGTCTAGAGCAGATGGTCGAACCCGATCGCCCGGAGTAGACCCTGACTCGAGCATAACCAGGCGAAATCTAATAATTGATTAGTGAAAGCAACAAGAGTGACTTGATCAAAATAAAAGTGACTCGCGTCGGAAAAGAGTCCCAGTGACATGTACCCGCCGGGTCACTCCCTCGACAGGACTTTTGGTTCGGCAGTACTGGATGCTTGGTATACAACATGTAATCTGTGCTGGTAGCCAAGAATTATCCTGCGATCGACTCAGAGGCCCTGCTCCAATGGACTCAATGATGCCCCAAATCTTACTGTATGCATAAACAGAGGTATATGGACTATAATGAAATTCCCATGTAGATATCCGCTTCTCCAGGGTCGTGTACTGTAGACCTGCAGTCAACTCGGGAAGGCACATTCCTACCACTAATATTTCAGACAAACCTATCTTAAAGTAATGCTATATACAACCTCGCTCCTTGAACCTCTAACAAAAAATCCTATAGCTCCTTTATAACCCGAACACTAGATGTCACAACAACCGGGCTCTATATGCCGAGTCAATCCAAACACCTTACCCGCCTCATCTTCCCCCTCAACGCCTCTATCACCCCCAGCCCGCCTCTCTCCCGCCCGCCCCCGGCATTCCCGGCATCCAACTCCACCTGCATCAATGTCGAGAACAGCAAATGCCCACTGGACCCACTGAACAGCCCCTCCGGCTTTTGTTGCGTGTCGTCCAGCCCCGTCCGCGGCGACGAAAGACAGAACTCCTCCGGCAGGCCGAGCAGCATCTCGATTGGCCGCAGCTGACTCCCTGTCAGACAGTACAGTAGGTGACTCAGCATGCCCAAGCCGGGGGGGACGGCGATGCCACCGAGGAACAGCTTGGGGGCGGCTTGCGTCGCCAGGTTGAGGGCTGTGGGGTTCAGCCGGGCCTGCTCGATGAAGTGGCCGAAGATGGTGTCGTAGATGGAGATCGTGAGCAGGTGGCAGCTGAGGATGGTGAGGAGGTCGGTGATGCTGAGGCGCGGGTGGGTGAATGCTAGGGCGGTGGCGGTGTTGCTGCTGGCAGGAGCCTTGGTAGCTAGGTGGTGGCTGTTCGTGATTTCTGAGGAGGGAGAGGCTTGGATTGACCTGAGAAATTGAGCAAAGTCCGCAGCTGTGCGTGCGATTTTGGCGAGTGGGTTGGTGGTGGTGATTTGGAGATCCGGTGGGCTCGGCTGAGTGGAGGAGTCGCAGCCGCCGGCTTCGTGGAGGCAGGTCAGCCACATGGCTTTGGTCATGTCCCATGGCATCGACCGGAGAGTAAAGAGTTGTTTGGAGAGTTCTCGCTGGAGCACGGAGAGGTGCAGGCCGTGGTCGAATGTCGGAGGGGGTAAGTGGTCGCCAAAGAGCGGCAGCAAGCCCGGGTCGATGGGCTCGAGCTGCAGGAGCGGGAGATGCTCGGTCGGGCTGGTGTCCATCATCGGGTCATTGAGTAAGGCTGCTGGTGAGGGTTCATCCGGCGGTGTTGATGGAGAGGACATGGTCTGGATGGTCGCACTGCCATCAATTGGGAACCCGACATCGATGGAGTTCCACGGAGCATGGCTCATCTCGTAGTCGGCGTCCAGCAGTTCGAGGTTGAACCAGTCGTCCACGCTGGTCAGAGCGTGGAGATCCACCGTGGGAAGAGATGGACTCGGATTGCGAGGGCTGTGTGTATCATCATTGTTGGATCTTGTTCGAGTCGAGCCGGTGGTCTGTCGCGAAGCCGTGGTCGAGTTCCTGGGTCGACCCGGCCGCTTGGATGAACTGGTTACACATTCCATCTGAGATCGAATGCATCGAATGCACGAGTCGGCGGGGTGGCCGGGGGCACGAACGCAACGCAGCTTCTGCGTCCTGCAGCGATCACAGGCGGCTCGTTTGGGGGGGTTGTTGGAGTTTGACATTATGGAGGGTGCATGCAGTATCGATCAAGTAACGTCAAGTGCAGTATCAAGGTCTATCGTCGATGTTCAATGTACCATCGCTGCTGATTCTTATACTTCGACTACAATACCAGCAGTCCTAGAGGTTCAGGCTATGGGCAATGTGTTCTGATTTTGCTTTTCCTTCCTACGGCACCACATTCCATGCGGAGTTCTGATCGACGCAGCCCTCTGCAGGCGACGAGATTGATAACCACCCACTTGAGGTCTCTCAATACTCCGATGGGGTAATCGAGCCGAGATAAGACAGAATTGAACTCTTATCGCGGTTGTTGTTATCCCCCCGAAGGGTTCATTGGCAGTACGTGAGCCCATTTACAACCAAAGTACGTGAGCATACCAGCAAACAGGCAAGCATCCCGGCCAGCCCGCGAGCAGAGGAAACCCTACCTTCACGGTGCTCATGTCTTTGCCACTGTGTCTCCGACCCTGGAGCAGCATAAGGATGCATGACGAAAGGGAATACTTCCCCGAGTCAGCACTAAAGCGGGGGATCAAGCCACCAGGCTGAAATCGATGTTGCAGAGGGGGCAGACGAACCTTTGGCTCTAGTGGCTTGGGACTAGACGCATGATCTAGCCCCAGAATGGAGGACAATGCATACAAGGCGTCTGGAGGTCCTCTGATGACCCTCTTTGAACACGTTCATGGATTGCAGTGGGCCTTTTTTTTTCCGCCATTTCACTGCACGGGGCGTTGGCTAGAGTTACTATCGTCTGAAGAAGGCGATCATTCGAATCTAGTGCCTCCGCAGTGGTGAGGCCGTGCGGATCAGCCGGCCGCACGGTCGCTCCCGCTCCAAATTCTGATGATGTGATAGTCTACCCTCCGTGCAGAGAAATTGGATCATTGCTAACTCAATTAGGGGATTCCTCATACACCGGGCCCATTACTACTCCGGAATCGGCAGCGATAGGGGTAAACAGGCCGGGGATCCGCACAGGGTCCAGAGCCCGCCCGAGAATAGGGGCGGTTCAGGCGACCCGGCGATTAAAATTAGCTCCCGCCTCGGCGTCGATCGGCTGGCTCCCTCTTGGGTGATTGAGGGACTATTTGCCTTGTACTATGCAAGATACAATTCTCGTGATAAATTAGAACTCTGGAACTGTTCCAAGCAACTGAGATGTCAGGAATCGTGCGGAGAGGATGACAACACAATAGTGCCCTCTTATGCAATTCCCAATTTTTGAAGGATTTCTCGTTGAGGACCAGAAGAAAGCGGAAGTGGTGATCGACGACTAGAGGGAAGACTGCATGGCCTCATGGCGATCAATGGGCCGTCTTAAGCTTACTCCCATTGATTGGTGGTTTTGACTCTTCACATCACTTGGTGGAACTCTCTGAGTATCCTGTATTCTGCATTGACTCTGCAGCGCGCTAATAACTGCGGGGCTAAAGCTGTCCAGGCTGTCCTAAGAAGTCCTTTCCCGTGCTATTCGGCGGGGGAGTTCGTCAGTCAGCCAACTTAGGGCTTCCACGCTCGTGTCTGTGCAAGCCACCAAGATAGTTGGGCCCTGCTTAACTCTACTAGTCTCCTACGGGTTGGGTGGTAGGCATGCTGGATCGGCGAGTTAATGGCTTTGTTGGGCGTTGAAACCATGTTGGGGTGGGCTACGCTGCCGGTCGCCCACCGCGGGCCGCATTGCCGTGGATCCTGTCGACAAGGCTGTTCTATCGCAGGTTGACCGTGGTTACTGACTGCAAGATCGAGCTGGAGATAGGTTCGGTGTCAGTGCCTCCTAGCTTAGATCTCGAACCCTGACCCATGCACTGCAGAGGCAGAAAGGTGTATCGTCTTCAGCTGCCTCTCATACAACTGCTCCAAGAGCATGCGTACCCTCAGCAAATAGCGGGGTAGCTACTAGGCAACCATGAACCTATCGGTTGACTTCAGAAAGATGAAGACAATGAATCGACAAAGATACAATACCCCTCTTGAATGAATCTATCCCTACGGACCACGTGTGATGTTAGGGCTACATGCTGACTTAGCTTCCCACCCAATGCTACACCTACAGGCTTAATAATCTACTTGATAGTGAATCTGCAGCAAATCCTGACAGCTCTCCAGAGTACAGCAGCCAAAACCATCCGAGTGACTGTTGAAAAGGCCGAATGTCTGAAGGTCCGCAAACCATCTGACCGACGGGCGGGGTAACTCCGACCGCTAAGCCCGAAAACACCAGCCCTCATCCGCAATTTCCTAGCATTGCAATTAACTTTCCCCTCACTAATCACTGATTAGCGCCCATTAATGCAGCTTGCAGCTTGGCTTGGGAATTACATCACAGCTCGGGCGCGCGGCGGAGCAAACCTGAAGACGAACTCCGCAAGCAAACTTCAGATGGCCAGGTATAAAGCCTGGGATCGTCCCGCATGAAGCACTATCACTCTCATTCTCATCACCAGCACTTCCCCATTGACCTCCCATTGCATTGCTCCTTCGTCCACTCAACAAGATGAACCCCGTCAACACCAAGCCCTACCAGCTCCCGGCTGACGCAACCTGGTTCAGTATGCCTCCCCTCTCCCCGTTCCAACAAAGCCCACTGACACGACATAGTAACCGGCTGCTCCAGCGGCATCGGACGTGCGCTGGCCACGCACGTTGCCGCTCAACCCGGCCACCGCCTCATCGCGACCGCTCGCAACCCCTCCAGCCTCTCCTACCTGCCCGATGATAACCCTTCCATCCTCAAGCTCGCTCTGGACGTGACCTCCCCCAAGGCGGTGGACGCCGCCTTCGAGGCCGCGGCAGCCCACTTCGGGGACAGCTACTACATCGACGTGCTGGTCAACAACGCAGGTTACCCGCTGTCCGGAGACAGCGAGGCCGTGACCGAGGCGGAGATGCACGACGAGTTCGAGACCAACTTTTTCGGGACGGTGCGCGTCGCCCTGAAGGCCGTCGCGGTGATGCGGCAGTCGCCGACGCGCCGGGGTGGGCTCATCTTCAACGTCTCCTCCGTGGCGGGCGTGTGCGCCTTCCCGGGCCATGCCTTCTACCACGCCAGCAAGTTCGCAGTCGAGGGATGGACCGAGTCGGTGGCACGGGAGGTGCACCCTGATTGGAACAGTATGTTTCTCTTACCCGGGTATCTGGAATGATAAGGGACAGTGGGTGTGCTGACAGCAGCAAGTCAACTTCTGCATCGTCGAGCCCGGCGCTGTCAAGACCAACTTCGAGACGACCAGCAAGAAGCACATCAAGCCGCACGAGGCCTACGCCGCTCCCGATCTGCCGGCCAGACAGCTCGAGGTGTTTGTGAAGAAGGGGCTCGAGGCAGGCGTCGGGGTGCAGCCGGAGCAGGTGGCGCAGGCGCTGTATCAGGTGGCGGCCCGCGGGGAGAAGGTGCCGCTGTGGTTGCCGCTGAGCGGGACGGCCATCATGCTCATCACGGCTAAGCTGCAAGGCAGACTGCAGGAGCTGGAGAGTAACAAGGAGCTGAGTGCGATCGACAAGGACCAGGCCCAGTTCAAACTTAATTAGAGGGTCTAGTTTGCCTGTTGTCCTCGGGACCTATGTTGACATAACTCACTTACTTGGAGTGATGAAGCCGATGTAGAAGACTGGATACAAATAAATGTTTCTCAATCTCAGTACGCATTTTGACAGGATTTCGCCGCTCGAATGAAAGAAATGGCAAGATATCCAATTGGTTTACGGTTTGCTTGAAGGATACCGGACTTATCGACTTAGGCTGAAGACCTAGCTTCCATATAGAACAGAGTACTACGTACGGGGCTTTTAACATTTCTCCATATCGCTCTTAAATTGATAGACAAATCTACTGAGCTATCCAGCGTAACGGTGAGATTAGATCTAAGAATATTGGAAGATATTTAAGGACATAACGGGTTAAAGCCCAATAAACAATCGATGTACCTAGACACTCGCTTACATTTAATATCCAGACGTCCAACAAGCCGATCCAGATCCGGGTCAATGCCAGCCTGAGGCAGGATCCAGGCTGCGACGGGGCAGACCGGGTCGAGGCCGAGAAGAACTTGGCGTAAGCGGGGATTTTGCCCCGGCAGCCAAGAGCGGTGAGAGCTTTTGACCACGATGACCGAGCAGCACCACGTGACTATTTGTGCATCTGTGCATAGTTTAGTCAGTGACTCTTGATCTGCAGTATAATCTCTTCATGTCCGCCATTCACAGGGCAGCAACGTCATTCACCCCATACCATCTCAACAACACTGCTCAGGCGCATGAAAAGCTGCATGCTCAGGACTCATATCACACAGCTCGGGCCAGACGCAAGAGCGACCACAAAACATGGCGCTTATCGCACCAGACGTACTCTGCCCCGCGCACCTGGCCAGACAGCCCAGGCAGTATGACGCATGAATGACTAAATGATGTGGTAGTCTGGGCCGGCCATATAAAACCTGGTCTCGGGCCTCAACATTTCCCAGCGAAATTGTCAAACCACTTCCCTCGGTATATCTCTCAAGCACATACCCTGAAAAATCGAAATCATGTCGTCGCAAATGGGCAAAGATGGCACCTTCCAGCCCCCGCAGGCAAAGCAGGCTCAGAGCAAGCCGGGGTACGTTTCCACCCCCGCAAGCATTGGAGCACAGCAGGGGCTAACACATCGAATAGTCTGGAGAAGGAGATGGCGCCCTCCAGCGAGTCCACCAAACTGGAAGGCAGCGAGGGCTTCGTCGAATACACCGGCTCCAACAAGCTCAAGGACAAGAAGGTCCTGATCACGGGCGGAGAGTGAGTCTTCCCACTGGTGTAATTGTGCCATACTGACCATCTGATCCAGCTCCGGAATTGGCCGGTCGGTTGCTGCGTTGATGGCCCGCGAAGGGGCCGACATCACCATCGTATACCTGCCCGAGGAACAGGAAGATGCAGAACACACGAAGAAACTGGTCGAGAAGGAAGGGCGCAGTTGTCTCCTGGTCCCGGGCGATTTGCGGAAGAACGAAACCTGCAAGAAGGCCGTGGAGGAACATGTGAACAAGTATGCTGGCTTCAGTCTGTCTTCTCAGGCTACGGGACTAACGCGGCTGTCTTGCTCCTATAGGTTCAAGCACATCAACGTTCTCGTGAACAACGCATCGAAGCAGTACATGTGCAAGGACCTGGCTGAGATTGATCTCGACAAAGTTGAGGACACCTTCCGCACCAATATCTTGCAGATGATTGCCATCACCAAATATGCACTCCCGCACATGTCCAAGGGAGATTCGTTAGTTTCCCATTGCAGCTGCACAATTCTAGCAGGCTAATCCATCCTCCACAGGATTATCAACAACACATCCGTCACCACCTTCCGCGGCTCCGGCACGATGGTCGATTACGCATCAACCAAGGGAGCGATCGTGGGCTTTACCCGGTCGCTGGCCTTGCAACTCATGCCCAAGGGCATTCGGGTCAACGCGGTCGCGTATGTTTTGCCCCTACTATTTCACAGACACTATCCGTCCTCTGACTAATAGTGGCGACAGACCCGGTTCCGTATACACACCTATTCAGGTTGACACAAGAGATGCCGAGTCCATGGAGGGTTGGGCGTCCGGTAAGCCGCTAGGCCGTCCGGGACAGCCTTCCGAGGTGGCGACGAGCTTTGTATTCTTGGCTAGCAAGGATGCGTCTTTCTATTGTAAGTGACTTTGTTTCCTTGTTCTACGAAATTCGGGGCAGTTGCTAATGTCATTGCAGCGGGACAAGTTCTGCATTGCTACCCTCTGGGAGAGTAGCGGCGGACATGACTGGATGAATTGAGATGTATGTTTCGATGAAATGAGAATAACTAGCATGAAATAATGATGTCACACATGAGGTAGCACCGTGAATTACAAATCTGTACAAAAGTGAACTATAAAATCTTTATCTTTCCTAGAAGAATGCGTGAATCAGTCGAAAGTTTGGTCCACTAGGCCGTCCTACTATATACTTATTACTTGGACCGATCAAAATGAGCCTCCAGCGCTTTCTGGAGCTGCGTAATACAGCAACCAATCATCTAAAAGTCAACTTGATTACCGACCTGGGAATTCGTGAAGGCTATGCACACTAATTATCTTCTCGTATTGCCAATGTCTGCAATCTCTTTGCTACTGTGCTAGGCGGGCTACCCGATGGCAATCATATTTGATCCTGTCGCCGGTGAAAAGACAAGCATGTCTGACGCATCACTTCCACCCTTTTCCCGCCAGGCTTGGACACAGTGACTCGGTGGGATAATCCCTGGCCTGTGATGCCAAGTCGGGAGTTCTGCAACGGGCGCTCGTGCCGAAATCGGAACCCTGTGTGGCGTGCCATGTGCCAGGTACTGCGTGGGGCAGGTTGCAGTGCTTGTCAGCCTCGGTGGTGCAGACTGTCAGTTGGGCGGTTGATGTTCTTCACTTTTAGAAAAAATATTACGAAACCGGCAGAGATTGTATCCTCAATCATTGCAGCTATTATCTCTTGAAAAGAGCACCGTAAGCGTCGTCTGATGTAGGGTTCTCCCAGATCCGGTGACATTGGCAAAGAGACAGCGCCTAGAAAGAACCTGCCTCCGGAACAAATGCCAGTTTACGTGATTCTTCAACCTGTTGAGCCCATTTATATACTAGTGGGGACTAATTATACAAGATCGGGCAGGAGGACCCCTGGCATCTTCTGCAGGGCACCTCCTTTCTCCTTTCCGGCACAACGCGGATACGACTTCCTCAGCGCCAGTCCACTCATCTTGATCAATGCTTGTCTAGTGACTGACCCAGGGGATGCAGTGGGGCGAGGCTCGTATGCACGGGCCAGACAAATATCTGAGTCCCTGCACCGATTAGTCAGCAGACCATCTTGTAACTAACTACAACTCGCAATGGCTGCGCAGATTCAAGCTCCGGGCAGGGTATCATCCGGTGCGGCCATGAGCCACTTGGCGTTCAAGGGGCTTCATCTCGAGGATAATTGACAGGCGGGTGGTAATTTCAACACGAAGTCTTAGATTGTGTGTGTCTCACTGCAGCCCAACGGGGGAGCAGGAGGCCTGAACCAAGTGGGGCCAGCAGACTAATCACGAATTATGAATGTCAGGTACCAGGCACTAAAGTGACTAAACTCCTCAAGCTAACTATGCACAAATTTCAGAACAATCCAACGGGGGAGCTGAAGGGGTCAACGCAGTGGGGCAGGCATACTAATCATGATCGTACCTTACTAGAACCAGACAGGACTTTTTGACTAGGCACAAATTAAGACTAAAGCCCGGTTCAGCCTCGAACTGTCTTATCAACATTGATTGGTGCTCTTCCAGTCCACTCCGCACTGCTCCACGCTAGTCCGCACGCGATCTCAGGGCTAATGAAGAAGACACCATCTGAAGAACCCTCACAGTCTTTAGCCGAGATTGCAATGTCGCATTGCTCCAATCTCTGGGTTAGATGAGCTGACCACCATGGAGATTCTGCGTTCCATGAGAACTTCAGCTTGCCTGCAAAGGGAAACTGGTCGTATCGTCCTTCAGCTGAGATGGACCCTGGATGGACCCTAGATGGACCCTAGATGGACCCTCCACGAGCCCTCCACGAACAGTACCGGTAGGGCTGCGAGTATATAATCTGCATCCTCAACCCCATGAGTTCAGATGGGAGTCAGGGTCATTCACTATCATTCTTTTACCCCCAGTCCTTCGTTCATCATGGCCAAGCTCAGCTGGCTTCTGACCTCTAGTCTTTCTTTTGCCTGTCTTTCCACAGCACTTCCTGCTGGCTCTCTTTTGAAATCGCAATCTCAATCTTTTATCTCTCCTACTAACTACAGTTCTTTCGATGTTGACCAGTGGATCCCTTCAGCGGACTATGTTCCAGTCAAGGCAGGCGTTCCTTTTCTGATTCAGAATAAGACCGCGCAGCCCTGGAACCCAGTCTCCCCTCACTCGCACGGGGGCAACCTCACTTATCCCCACCAGAAGCGAGCCAGCTGCGGCGGTCCCACCCCGGACAGCCCCAGCACGTTCTGGTATGAGAGCATCACTCATAACGGCGAATCCTCCTTCCTCGACTCCTCCTACAAGGCCAACTACAAGGTCTTCCGCAACGTCGTCACCGACTATGGCGCTGACAACACCGGTGCCACCGATGCTTCTACCGCCATCCAGAATGCCATTAAAGGTACGTTTCCTGTCATGCAACGACTTATGCAATGTACTGATTTGAAGAAAGCCGGAGCCTCCAACGGCCCTGATCGTAGCAGTGGCTCCATGGGCACCACCGGCCAGCCCGCGGTGGTATACCTGCCCGCCGGCACGTACCGACTCGACAACCCCCTCCAGCTCTACGTTGGCACCGTCTTTGTGGGAGATGCTCTGAATCCGCCCACTCTCAAGGCCAGCGCCGGCTTTCCCACCGACCACATTGTCTACGCCAAGGACCCCAACCTGGGCGGAACCATCAACTTCTACATTGCGTTTAAGAACGTGATTATTGACTCGACCAGCGTTTCCACCTCGACTGCCATCACTTTGCTGGATTGGACCGTCTCGCAGGCGACCCAGCTGACCAACGTAGTCTTCAACATGCCCGACAACTCGAATCACGTCGGTGTGACGAGTCAGTATGATTCGAACAGTAACATCATTCTGGTGCGTCCCACCACTGATCTAACCCTCATACCGCAAAGCTGACCATCTCCTGTGCAGAATGACCTGACCTTCTACGGCGGTGCCATCGGCATGGAGCTCAGCGGCCAGCAGTGGATCCTCAAGGGAATCAACATCAACGGCGCCAACGTCGGTATCAAGGCCGGTGCTTTCGAGCTCGTCTGCCAGGACTGCACGCTCCAGAACGGCGCCACCGGTATCGACGCCAGCAGCATCTCCGGCTCCCTGACGGTGATTGACTCCACGGCCAACTATCTGGGCAACATGATCATCTCCTCCAACGCCGGCGGCAGCGCCCAGAACTCCATCATCCTCGACAACGTCGCCTGCACTAACAGCGGCAGCACCGTCTCGCTCAACGGCAACGCCGTGCTGACCGGCTCCGTCACCAACACCTGGGTCCACGGCAACCTGTACTCCGGTGGTGCAACCACCCCGGCCTACGAGCAGGGGCTGAGCGTGACCACCGCGCGCGCCGACGTCCTCCTCGACTCCAACGGCAAATACTTCACCATGGCCCCGCCCACCTACTCCCAGTACTCAGCCAGCCAGTTCATCAACATCAAGAGCGTCTCCGGACTCCCCGTGTATGGCGACGGCGCCACGGACGACACCGCCAACATCAACGCCATCCTGGCCCAGTACGCCGGCTGCAAGATCATCTACTTCCCCGCCGGTACCTACATTGTCACCGACACCATCCTGATCCCCTCGGGCTCCATCATCATCGGCGACGCCTACGCCTCCGCCATCAGCGCCACCGGCGGCAACTTCTACAACCCCGATGCCCCCACGACCATGGTGCAAGTCGGTAACTCCGGCGACGTGGGCACCGCCCAGATTTCGGACATGCTCTTCACCGTCGCGGACGTGCTGCAGGGCTGCAAGCTGGTCGAGGTCAACATCGCGGGGTCGACGCCGGGAGCCGTGGGACTGTGGAACTCGCACTTCCGTATCGGTGGCGCCGCCGGCAGCAAGGTCCAGACCAACTGCTACGGCAACCCGGACATCTGCAAGGCCGCATGGGGCCTGATCCATTTAACGGCGACCTCCTCGGCCTACATCGAGAACATGTGGGGCTGGACGGCCGACCACAACCTGGATGGCAACTTGGAATCGACCACCGTCTCGACCGGCCGCGGTATGCTCGTCGAGGCCACCAAGGGCACCTGGCTCGTCGGTACCGCCATGGAGCACAATACCCTGTACCAGTACAACTTCGAGTACGCCTCCAACGTCCTCAGCAGCTTCCAGCAGAGCGAGACCCCCTACTGGCAGGGCTGGGGCGCCCCGAGCTCCGGCATCGCCCCCGCCCCCTGGACCGACAACCTCATCGCCAGCGACCCCACCTTCAGCGAATGCGACGCCGATGACGCCGGCTGCCGCATGGCCTTCTTCGAGCGTATTCGCGGGTCGAGCAATCTGTTCCTGTACGGCGGCGGGGTCTGGGTGTTCTTCAACCACGGCGGCAGCTGCACGGGCGATTGCCAGGCGAATGCGATCCGCATTCTGTCCAGCGAGGGCAGTGTCTATCTGTACGGCACGAACGTCAAGGCCATCACCAATATCGTGAAGGAGAACAAAGTCGATGCAGCGTTGGAGAGTGACAACAAGGGTGGTTGGGGTGGTGTCGTGGCGGCCTATCTTCACAGTGCGGATGGAACGACCTCCTCGGGTGGTAGCAGCAGCAGTGGTAGTAGCGGCAGCAGCAGCAGCAGCAGCAATGGACCTGCGGTGACCGGCAATGGGCTCAACTGGTATAGTTCGTCGTTGACCGACGGTGCCACAGCCTACGAGGACCCCGAGTACTACTACTGCTTTGGCGGAGCCGCGGCCAACTTCCCCCCCTTCGCGAACTGGATGGGTTTCACCGAGATGTTCGACCTGAACCAGCAGACCTCGATGGCCTTGGTCGAGGATGGCCCGATCCAGGGCGATATCTGGAACGCGATCGTGGAGGTCTCCGCCGATGCCAAGGTCGATCCGAGATTGATTCTGGCTGTGGTGATGCAGGAGGTATGTTGTCTTCCAGGGCTTCCCATGATAGCGTGATTACTAACCGAGTTTTCTCACGATTAGTCCAGCGGCAACGTCTACGTCGGCTGCACCAACAACGGGGTCGAAAACTGCGGCCTGATGCAGGCCTACGCCGGCTCCACCTCCTTCGACGCCAGCGACCCGCAGGGCAGCATCACCCAGATGATCGTCGACGGCACACAGGGCACCGCCGCCGGCGGAGGTCTCGTGCAGTGGTTTAACGACGACAATGTCGGTGCCAACACGGGCGGCAACCCGTATAATGTGCTACGGGGCTACAACTCGGGCAGCATCAACTTCAACGATCTGGATGATCCCCAGGATGCCACCGGGTCGTACGTCAGTGATATCGCCAATCGCTTGCAGGTGAGTTTTCTTCCGTGGCCAAGTCAAAACCTTTTGGGCTAAGGCTAATGTTTCGTGTAGGGATGGAACGGAAATGATGGTCACGGATATAGGGCTGCTTGTGGATGGTGATGAGCACGGTTTAGTCACGTATCTTTGCAACATCTGAGCGTCGACAGCTTGCTCTCTGTAATGATTTGTGGAGCAAGAGCGACTCTTCAGGATACGTCCAGACCCGCAAGAGAGAGGCAGCTACTTGCGGGTCGATAAATAAAACAAATGTAAAAAGTTCTATATTACCTTGTTCCGTAAGGTAACCTCGACCTGTGCTGGGACAGCATTCAGGCCGACAAGCTCATTTGTGATCAGTCATCAGCCAAAACATGCGTATTTCGCTGTCCCCTTCCAATAGCTAATTAATTGAGTTTTTTTTATTTTTATTTTTTCTTTTTATTGATAGAGATAAATATAAACCAGCATCATGTGACTCAAAGTCACATGATGCTAGTTGTAACTGACCTAGCTTAAAGGAGCCTAGCCTGTCGGAAATGGCCGTCCAACCAAATGGATGGACGATCCACCCGCCCCGGGCCGAATATCGGTCCTCCCTGCATAGGATCAACTGACTCGGAGAGTTGGAGAACTTGGATACAATGATACCAATAGAATAGACGAGCCAAATATCCATGATGCTCTACAACATTCCTAACCAGGAACGGACAGTCACAATCATAAGACCGTCAACTAAGATAGTTAGTCAGTTTTTTGTTTGGTGGTATTAGAGCCCACAAATCAGCCCCACAAAACCACCCCCTATTTATTTGAAGTGCACCGAAAACACCTTACAATTTATTCGGAGCCTCGTGACCCACTATATGAAATATTCCCGTGGTACGTACCCTGTCAACGTAGAGGAAATGGAAAGAAAGGGAAAGGGTATTGTCAAATGCCACCAAGGAGACAGAATAGAATCATTGGAGAATCACTCAAGAAGTACTAAAGAGGAACACCATCATGCCCGGCAGTGAGGCTCGAGAAAACGGCTCGTCTGAGCACCGGTCAACCCTCTGACCATCATGTTCCACCACGCAGTATTGTCCTAACGAGCACCTAGAGTTCCCAACTATCGATGGGTCCTTGCCACGTAGGGCTGGGGAAAGGAATTCTGGGCGCTACGGCTAGCCCCCAGCTCGCCCAACGCATGGGACTGAAAGGCAGCTCGATATCGTTTGGTCTCAGGGGAAGGCAGTTGCGCCAACCGACGAAGTAACTGGAGATGAAATCAGTATCTGAATCAAGCGATCGAGAAAAGGAAGGTCACCCACAGTCTCAGGCTAGCTTCGTCCCAAACAAGGTTCTGGGTCGCTCCTATATAGGGTATATACCCGCACGAATAGAGAGCCCTGCAACGATATCAGCACTCAAAGTACGGAGACGACAAGTTGAGAAGCTTGCTCATACGGAAGCTTGTCTCTGAATTCAGCTCGGATCAGATCTCGCTTTTCACGAGGCAAGTTCCAAAAGGTCCGCGAACCGAAGTCATCGCCCAGGCGGATTCCTGGCACAATGCTCCAGACGATGGTGTATATGAACCCCCCCGGAACCCGGTCCCCGTCCCCTTGTTGCTCTGTCCTACTGTCGAGGAGGGTTGGAGTGCAACCTGGGCGTAGGTGCAGGGACGAAAACCGCTGAAAGGCCTTCACCTCGGTGGGCACCTGCTGGTTGGCCTGCCGGGCGATTTCCTCCGCGGGGTTGAACTCCGATCCTAGGATAGGAATCTGCTTGTACACGCGCATAAGGCCTCTTCTCGAGGGCCCTGTTGGACCTTCCGCACACGGAACCTGGCACAGACGTACGGGCGAATGTCGAAGGTCTCTGCATCCTCGCGGTCGAATGGGAAGACGTGTTCGTTGACCTTGGACACAATCCTCCACCTGGACCGGTCCAAGTGAATGTGTGTGCCCATTCTGTGTTCCGCCGTACCGAAAGAGGTTATACTTGCCAACAGACGACAGGATGTGATCCAGGAGCGTAGGGCACAAGGATCCGAGGCTGCAGTGACGATGGAGAGAGAGGGGGGCGGGGGAAGATACAGGCCACACGGAAGGAAGATCCGTGGATCGAGTCACTTTTCGATTGCTTCACAATGGTGCAGTGGATATAGAGGTTAGGTAAGGTAAAAGCAATCTGCTGATATATTACAAAACTAACCCTTAAGAGTCCTATACCAAGGTCTTGACAATAGATATAGTATACTGGGGCCTCGGTCCCATCACAGTAAGAATAGCTGAATCATGAGGTGTAGCCAACTCATTTATATAGCCAACTTGCTTCCTAATTATATCATCGGATCGAGCTTGCTGGGCGGAGGGAAAGAGATGGGTCTGGCCTGATCGCTAATTTATTTCTCCAAGCTCCTTGATTAACACACTTGCTTAGGCTGAATAAGTCAAAATTGCGTTCACTCACATTCGTGAATTCTCTGCTACGGAGGATGACGTAAAGGCCGAAAAGAGATGCAGCCGAGGTCGTCTTCAGAGCTTATACCTCATACGTTCTAGTAGTCATAGTCTGGATCGGCATCGATTCCACAATGGTGTGATGAGAGCTGAAAGAAGGGAGCCGACTAGCAGCCTGTCGTCGAATAATCACTATCGAACTTCACAAGCAGTGGTCCCGACCATAGTGGTATTTACTGCACTGGGCTTTTCCTTTGATAATAAGGCCCATTTGACCGCCACTCAGCCTTTCGACCGTCGTGTGCCACCGCACAATCTTATTCTGACTGAGCATATCTAGAATGTCCATTCATGAGTGTGGCCTTGCCATGATGGGCCCGCGAAGGGCATATGGGGTGCCCGAGCAAGGCCCCAGCCTGCCCAGAGGATTGGGCTCCTAGGCTTGCTGTGTTTATCGGATGTCAATCGGATGCAGTTGAACCAACCAATAAAGTAACTAGTTAGAATCAATAACCTCGATCAAATCAGAAGGCGAGGGATATGGTGTTCACAAACAGTTTGCGTGTAGATGCATCCCAAACAAGGGTATGAGCCGTCCCTGCCGCGAGTTCATACGCAGTAGAACGAAGAGCCCTGACGTAGTTAGGAAACAGGGCTAGAGCATCAAAAGTAATGCAGACGGCAGGAGTAATGAAGCCACAGCAAAACTTACGGGAGGGTACGCTCGAATGCATCGCAAATGAGGTCTCGCTCTTCACGGGCTAGGCTCCAGAATACTTGTTCACCGCAGGCGTCTCCAAGGCGGATTCCTGGAACAATGTTCCAGACAATGGTGTGCAGAAAGCCACCCGGAACACGGTCCGTAACTCTTTGTTGTTCCTGCTTACTATCAAACAGGCTTGGAGTGCAAGTAACGTTTTGTCTCGAAAACTGCTGGAAGGCAGTGACTTCTAGGGTGATATGCTGCCTGGCCTGCCGAGCACGTTCCCAGGCGCCCTCCGACTCTGTTCCCACAATGGGAATTTGTTTATAGACCCGCATAAAAGCCTGCTGAATAGCGCCACGGTGATGCCTTTGTACAAGGAAGCGAGCGCAAGCATATGGACGAGCATCAAAATTTGCTGCGTCCTCGGGTTCCCCAGGGGCGATGTGCTCGTTAATTTGAGATACGATAGTCCACTCAGCAATGTTTAAGCAGAGTCGTGCTCCCGCTCCGTATTCAGCATTAGCAAAGTAGACTGGCTGCGTCATCGTGACAGCGAAGTAGCAGCAGTGATCTGTGGAGTGGGGATGGCAAACACGTCGGGTAATTCGAGGTAGTGTGTACCACCGGTAAGACACAAGCAGATATGTAAGACTCAAACAGAAACGAGAGGAGGGTGACAGAAGGCAAGTTGCGAACCAAGAGAGAGGGAGTTACGGTGGTGATGAGGAGGGGGTGAGAGGGTGAGAGAAGGGGGAGGATATAGACCACACGGAAGAGAAGTCCGTGGGATCAGCTGACCTCTTTTCTAGCAATGTTCAATACTAGGTTCTTTAAGTGGGAGGAAAAAAGATAGAACAATGAACAATGCATCAAGAAAAGCGTGTATCAGTCACCCCCACAACCTATAA
Organism: Aspergillus aculeatus ATCC 16872; assembly: GCF_001890905.1. Taxonomy (NCBI): domain Eukaryota; kingdom Fungi; phylum Ascomycota; class Eurotiomycetes; order Eurotiales; family Aspergillaceae; genus Aspergillus; species Aspergillus aculeatus. The sequence continues at coordinate 1,986,846 of NW_017962980.1, forward strand.
CCTATAGTGAGTCATGTGATACAAATGACAACCCCCTCAGACTCTACTCCTCATGCGACCGCTGGTCCCCATTCAATGAGACCTCGTAATCTTGTCCCCGGCTGCCACTTTTCGACGAGGGCTCCAGCTGCGTCAACGGCAGTTCGCTCTCGGTGTCGCGCATGCGCTGAAACGCCCGCGCCGATGGCCCGGACTGCGCCCCAGTCTGGGACGAGTACGCCGCCTTGGCCGACGAGAAGACACCGGGGAAGGCGGCCTTGAATACCGGGCGCATCATGGGGACGCAGGCGTTGAGGATGGCGAGCGCAGGCTCAGCGACACTCCAGAAGGCCGCCCAGATCATGCTATACGAAAGGTCGGCAAAGTCGACAGTCGTGAGAACGCGGATGCGGATGATGGTGATGGCGGAAATGCTTCCTTTCTGTCAGTTTTCGGTCTGTTCTTCGAGTTGAAATGCAAGAAGGTGGCGGGCGACTCACAACAAGCCCATACCGAATATACCATACAATGCCAGCTTTGTGGCCGTCGAGGTCTGCAGCTTCCAGATGTGATGCACGGGCAGGGCCATGATGACCAGATCGGTGACGAGATTGAAAGCGCCAATCGTCGAGAATGCCACGTTCATGCTCGCGCAGTGACCGGGGAGCGTCGAATTCCAGTTCTTCTCAAAGGGCTGACAGATCAGGAAGATCTGGAGCATGCTGCCCACCCAGTAGGCCGCTGCACAGCCCATGCACACCCGCGCGGCGATGCGGAACCCGCGCGTGACGAAGATGCGAAGGTAGAAGAAGAGATAGGAGAATTTGGCGAGGACCATGCAGTTGTAGTAGACGATTTGGTAGACGATAAGCATCTGTGCTCGTCAGTGACCGTTGCCATTGCTCGGAACTGGATGTAGAACCCACTTTGAAAATGAGAATGGCGTTCTCGGCGGGAATGGCGGTGATGTGGTGGCGCATTCCCACGCGTGCATAGTGGTAGTGCATCGCTAGCATGCCATAAGTGTTGAGCTAATCAGGAACCCAGCTGTCAGTTCGCATGTCCATCAGAGATTCCTCGAGGCCCTCGTACCATCGACCCGACGATACAAACATCGTCCCACCAGATCTTGCTGCGTCGGATTCGCCGCGAGATGAAGCGCAACACAATCGCCAGCGTGCTCACGGCCACCAGCACCGTGTTGGCGATGAGCTGGTCGCGCACTATGGCATATTCGAAGACATTGTAGAACTGCATGGCCATGCGAACACCTGGGTGCCATGCATGATGGGTGACTTGCAAGACAGAAAGAAATTCAACCCCATCGCGACCAGGAGTCGTGCGGCAATTCGGTACTTGAAGAGAATCCGCGAAACGCACGTGCAACGATAACCCAACAATGGGGGGGGCCAGACACCGATGATCATTGCGTTTTGTATCGTTTTTTGTCAGGACAAGCGAAAGCCACGGACATCCACCGAGGACGGTTCGGTCCTGCGAGTCAGCCAAGTGGAGCCCGGCACTGGCGGATTGTCGCATGGCACAACGGTTTTTGGCAGAGATTGGCGTGGCTAAACATGGCTAGGCATGGCTAGACATGTCAAAGGGGCAGAGCCAAAACCACCGGCGCTGTCAACCATGTGGATCGCGCGCTTGTTCCGCAGCCAATCCCAACCCTAATAACCGCCTCAAAGTCACCAAAGGCGTTGCCCAGCGTTGCCCAGCTCCACCACGCCATGTCAATCTCAATCCTAATTCTCTCTGCAGGCCGTGACAGCGCCCCATTTTTCTTGATCCTGCGCTTGCTTGCACTTGCCTGCTCGGGCTTTGTTCACCCCTTAGTCTCGGCGACTTAGCAGTTATTTCATGCCGCCCCCCCCTGCAGTGGTTCCTTTCCCTCGGGCGTTCTTTCCAGATAAACCGCAAGCTGATTTGTCGACAATAATGACTGCCGCTAAATCCTATGACTACGTGGTTGTCGGAGCGGGAACCAGCGGGCTGGTCCTCGCCTCCCGACTCACTGAGGATGCCGGCGTCAACGTGCTCCTGATTGAGGCCGGGGCCAACCGCATGGGCGATCCGCGCATCGAAACCCCTGGCTTTTTGAGCACGTTGTATGGGAACCCCGACTTCGATTGGGATTACATGAGTGAGCCGCAGGTGTGTAGCAGTATATTGTCTCCGTTGCCTTTCTGTTTGTGACCATACTGACTATGTAGGTAGATCCATGTGAATAACCGGCAGATCGCCCAGCCGCGCGGTCGCGTAGTGGGGGGCACGTCGGCCATGAACTTTTCGGTGGTGATGTACCCCTCAGAAAGCAATTTCGCGGCCTGGAAGTCGCTGGGCAACGAGGGCTGGGGTCCCGAGGATATGGCGCCCTACCTCCGCAAATTCCACACCTACACGCCTCCGTCAGAGGCGACGTCGACCTTGCTGTCGCTGGAGCGCTACATGAGCCCGGAGAACCAGGGTACCAGCGGACCGGTTCCCATCACCCTACCGGATGTCTATGGGCCGTTCAACCAGGCCTGGGACGAGGCCTTTGCCCGGCTGGGCTGGCGCACAGATGCGGATCCCATCGCCGGTCGCAAGATTGGCGCTTTCACCGCACCGTTGACGGTTGATGGGAAGACTGGTCAGCGCGGATATGCGGCAGCGTACTACTCGCCAGAGGTAGCGCAGCGGCCGAATTTGGACTTGTTGACTGAGACGATGGTGGAAAGGGTGTTGCTAACTGAGGTGGATGGGGAAGTAGTCGCGACCGGTGTGCAAGTTAGAGCCAAGGACGGTGAGCGTCAGGAGATTCCTGCTGCACGAGAAGTCATTCTTTGTGCGGGAAGCTTGAATACCCCCCAACTGCTGGAGTTGTCCGGCATCGGCCAGCGCGAGTTGCTGGAGAAGCACGACATTCCAGTCATTCTCGACCGCCCCGGCGTGGGAGAGAATCTGCAGGATCACTGTTTGGCAAGTATCAACTTTGAAGTAGCAGACGACCAAGTGTCCGGCGATATCATGCGAGACCCGAACGTAGTGCAGTCATTGATTCAGCTCTACGAGCAAACGCGCGGAGGCCCCTTGTCCGGCATGCCCATCAGTATGGCGTATCTGCCTCTGGTCGACCACGACGGCCAGCTCTCCCGCGAGAAAGTCCACGAGTTGCTCGATCAGCACCTTGATCAGGAGGCGGCAGATCTTCCGCCTGCGCAGCAGAAGCAATTTGCGCTGCAGCGGGAGCTGCTTCAGGCGGGCCACAATGCCTCCTCGCAGTACATGCTCATGCCAATCCAGACGCATATGCTCCCCGGCGTTACGACGCTTGCTGACGTCCTGGCCAAGTCGCTGCCGGGCAACTATCTCACTGTGATGGTTCTGCACAACCATCCCTTTTCGCGCGGCTCGGTGCACATCCGCTCAAGGAACGTGGAGGACAAGCCCGTCTTTGATCCGAACTACCTCTCTCACCCGCTGGATCTCGAAATCCTGGCGCGACACGTCCAGTTCCTGGATCAAATAGTCGCGACGGAGCCGCTTGCGAGCATGCTGAAGCCCCAGTCTCGGATTCCCCAGGGGGTCGTCGATTATAGCAACCTCGACAAGACCAAAGAGGTGGTCAAAGAGCGCCTGTACACCTGCTTCCATCCGGCGGGCACCTGCGCCATGATGCCGGCGGAACTGGGAGGTGTGGTCGACTCGCAGCTCAAGATTCACGGCACGCGAAACCTGCGCGTGGTTGATGCCAGTATCTTCCCATTAGAGCCGGCTGGAAATATCCAGGCCACCGTTTATGCGGTGGCTGAACGCGCGGCCGACCTGATTCGGGGGCACTAAATACTGGAAATACTGTACAAATTATATGGCTTAATCCGCCATGGGAACGTGATCCATAAATAAACTTGTTGTGTGATGTCCGTAAATGGAAAATGAGCTGTCTTGGCTAGTACGGAGCTTCGGACGCGCCCGTTGCGACCGGGAAGTAGGTTTATTTCGATCATCCATGAGAATCCTTCGACGCCCACATTCCTAGTTCTGCCTAGTCGCTGGCTTGGTACCTTGTAGTCTCCACTGCACACAGGCACACAACTGGTAGAGGGTGGACAAGATGGGTGTGGCGACACCCCTCCTCTGTGCCTCGCGAATTACCTCGCCCATGATCACTTCGTGCTCCAGGAAGTTGCCCTAGCAATCAATGAGCCGATGTCTACTTCACTTGCAGGCTTGATAACTCACCTTTGCCATATCCTTCTGCATGCTGGGGTAGATCTTCCTCTCCGGGGGATTCTTCGCGAGTGTTGTCGCGATGGTTTCTTGAGGGAGGTCAATGCCGGCTGCGTGTGCGACCGTGAGAACCTCGGTCATGGCAGGAATGAGCAAAGTGTCCAGTGCGTTGCCGGCAGTCTGGAGATCACCGGTGCTTAGCCCCGTCAGCGCAGAGATGGGATTGAAGGCTGCGTTGTAGACCAGCTTGCGCCACCGCTCTCGCTGCACGTTCGGTTCGTGGTAGCAGTTAGTCTTTCCCCCAGCGCTGTAGATTTCCACGAAGTGAATCGCCGCATTTGTTTGGGCATCGATCCGGTCGGACGGACCACAGAAGGCACCGATTTGCAGGTTGTCATGGTCGATCTGTTCGATCAGGCCCGGGCCGATCTCGTGCGCATCGTTGCGGCTGATTCCTGAGAGGATGATGTTCGCCGGAAAGCGTTTAGCGAACGGCTTTTCAATGTTCAGCCCGTTCTGAATAAGGACGATGACGGTCTGCGCGGGAGTCACTGCAGGAGCGATGATGTCGCAGATGGAAGGGCCGATATCGGGGATGTTCTTGGTGGTGCAGACGATGTAGTCATAGGGCGCCACGTCGCCGGCACCGATCACGGGCACCGCATTGACAACTAAGTATAGGTTCAGTATTGTATCGCCATCGAAAGACACAAGTTGGTGACTCTATATACCGGAGGTTGGATGCCAGTTGCGGATGTGGCCATGATCACAGGAAAGGATCTCAAATCCCCGATCGGTGACGGTCTGGAAATTGGACCGAAGAACGGCGGTGACTTCGGCTTGACCACCGCATTCCAGATTGAGGGCAGCAAGGGTGCCAATGCCTCCACTTCCCAGGAGGAGTACGCGAGTCTTTGCCATGGTGAGGGTGGCATACGATGGTTCTTTATGACGGTTCATAAAGATCGGCTGCGGAGAGTGAGGGGAAACCGAGAGGTCACGTGGCGGGAGCGGGGGATGATCGGAGAGTCGGAGAGTCGGAGAATGGCTTACCTCGGCTTGAAGTACGAGGAGCGATGCAGGATGCGCAGATTCCGACTAGAAAACAGACCCGCAGAAAATGTCCAGTCGCGGATCCCAGAAACTATCAATATCCCAGTCCAGCAAGGTATTGAAATTGTGGACCGCATCGAGCAAGTCTTGCACGCCGCTGGCGCCCGCAGGTGCATTCGCCGTCTCGCTCGGCGCAACTAACTCCCTCGATGTACCACAGCTAGGATCGATAATCTCGTCCAGAATTCGGGTGAACTTGGCCTTGACTTGCTTGCAGAACTCGAAGTTCCCACTCCCCGGTCGGGCGACCCAACTGAGACACGAGACATACACCGTCAATTCCCGAATCAGCTCTGCCCGCGAGAAGCCCGGAACAGCCGTCAGTGGGGAGGTCGACGAGCGGTGCAGCATTTCAGTGCAGAGAAGCTGGACACTCGGAAGGCCGTATTGAAGGAACTGTTCCTCTGGTTAGTGTTCAGTTGCATCGTGCTGGATCAGTAGAATCATACAAGATGGGTGAAGTCGTTCCGAATCTCTCGGAGTCGCTCGCGTTCGTCGTTGATCACGAGAATGGTGCTTAGAATGTCTTTGGCCACGATGAAAACATTCGTGGACCGGTCGCCTGAGATGAGTCGATGTAACAAGAAGATCGAATGCAGATAATCTAGATTGAGCGTAAGGAGAACCAGAAGTTGATGGCTGTGCATCGAAGTTGGGGAATGCCACATGTCGACCGAGTACTTCATATGGCTTGGACAGGTATCCCACATGACCGCTAGCCTCTGGAGCACATCTCTAAAGAATAATCAGTCGTCTGTCTAAACCTTAAGCGCCTCATCGGACATACTCAGCTTGTCTGACCAGATTGGCGCCGGTCACCCCCAGATGCAGCTCCAACACTTCCTCGCGGATCTTGGCAAGGAGAAGACGTAACCGTATGGTTGTGGCGGGTCGATGCTTTCTATCTACATTCCACCCGTGCTCGTCGATCGATCGAAGGCTTGACTCGTGTTCGTCGGGGTCAGGGTCCTCATCAAGATCCAACGGAGGTTCTAATATGCAATAGTGTCGATTCATCAGTGGCGGGCGACCGAGAGCCGTCGCGATGGTTTTGTCCATGGTGTACACCACTGCGAGACATGCCCTACGCCACTGATGGACAAATACTGGCGCTTGCTCTCGCGGGACGTCGTTTCGATGCATGCCGGTCGCATATATACAGGAGCATAACTCTCCCAGCGACGAATACAACCTGCGACCTATGTCCGTATTAGCCGCATTTGTCGGTGTCATGCCGAGTCTGTGAACTGACTGGAATCGCCAAACCGGCTGACAGCAAGAAGCATCTGGTAGTATTTTAGAGATACGAGTAATTCGTTGACGAGCGGCAGGGCGTCAGTCAGAAGCGACAGATGTTCGGTGATCTCTAGGACCTGAGGCAGAATCTCACTCTTCCCGCGCTGCTGTGCGTCGATCAGTGTCACAGTGTGCTCAGGAATATGGATCAACGCCAGACTCGCGAGCGTGATGACAGCGCCTATCAGCTCCCACCGAAGATTGACTCCAGTTATAGCCTGGCACAGATCCGCCGCTCTCATCTTATGGGAGGTGGTGAGAGGTTTATAGGTGTTCTCGAAGATCCGAACCACCATGCGCAGACGGGCGGCATCCTCGCCCATGGAGTTCTGATCACAGATATCCCAGAGGTGGCTCAGCGCCGGCAGCATAACTGTCCGCGGGATGATGGGCATACGACTCAGTCCATAGATGTGCTCAGTCAGACACTGGAGGAGGCGGGACTCTCGACCGAAGAAGTCCAGGATCCGCAACCCCAGCTCAAGCTGTCTCGGTTCAATGGTGTATTTGCCCAACTCCGAAGGCGAATCGGAGGTGCCTTGACTCTCCCTCAGGAGGTATCGGTAGCTGGTGGGACCCAGAAAGCCGGTACTCTCCATCGAGGGGGTGTTGACGACTACTGGCTGGGCGGGCAAGGCATCACGACTGGTGGCCTCAGGCGACGAGTTCGCAGTGGCTCTGTGGTTGGACATTTAGCTTCAGCTATCAGAGGAAAGGACAAAAGTCACTACTCGCAGTGGCACGGAGGCAGAGTTCCGCGACCTCGCTTGGAGGGGATCGGAACCACGGTGAAAGGGGCGAAATGTTTTGGTCATTGGGGCGACCAGATACACACAGGCAAGGTTCTTGGCGCTGCATCGGCCGCATTTGGGCCACACGTGGTCGCATCGTGTCTTCAGTTTGCGACATGGCTCGCAGGCTTGTCTTCGACCGTTCCGCCGTAGGGACTGAGATGAAGGAGAGTCCATGTATGTGAAGGAGCTGGTCTAGACAACAAGATGAGGATTGTGGAAGGTTGTGGAAGATTGTTGGTGTTGCTGCGACGGTTTAGTCAGATTGAAGAGACTCGGCCCCGGATCGGATTTACGGCATCGGGTGTAGTAAGTCTGGATCACGTGCTCAGGTTCCTCTTTCCACCTCATTCACCACATGGGCATGCTATCTGAAGCATTCGAATTGTGTAAATGAAGTATCAAAGTATTGAAAGTATGAGGGACAGCCAGTGAGTACCCCCCCAGCACAAAGAGATGAGTACTAGATAGTTTGGTCTGATGTCAACCAGCAAATGATTAACGAAGGAGGGAAACATATATCCTCGCCAGGTACTCCGTACGTGGGTAGGACTGGTGGACGCTGAGGCAGCAATTTTATTCAACATTCGACTATTGGCAAGCCCCAGCGACATGAATATCTCTGAGCAGCTCTCTCAATTACTAGTACAGCTATCCCAGAAGAGGAACCTGAAATTTTTGTCCAGTAATATTGAGCGGCGAGCACCACCACGTGGAAGCCTGAGGCTGAAGCAGCAAGGCTGACAGGCTAGCCCGATGTGGACGAGCATGTTTACAGGTGCCTAAAGATCCTCATGCCACTTTCATCTCAGGCGTGAATAGGTCTATACAGACTTTTACGGATTAGTCTGAATACGAGCTCGAAAGACCGTGACGGCTTGGCTTGAACCAAGATCGCCATCCGCCAAGGGTCTTGGGAACTAGCCCCAAGCTATTGACCTCACCACTCTACAGCCTGCGTACATCGCCAGAATGTCAACATATCTAACAAAGCCTTGAGCTCAATAGAAGGCCACTTGAAGCTATGAACTGAGCCAGAGATCTTATTTCGGCTCCTAGAAAGCACGATATAACTCGATCAATATTCCTGCCGAGCAGCTGCATCCCGAGACACCATCCAACAAGAGCATAAGCCGGGCAGGGCTGAGATTCCACGCAGGGCAAGGGTGGCCCCTTGCATAAGATGCTGGACCCTGTCAGCGCGGAAGAGGGATTGCGCAGTCGGAATCTGCCCTGGAGACGCGCCGATGCAGCTGTCGGGGGCCGAAGGGAGACGTTGGCCCCCAATCCTCGGGGCCGTTTGAGAGACATTCTGCTGCACCGGATACAACCTCGACCAAGCTCCAATTGCAGACACTGTCTCGCCTTGTGCAACAGAGGTATAAAGACTGCAAGATGCGTCGCGGTTGAGGTTGAATTCATCACCCATTCACCTCATCTACCAGCTCCCAGCTTCACTGTCGCTCTTTTACAGCTCCACTGCGTGGGTCACCGTCACTCTTTCATTCCACTCTTTCAACTATCTTTTCTATACTTTATCCAACTCCAACATGAAGCTCTCCATCAGAAGCATTCTCGCCGTCGCCCTGACCGTGGCCAGCTCCGTGACTGCTGCCCCGACAGCAGTGGAGGAGCGAGCTCTGCAGGAGCGTGCGTCGAACATCATCATCGGCTACCGCACCGTGAGCAAGGTACGCCGCTTCAGAACCTATCCACATTCCAGTTGCCACGACCTATTCTAACAACTCCCTAGGACCAAGCCGCCAAGTACAACAAAGCCGGCACCCTCACCTACGAGGGCAACCGCGCCAACATCCAGCTGGGTGAGGGCACCTATCTGACCGCAAACCGCGGAGGATGGGCTGGTTCCGCCACCGACTGGTAAGCAATCTCTCCCTCTTGCCCTTCGTGCTGCCAGCACTGATAGAGGAAAGGTACTGTGTCATTTACGCCGACAAGACCAAGTTCGCCGCGGCCACCAAAGCGTGGATCCCCGAGACATACGGCACTGACGGCGAGATCTGGTACAAGAAGGACAAGATTGACGCCTACATCAAGGCGGAGAAGAGCACCTGGACCCCCGCCGAGACCGTTCGCGTCTCCAAGATCGACGGCGACGACCACACCTACCAGCTCGTCGTGCCGCCCAAGCTGTCGGGCAGCAAGAGTCTGCTGGGGAAGTGGAGCAAGGGCCCGCTGGATATCTCCGTCACTTGTGCCGAGAAGAAGGAGAGTTTGCCGGATTCGACGGTCAACTATGCTACCTTCAACAACATCGTGGGGACGGCGCAGTAGGGAATGACGCCGTCAAGAGGAGGCGGTTTAGGGAGCCCTGCTATCGTGCTGCCGGGGTCGGGGTCCAGGGGGTGGGCTGCTCTGGGGAAATCCGATCATTGTTTGAGATCGCTGACTTTGGATGTACTTGACTCATTCTGGTGAACAATAATTGTTCAAGCTGTTGAAGAAGCATGCACTTGCGGGACCATTGTAGACGTTTGCTGAGTGCCGCCCAGCAAGCTGTACCTCATCGTCTCTCGCGGCACTCTCTAGTAAACCACAAGGTGTAGAAGCAAACCACGACAACAAACATGGAATGATGAGAGGTAGAAAGTAGATGATGGGTTTCAGAATCTAAAGTAAGCCGGTCAATCGTGAATGTTTTAAATCATGTTATTCGCTGCGAGATCGTTCCTGGTCAGTAGACGTGGCAGGTTCAATTTAATGTGTGATTTGCCGTGCAGAGTGCACCAGATACATGACACTTGCCCTGCAAGACTGGATTAAACAGGATTCTATTTTAGCACAACTGCATCAATTGAGACAGAGTATCAGGCTCATATACTAATTCCGAAGAGGAGAAACGAATGACAGGAATAAGTCACAACTGGACAGACGTAGACTATTGTAGATGTGAAAGGAGACAACAGCGACTCCCCACACCGATTTCCAGAACAAGCCCCAGTCCGTCGGACTTCATCGGATAGCAGCCGGTGATATTGCCGGGCTCGGTGAAAGAGACAAAATCGCTTACTGTTCAGAAATGAACACAGTGCTAGGGGCAGAAGAGGTGCAGACGCGGCCGCTGCCGCTGCTCTTGCAGTCGAGGAAGAGGTTACCGACGCCCCATTGACCAGGCGAGTAGTCGCCAGAACCCCTATCGCAATCATTAGTCGGTGACATTCTGGCCTCATTTTGTTTGTGTATGACTTATCAGGACGGCGGGCTCAAGGCTAGATACTTACTGGATGTCATACGAGTACATGATAGCAACTTCGAAGCTCGAAAGACCGGAATCGATGAGGTTGAACAGGTACTTGCTGTCACTGCAAGCAGTGGCTGCAGTGGACAGGTAGGTGAGCTTGGGGTTCTGAGCCGTGCAGCTCACATGCTTGTCGCCATCGGCCAGCTTAAAGGAGACATCGGTCACCTTGTTCGCGGCGCTGATGTCAATCTTGGCGTCGGTGACAGTCAAGGTACCAGTAGTGGCGTCGGTGTCGTCCCCGTAGGAGGGAGCAGCGAAGGCAGCGGAGTAGCCAAGAATGGCGGTAGCGGTAACGGTAGTGAACTTCATTTTGAGAGTTGAGAGAAAGGGTTCTGTCAGGCTTTGAAGACTTTGGGATTCAGACGATGCAGTTGCTGATGAAGAAGTAGGATTGAAGGTGCTACAAGCATCTCTTTATACCTTTCCCATAGGCGCCAAAGTGAGTACCTTCTCGGCTTTCCCAAGTCGCTCTTGATAGCATACTTGGGAAATACAACGTTACACCTGGTAGCAGTGGAGGGTATCCGAGAACCTTGGGGTCGAATCATTTGATGTGCAGAGTCTCTGAGCCAGTAATCACTATATCAGGGCCACTGGAAATCCAATGTAAGCCTTTGATACGGAGGTTGTTTCCCAATTCAGGGAAAGCTCCGGTTGACCCAACATTAGTTGTATGGATGTTGTCTGCCTCTTAGTGAATAAATCTATAAATGTTCACATACTCGGAGGTTATGCTTGTACAAGGAAGGTGACCCCACATTAATGATGCACCCTCTCATGATTTGTTACAAGACCTTCATAGTAAATACTTCCACGTCTTATCTGTCTCGTAGCCCAAAGGCTTCTTGTTTGATACCCGTTATTATCTACATGTTTCCAGCTAGTAGGCGAAAGACAATCACACTTATACAAGCACTGCCGCCCAGGAGCATGGGCCTACAACAACAACAACAACAACAAGACGAAGAAGAAGAAGAAGAAGAAGAAGAAGAAGGGGTATTGAACTTCGGAGGATGAGCCGAATTCCTATCACTGTGCCACAGTGTCCTCGTGGGTAAATTGATGTCTTAACAGCGGTGGATCCGCGTATAGACCTTGTCTCAGATTGCCTCCACTCTGCGGGGACAAAGAATGTTGGCAAACCAGACGCGGGCTTCAAACCCTGCAATTGAGAACCGTGACATGTTTAACCACCGTGTACTGAAGTGATAGTTATTTAATCTGAAGTAGTGGTAAAGAGACATAGCTCCTGGACTAAGAATACTAAGGACACTTTTCAGTAAGAGCCAAGTATCGGCGAAAAGGGATCAGATTCGGGGCTGACACTCATTATTCGAGAGCCTTCTCCTAGTAAGGTCGGTAGTGCATTATAGCAGCATAGTATGGGTGGTGAACAGGTCGAAATGTCTATTTATCATCCTCTATTCAAGCTGTCACCAAACCACGCACCCAAGTAGCAGAGAAACGAGCAGAAAGAGGAAAGAAAACAATAGGCTTGGGATCACAGTGCTGATTACGGAGTGGACAATTAGAAATGATGGCGGCTGGGTCGTTCAAGTGCTTCGGGCTAGCACCATGGGCGATTTGTTTGATTGAATCATGACTTCCGGGCTCAGTTCTGGCCTAGGTACTGAGTTTCATATACATACCATATTACGGCCAGTCTCATGCGATCCAAAGACGCCACAGTTCTACAGGCCACCATAGACAGAACAGGCGCATTCTTTCTCAATCCATTGCGTTATCATGAAGGGGATACACACCACAGCCAGAGGGAGTGATCATTGCTATTGATCTCCAATCTCGGAAACATTTTCAGGCCCAACATCATGAAGTAAACAATCGTTCCAACCTCTTCGCCAGCGCCACACACTTATTATCCACATAGATAGTGTAGTAATGCGACGCGAGAACCACCACCGTGCCCAAAATAAATCCAGACACCCACCAGGCCACATGGAATGCGAACGGATCATCTCGCAGGGCCTCCGCGCTAGTCAGGTACGGGTTCCCGCTCGCCATCAGATACACAAAATCCCGCAGGGGATTGCGCCACAGCTGGTAAATGGTCTCGTGGAGCAGATACAGCGAGAACGAGATTCTGCCCAGATACTGCACGGGCCGGGTGTTGAGGGGCCGTTGCAGCCACGGGGACTGGGCAATCGCATAGACCAAACACGCGGCGCCCACGGACTTCCAGCACCACTGGTAGATCTCCCACCGGTCCTTCCACTTGGCAGGCTGGAGGGTAGCGAGGAACCGGTAGCCCGGGGGCAGCTGGCCGTCGCTGCCGAGGCAGAGGAGATAGTATCCGACCACGAAGGTGAGGATGGTGATCGTCCGGGAGAGAGTGAAGAGCTTTCGTAGCGAGGACCGGATCCTGCATTGCGTGGTGGGACAGGACGACCGAGACAGTTTCTCCTCGTCGTCGAGGTCGTCATCTGCCATCGCGCTCGCCACAGTGGTAGTGTTGGTTGCCCGCTCCGCCAGCCACAGGCCCCAGATAAATCCGAAAATGTCCCAATTGCCAGCCCATAGGAAGAACCCAGCCAGGAGTGGCAGAGCCCAGAGTCGGAGCTTGGGACGCCATGCCGACAATCCGACAGTCAGTAGATACACCACGTTGGATCCGCGGAATTCTAGAGGCATAGTCCAGAGTTGGCCGTTCAGACCGCCGCGATATTCAAAGGCGATGACATTGATGCTATCGGCCATGTAGCCACACAACCACTTAACATGGGCCCACGGGTGGGTCCAGGGTTGAAGTCCATCAAGAAACCCCTCGTCGAAAGTCCAGTGGTACAGATCGAAGTAAAACAAGACCTGGCTCAGAGTGGCCAGGACAAACACTGGCAGATAGATGCGAAAGAGGCGCCGCACGATGGCGGAGGTCACTCGCGGCAGAAACTGCGGGCTGTGGCGGGCTTTGAGTAGACTGACGGAGATGGCAAAGCCGGAGATCACCATAAACAGGGTCACCATCGAATGGGCGGAGAAAAGAATGCGGATGGGCGGAAGCTGCACCAAGTGCCGATTGGCCTCGGGGGGATCAGCCCAGAAGGAGACGAAAGGGTGCCAGACATCGCTCATAAAGTAGTGGTCAAAGGCCACAATCGCCGCTGCGATGCCGCGAAGGCCATCCAGCCACTGGATGCGGTCATGGGCAGTCATTCTATGCAGGCAAAATTCGAGCCGGACATGGTCAACCGACGGAATTGTCACAATGTCGCAGAGGCATGGATGAATCTTCAGCGGCTGAGCCCCTTTTTAATGGGGGTTCAAAAGCAAGCACCATCTCGTATTGAGGCTCGGCAAGACCCTGAAAATGGAGTCAGCCTCACCAATTATGGACACGAGGGACCCTGGAGTGCACTAGTCTTCGAATGAGAGAGCCGTCAGTGGCTGGAAATTTAGGCAAGCAGGCACCAAAACTGCTTTAATTAGAGCCTGCAAAATTGCAGCCATGGATTTGAGCAGTGCACAGGCCCACCACGTCCAGACCCCTTGCCCCACCGACAGTGTGGGCTGCAGTCATGACGAGGTCCAGGTGTATGGAGCATACAGAGGGATGATTTTACTGCAAATCACGACAGGGATGAAAGGGCTATCTCGATAAGCGACCCATCGTTCATAGAGAGATTATTGTGATAGTTACACAATGCAGCTGAGGTTGTTCAGATTCCACAACAGATCCATGTTGTCACGTTTGCAACGTTTGCTCAGCCTGACTCGGATTCGGACTTTCTCCGATCCGCTTCGACCCGACCGGCCAGCAAACACAGCAAACACGGTAATTCCACCAAACACACCAAACAGTGAATCAGTCGGCATTCCACAGCGGAATGACGGCAAAGCCGGAGACTCCATCCTCAAAGGTAAGGCAAGTGTCTACATTCTCCGGAGTGAATGTGCCCACTGCCTCCCCGCTGCACGTGCTATCGTGGTACGCCACAATCTTCCACCCCAGGTTGTTGACCGTCGTCGCCGCGTACCAGTAGTACTCCACCCCCAGATTGAGATAGTAGCAGTCCTGCGGATCGTTGAGAGTCAGGTAACCCCCGATCGTCGAGCAGTTGTTGTTCAGGCTGGAGACCTGCAGCTGCACCTCAAAGTCGGAGGGGATGGGCCAGGATGAGTCGGCCGGAATGGAGGTGACGCTGCCGGTCAGGTTGGAGAGCAGATGTCCATCGTAGTTGGCGATGTGCTCCTCTGCGGCACTATCAGCACGGAGCAATCTTCGGCTGGGGAAGAACTCTTACCCAGGTTCAAGGTCGTGTTCTTGTCGTTCGTGGCGTAGGTGGCCTCACAGTAGCATTGCAGAGTCGCTCCCTCATCGAGCAAGATGCAGTCGCTGCAGGACTGCGAATACGCACCGCTACGGGACTCAACACTCGACGTCGACGCATGGGGCAGGACGAGGAACTTACTCGGTTTTCCACTAATAGCAGTAGGTCAGCACAAGCCTTGACGACCAGAATTACCACAAGAAGAGGAAAGAGGAGAAACATACCGCTAGCGTGGCTTCGCTGTTAGTGATCTTGTTGGGGAGGTAGACACTACTGGTGATAGTTCCACTCCCGTCGCTGGTCGGACAAGTGCCCACCAGCCAATTTTCCTTGAGATAGATATCGGTGCAATCGTCCGCAAAGCCCTGGCTATGCACCGCGGTGCACAAGCCAGCAATCAGGAGAATGGCGGGGGTGAGTTGCATCTTGAACAGCGAGGAATGCTCCAGCGACTTGTCGACTGCTCATCTATTGCGTTGAACCATCTTTATATACAGCAACATGAGGCTGATACTGTAGGTATCGACATGGTCTGCGCGCATTATTGACTGGGATCTGATTTTGGTCAGGAACTACAAATCCCTCTCTCGAAGGTCCGACGATCCTGCAGGACTTGAGATGGCTCGAAACGGGCGTCGCTCCGGAATTTGGTCAAGAAATAGATTAGAGTCCAATTAGTGCTTATCTCAGCCCGCACAACAGGGTGCATTTGAGGACGACGCGGCCGGAGCAGGAGCAGCAGGATGAGCAAACACCGATAGAACTGCGTCATATTGAAGGCCTGAATTGGTTACCTTGTGCCATGAAGAATAAGTTTTGAGCTTGTCAGGAGGAGAAACAGCTGCTTATATTGACGTCAGAATGAGCTTCTTTTACACCTCAGCGGTGCAACCTCATTCAGCGGCCCTGAAAGTGAATAGGTATAGGTACAAACTTCATCCTACAGACCGCGTCAGCTCCCCGTCCCGCGGAACCCATAAGCATCAGCAGAATTCTGCAGGAGCGAACGGTGGGGCGCACTTGAAAAACTCCGGACTCCGGCGCTCCCACACCTTCAGGCTGAGCTCAAGGACCACGATGCGAGGGCCCGAGCTGACGGTTGTCATGCTCCGAAGGATGTGAGAGATATTATATGCCATTCGGACATTTACGGTGGTGGCTTATGGGCTTTCTCCGCCGTGCACTGTGCAGTGAAATTACACTCGGTGCTCCCCCTGCAGCACAACGGCGACAAGAAGGCTGGGAAGCGGGGTTCGGTGGCGCTAAACAGGACTAACGCGTCACGGAGAATAGTCCGGTTCTGGCCGACCATGCCCCGGGGTTTACTTCTCGTTGCGCTGGGTACTCGATTGCTGATGTAAATTCTTCAAGCTACATGATAATACATTCAACGCTCAATTCTGATCATTGCAGTCATCATCATGGCTGCTCTGTCACCCCAGACCTCTCTGCGGCCCCCACGCGCCGCACAAAATCCCCCGCTTGTCGAGCACAAGCCTCCGCTTCCTGATGGAACCTCATAATCCAGCCAATCATGAGGACGTCGTGAGGCACCTTCTCCTCCACCACCAGCGCAATCTGTGATTCATTGCCGGCTAATTCCTGGAACCGTCGGACCAGCTCCTGGTGATCAGGGAACAGAACCTCACGACCTCCCGTGATGATCAACACGGGCGAGGGGAGTATGAACGGATGGAGGATGGGTGCCACGTACCGCTCCACCGTCTCTGTGATGGCCAGGTCGCGCAGGAACTGCCGTGCGCCCCAGGTGGGAAACGAGCCTGGGATGTACTCGGTACCGTAGTTTTCGCTCAGGGTCCAACTGTCCGGGTCCACTGCGGCGGGGACATCGCACCATGGCGACCAGAGCCAGCTGCACTGTGGAGGCGGGAGTCGGGACGGGTCGTCGTACTCGACTATGTAGCGCAGCAGGGCCAGCGCAAGATGTCCCCCTGAGCTATCGCCGGATAGCACGATGCGAGATGGAGGGATCTGTAGGGTGTGAATGAGGTAGACATACGCAGCGAGGGTATCCTGTAGCTGGGCCGGAAATCGGCCGTTCGGGTGGCAGGCGAGTCGGTATTGTAAGCACAAGATGTGACTGGCCGCTGTGTGGGTGAGAAGTGTCTTCGCGAGGAAGTTGCAGGAGGAGGTGCGTCCATCTCCCAGCACGTACGAGCCACCGTGGAGATGTAACACGACGTATTGTCCATCAGGAATGGAGGTGGCGCCAATGCAAGGTTCGGGAAACCACGTGGCCCCGACGGCCTCAGGCTTGATTTCTTGATCCACTGCAACGCCTGTGTAATAGTGCGTGTTGGCAGGTTCGATCACCACAAATCGTTCCCCCTCATGGTGTGGCTTCAGTGAAATGGGCCATTTGAAGTGACAGGCCGTGTAGGTCCGAAGGAAAAGTTTCAAGAATGAGCCAGCCAGGCCCTGGCGGACGGACCAGCTGGGATCGTGTCGAACTCTGTGAGTTGTTCATCAGTAACACGCGCCAGGACGGAGATGCTCAGGGAGGTGACCAGGGACAGGCACCAACCGGGAGGAAGCCATGGGTGATGAAGACAGTTATCCAGGGACGCAACCGATAGGCAGTTAAAAGCAATGGCGATCGCAGCCAAGCTTTAAGGCCAAGAAGGACTTTGTTCAGCCCTACGGGGAGGGGATTTTTGAAAATACATCACTATGATGTCGCCATTGGTGCCCATTCACGGCAGGCAACATCATTTCTCTTTCCGGTTAGTGTCTCGCCTACGTATCTCCTTGCCCATTCCATGAAACAGGCTGAAGTGCTCGTTTAGTCTCCCAGAAATGGGGTATCGGCCAGATTCTGCCAGAACCCAAGGTCCAGGTCCCACGAGAGCTGGCTTTGGAATTCTTCCCAGTCGGCGAGGGTCGTGGTACGGGGAGACGGCGCTCCCGGTCCCCGCAATGCATCCGCTGTAATTGAATCCAGCATGTTGTGGATCGTGGACAATGCCCTGGAAATCAGATCGTAATTAGGATCTTGCAGTTGCACCACTGATCCACCTGACAGCTCCGCAGCCAAAACAGTCAGATTCTGGATCGCCCGTGGATGAGGGGCCGGGACCGGAGCGGACGAACAACGTTGGTTCAACACGGCTAAGAGAATGATGCCCGCGGCAGGAAGGCCATAATGCACGATCTGACAGACTTGAATCAGTTGATGTTCTACTAGACGCTGCTCATCGATCCGCCTCATACCTTCCACATCAGACTTGTGCCCGAATTTGTGAGCTGGTCGCGCAGCATTATTAATGCGACAACAGTGGCCAAAATTTGCTCGGCGAGGGTTACAAGCTCCTGACTGGGGGTGGCAGGAGAGGGTAGGACCACAAGACGAAGAAGAAACAGGACATGCAAGTGATTGAGCTGGAAGCTGGCGAGAGAGTCCCTCTCAAACCCGTCCTTTGTGGTCTCCTTCAGGCTTCCCTCCAACCGGAACTGTCGCGGGAGCTCATCCCACAATCTCTCAGCTTGTGCTTGTATAATACTAGCAAGATCAGTAAAGCTCTTTTACGGTTCATGCCGATCAATGGAAATACCGGACTTGCTGCTGGAACTGGTCGCTCTTCTTGTCGCGTTGCAGGTATAAGATATCTTCCTTGAGGCTTGCACACAACGCAGACCACCGTGACTCAGCCACATAAGAGGGGACAGCTGCTGGGCTCCAATCGGGAGTGATTTCACTTGGGTCTGAAGACAGATCCCAGTGGCTGGTACCCGCAGGAGCCGAAGGGATCTGAAAGTCGCAGAAATGGCGTGGCATCCGCGGAGGCCGACCGAGGAAAATTGCCATATTCTTATCGGCGGAGAAGATTCGCGCGAATGCAGTTCGACGCAGCTCTTGGAGAAAAACAGGGGCATTCCGCTCCAGACCGTTGGTCTGATGATAACCAAGAGCAAAGATTGACGCAATACCATCCCCAAGTCGTCTCCAATACTGATAGCCTGGGTCTCGTCAGTGCACAGGAACAGGTATTGCCCGGATGGGGAGCTGCACTGACTCTGATCGCCTGCTATGTACGAATGAACGATAAGGTTCTCGTACTGAAGTACTAGCTGCAGGTCATTGAGCTGGTCCAACGACAAGGCTATCTCGAGAGCACAGTTTGCGACACGGAAGCATCGCTTTCGAAGATCATATATGCCATGGTCCTTTGAGTACAACGGTGCGAAATATGGCACATCATACGAGGCACGAATCACCGCCAGAACAAAGAGGCCCAAGGTCTCCCACCTAATATTATGTTCGGTGAACTGAGCGCAGAATTCTGCCAAGGTTAAAGACGAATTGCTATGCAAGGCCTGCGCCGAATTACGCAGCAGAAATTCAGCATAATGTCGATGCCAATTCGCATTGGTAGACATGGAGGTCAATGCAAGGTCAATACTGTCGATGGTATTTTCAAGCAAGGCACCACCCAGTGCTAAGTTAGCACCACTCGACAGCCACAAGTTGACCAGGTCTTTCATGGATTGCAGAGGTGCATGAGCCAACAGCAGCCGGGTTGCGTCCGCCGCGCGCTGAAGCAGTACATCGTCATCGTTCATGTCCACCGTTGTTGTAGGGGCCGTAGGCTCAGCCAGCTGCGGTGCCACAGTCTGATCCGATGCAGTCGGGGGTATATGACTAAAGATCGCCACATGACTGGAGGAGCCGATGTATCCGGGGTTGGGATACCGCTGACGACGAGAGGACCGGGCGGAGGGCGTTAACAAAGGGTCGCGACTGGCATGAGAATAAATCAGCAACTAGAGCCACAGTCGGGAATACAGAGAATGAGAGATTGCTCTACCTCGGAGACGAGCGCGGCTCTTCAGGGCTTTTGTTTGATGTCAGAGGCCGCTTCCTCTTGAAGGGGGTGGAGCGATAGAGACACAGTCCGGCTCGGTTGCTGGTACGGCAACGCGTACACACAGGGTGGGTATGATCGCAGGCGAGCTTGGACTTGCGGCATGGCTCGCAGGCAGGCTGCCTGGATATCATTCAAGGCGGTGGGAATGTTGACTGACGCGAGACCAACGGGATGGATACGGAGAAGAATTGAAAGCTGATGCTCGGGTCGGAGAGTCCATCGGAGCGGAGCGGAGACATTTCGGTGGGTTGAAAGGGCGGTGAGGCTTCAATTGCCGCTTGGTTCTTCAGGCATTTACCCACGATGCATTTCATTTCTTCGGTTCGTTTGACAACTACACAACTACACAACTAAACACTGTTCTGTCTCTGCAAATACTCTACCAACGGACCACTCGGGGCATCTTCCCGATCACAGACAATCTCCACCATGCGCAATCCGCATCCATTCCACAGCTGATCCGTGGTGAGAATCCCTCCCAGCTCATCCCAATCGCGGGCAGAGGCTGTGTAGACCTCATCCCCCCCACCTAAGAATTGAGGAGCCTGCAAGTACCGCCATGAAGTGATGTCGTTGTACGCCTGTTGACGCCCGTGGATGCAACGTTCGATGGTGTATCCGTCGTTGTTGATGACAAATACCACCACATTTAACCCCAATCGGATGATGGTCCCCAGCTCTTGCGCCGTCATCTGGAAACTACCATCCCCGATGAAAAGGATCGTGCGTGCATCGCGGATGCCCTGGTACTCGTCCGCCATCATCAATTCTCGCTGAGCAAGGGCAGCTCCCTGAGACGCAGGAAGCATATACCCAATCGAAAGCCACGTGACTGGAGTGAAAACGCGACTATGACAAGGCAGAGCCATCTCTCGCACTCCATACCCGGCAGTTCCCGTCTCTCCCAGAACAATGTCCCCGGGTCGAAGATATCCCGCGAGAAGCCGCCACAAACGGTCCTGGGTAATGGGGCTCGGACCAGCAACGTCAGACAACGTTAACGACGAGAGGCGGGGAAGGCGTTGGTGAGCATTGTCAGACCCGACTTTTTGAACATCCAGTCCTTCCAGAATATGTGATAGCAGATGTTGAGCGGGGACATCGCGAAAGACCTCTTGACCGAATCGAACCTCCGTGTCCGAGATGTAGATGGCTACCTCGTCCTTCGGGATGGCAGAACATGAAATGGTGTTGCTCGAGCTCAAATGGGGACCAAAATAAAGAACCAAGTCGGCCCCGTTCACGTATGCTTGCACCTCGGGACTATCGAATCTACCCCGATAAACCCCGTGGCAGTTTGACGTGGTCTCGTCCAGCAGGCCTTTCCCGTACGCCGTGGTCCAGAATGGCCATTGGGTGGTGGTGATGAAACGTTGCAGCTGTTCAAGAATTCCCATCGGTCGGCTTTCTCCGTCAACCACAATGACTGGTCGTTTGGCAGAATACATCCTCTTGAAGATACGCGCCAACACGACGTTGGAACAGGAGACTGGTGGAAGCTGCGATAACCTGAGAGGACGACCCAGTCGCTCAACCAGCACAGGTTGATCAACCATGTCCACAGGGATTTCGATATACACCGGACGGCTATGCCGCAAACATTGCTGCAAAACCTCGTCTATCTGGGCCGGGCTGGTTTGCGGATCCCACAGCCGCGTCTGAGCGACCGTGACATGAGACGCCATTTGTGCAAACCGGCGGTACTCGCCGTCGTTGAAAGTATGATGGACTAACTGACGCTGGTCTTGCGTCTCTCGAGATGGGGTTCCGACGATGTGCACCACCGCAGCACGTTCAGCGAAGGCGCCTGCGACGGCATTGATAGCTGACAGCTCTCCGACACCAAAGGTGGTGATCAGGGCACCAACTCCTTTGATACGAGCATATCCATCGGCGGCATAGCCAGCGTTGAGTTCGTTGGCATTGCCCACCCATCTTAGTCCCGTCGGCTCCACGTAATCCAGCAGGCGGAGGTTGAAATCACCTGGTACGCCATGAAGAGAGCGAACCCCCAATTGCCGAAGGCGTGTGAAAAGATACTCAACCAAAGTAACTGAGGACATGGTAGTGAGAGTGGCTGGTCTTAGGGTAAGAAATGACAAGAATCTGAATGCGAGCTCCCGACTTCCGAGGGTTTACATTAGACTTTATAGTGCATGAACCACTGAGAAAAGAATGGCGCCATTCGCTCGAGATTTGGTTGTCTCGGCGTGTTCGATCACTCCGACTTATCTTCGGGATAGGGTAGGAATCGAAGACGGGGCAAGCCGCGGGCCGGAGAAGTATCGGCGTGTTCGGCGTGTGCCTTATCACGCAAAGCACCTTGATCTATTTCTATTTATCGACCCCTACAAGACGTCTACAGGAGGTGCATGCTTCCGACTATTCTTGCTTTTCAGTACCTGCTACAGTACCTGCTACAAATTCCAAACCATAATTGAAATGCCGCTTCTACAGCCCGCCTCTACAGCCCGCCTCCATCACGGCTCTCCGGGCGCAGGCAGAGCCCTTGCCGTTCGCCATTGCCCCCGCCAATTCCTCGAATGCCTTCAAATCCACCCACACACGCAGTCTTCCCCTCGCAAAGCGATGGGATGGCCATTGGAGTATTGAAAGTCGAGGCTTTGAAGGTTCAGCATTGAAAAAGTCCGCGAACCAGCCCAGTGACCGCAAGGTCATCTCCCTGGGCACCGGACGGCCCAGAGCAGACTACTATCCATGGGACTCTGTGACAATCGAGTCGATGCCAGCCACACTAGCCGGCGAGTCTTCCAGCCATCAGACGACGATAGACAAATACACGGACACATTCAATCTAGCCAATGGGCTCAACTACAGCAGTGGGGCTGGCTTCCCTCATCTACTCCGATTCCTTACAGAACACGTGGAAATGATGCATCAACTGCGGTACTCCGACTGGGCCGTATGTCCTTCGTGCGGCTCGACGTCTGCTCTGGACATTGCTTACCGGATCTTCTGTAACCGAGGAGATACTATTCTCACTGAGTGCTATACCTACCCTGGCGCCGTGGAAGGAGCAGGCCTGCAGGGCATCCGAGTGCAGGGAGTGGCCATGGATGCAGAAGGACTGCGCCCGGATGTCTTGGACGAGATATTACGAAATTGGGACACCTCGGCTTCTTCCAAACCCCGTGTCTTGTACATGATCCCTACCGGGCAAAACCCGACCGGGGTTACTCAGGGTCTGGCTAGACGCGAACAGATCTATCAGATTGCGGAAACGCACGACCTAATTATCATCGAAGATGACCCATATTACTATCTGCGTCTGGGCATGCAGTTTGACGACGAGCTCAATAGGCAGGGTCATGGAGGCGATAGCGTGCTCACCGCCATCAACAGGTTTCAGGCACAGGCAGTCCCATCCTATCTCTCGATCGATCGATCTGGTCGCGTCGTCCGCTTAGATTCAACATCCAAGATCCTGGCACCTGGTCTTCGTGCTGAATGGGTGACTGCCTCATCGCAGGTCATCCGCAAATTCGTGGCCTACCAGGAGGTCTCGACGCTGGGAATCAATGGGCCGACCCAGCTCATGCTTTGGAAGTTGCTCGATGAGACGTGGGGTCACGAAGGCTTTTTGTTGTGGCTGTCGAATCTCTCACGGCAGTACCAGTTACGTCGTGATATTCTGTTGCGGGCTTGTGAAAAGTATCTCCCTCGCGGACTTGTGTCTTGGAATTGTCCCCAGTATGGGATGTTTCTCTGGCTGCAGCTCGATTATCGCCAGCATCCCCTGCTTCGCCACCAGACGACAACCGACTTCAGTGTGGAGGCTTTTCTGGCAGAGATGGAAACTCGGATCGTGTCAAGCATGGAGTCCAGGTCACGAAAGGGTCATTATTCTCGCCTAGCCCGAAGCGCCAGGGTATGCTCTACATCCGGTTGACGTCTGCGGCTGCGCTGGCGAAGGATTTGAGTGAAGGTGTCAAGCTTTTGTCAGATGTATTGCGGGAGGAGTTTGCCTTGGAAGCCCATATGGTGTAGCAATAACGTGGAACCGGCCTGGTTTCTTCATTTTACTTCTGATCGATGAAAGAAAGCTTGGTACGTTTGACACTTGACCGAATTGGAACATGGAGATTCTATTTCATCGATAGAAAACTGGTTGCTTGTTTGTAAGTTATATATGGCTGGTGCATGAACATCAGCAATAGGTTCTTTCAGAATGAATCACGATTTGCGAAGACAAAGGCAAAGCTGGGTCGCTTACACTATACCGTCCCTTCATTCTGTTTCAACCACTCGCTCAACTTCTGCGCAGCGTTGAAACGATGAGACAGTCCATTCTATGTATTGTGTGAGCAAGACGGTGCCATCATGCGACATGCGAGTTGCTCTTACCTTCTTGTTCACATCCATCTCGGCCAATGTCTCCCCGCCATGCTCGAAGATGGGTTCCCACCCTAGATCGCTGTCAGTGACCGGACATGCCGATTGAAGACAAAGCCTACCAAATGAGGAGGCACCCCTCGCGGGAACTATTTTGCCCTGGTCGAGATTAGTGAATTGCCAAGCGATTTGATTCCAGGGTAGTACTGTAGTACTCACCACTAGCCTCCCCTGGAAGAGGATCGGCTCGGCCTCTGGTCCTGGAGAATAGCCTATGGTACAAACGGCCTCTGCCGTCTTATCCTCAAAAGCAGCAAGCATCTTGTAGAGACCCTCGTTGCCGACGCTCTCTACGAAAGCTTTGCTATATTAGTCGCAACAAACCAATCAGTCAGCCTTTCAAACTCAAGCACAACAGAAATACAGGGCGGACAAACACATAAGGCCCCGGCAGACGGTTCAGAGCATGCATTTCCAGCGCAGAGTCCTCGACTAGGACCGGACCAGCGATCTATTGAATGGGTTCAGTTTGCGCCAGTCAAAGTTCGAGCGCTTCGCGGTACCTTCTCGGCGGCCACACGGCATTTTTCCCGGGTGATCTCTTCCACGGTGCCCTGAATCTCGGGCAGATCGAGGTCGGTTGCATTTAAGATGACTGAGCTGCCTAAGATTGCATTGAGCTCAGAGATCTTGTGTCTATTTCCGGTGACCAGGGTGAGAGTTAGCATGATGACTGTTTGGTGACTTTCTGGTGATGATGAAGTGATTGAAATATCCATGAAAAGAAGCAGAAATGACTCACACTTGCCGCCCTTCACCGCCCGGTGTAAAAGGAGAGCCAAAAGACCTGAACACCCTGGGAATACTACTTTATACCCTTAAATAGAGTCAGTGGGAATAGCCATAGCTATAAGCATAGGAGAAGACATGCCTAAAACGACTGTCTGTCTCTGCGAGTCACAGGATCTATCCTTGCTCATTCGCACTTGTCCGGAGCTGCCACGTGACCGTCACCGCGCCTTCACCTTCACCTCCTCGAACACTACAGAATTTATGATTGAGACATTGAACGGGGAGTAACACGCGGAAAAGCACTGCCTGGCAGCATCAATGCTCTTGGGACAGTAGCGGCAGGCAACAGATTGTCAGTGCATCAGTAGGTCTCGAGTCAATCCCGAGTCCCAGCAATCTTCTTTCTCTTCTCTTGACAGGGTGGTGTCATTGAGATGTCATGGAGGAAATGGGAAGGGGGAATGACTGTTGCGTTGAAGTGACGGTGAGGATGGTGGAAGATCGTTGGTGGGTTGAGTGGTGCTGTTATGGCAGAAGAGTGCCGAAGCGTTTATGTTTGATAGCTGGCAAACCCCCGATGCAAGCCAGAGAAACCTGTCATTTGTCAATTACGCCGAAGCTTCATCGCTCACCAAACAAAGCAATTGTGGAGACCTCAATGTCTCCATTGAGCTGCACCGAAATGCGGAGAATGCGGGGAAGAGCGGGGAAGGGAATGGCAGTAGGAAATGATTGTATATCTTTGGCTGTGACCATACCCAATGTCGATCGACATTAGTGCAATGGACTGGCCGGATTGGAGCTGCTCATTCTATTAGCCTCAAAGGGCTGTCTTCAATAGGGTCACGCGCAGAATGGCCCGGGTAGGCGGGCAGCTGGCCGGTGGACGCTATATCTTGGAGCGACATAGCCCCCAACTTCCCCTTCTGCTCTTCTCCAAACGCAGGAGCATCATATCTGCCAGATCTCTCCTCACTCCAAATGGTTCAGGTCAAGAAACCGGGCGATGTAGCCCCAAGTGATCCCCATGCCCCCAAGCCACGAGTGGGAGAGGGAAAGCCGGTGAGGGATGCAGACACGCAGCGCCTTGAGGAGATGGGATACTCACAGCCGATGGAGCGGAAATACTCGGTGCTGTCTGTGCTGGGCGTAGCATATTCTCTAACGAATTCGTGGTGGGGGGTGTCTGCCTCTCTGGTGACTGGCATCAACTCCGGAGGGTCAGCCTTACTCGTCTATGGGAGCATTCTGCTGGCCCTGGTCTCCACTGCCGTGGCGGCAACTCTTTCGGAACTGGTCAGTGCCATGCCAAACGCTGCTGGGCAGTCGTTCTGGGCCAGAGAGCTGATTCCTCGCAAATACGCTCGACTTGCCTCCTACATCACCGGCTGGCTGGCCTGGTCGGGGTCAATCTTCGCGTTAGTTGTGCTCTGGGTTTATGATCTACCCTCTGTGCTTGAACAATATACTGACTAGCAGCCTGTATTACACCAGTTCTGCCAGTGTTGCATCGGGTGTTGCATCGGCCTGTGTAGGGTCTTACGCCCTCTCCCATCCAGCACTGTATTTCCTTTCTCCTACAAAAGCCTGGACAAAGTGTCTGACACACGTAGGGAGATAAAACCTTGGCACACGCTGGTAGCATACCAGGTCGTCAACCTCTTCTGTTTCTTCTGTAATATCTACGGACGGACCCTGTCCTTCGTCGGCAATGCGTGTCTTTGGACCAGCCTCGGTGCCTTCGTCGTCATTCTCATTGCGGTTCCCGCACGTGCTGCAACTCATACCTCCCCAAGCTTTGTCTTCGCTTCTTTCTCCAATGCGACCGGCTGGAAAAATGACGGCATTGCTTTTATCGTGGGGTTGATCAATGCAAACTGGGGTTTCAGCGGCCTCGATGCAGCTGTCCACCTGGCGGAGGAGATTCAGCGGCCGAAGAAGATGGTGCCTATTGCAATCATGGGAGTAATTGCCATCGGATTTGTCTGTCTCATTGTTCACTCGCTCGCTACCACTGGTACCACTCGCTAATCCTGGACAGGTGACCTCCTTCGCCTTCGTTCTCGCGATGATGTTTAGCGTCCAGGACCTCGCCGCGTTCCTGGCAGCCTCTTTCCCCAGCCTGGAGCTCTTTCAGCAAGCCCTGCGCAACGACGTCGGTGCCATCGTTCTGGAAGCATTGACTATTGCCACCGGTATGGGTAACATGATATCCTGCCATACCTGGGCTGCACGGCTCTGCTGGTCCTTTTCCCGCGACCACGGCGTCCCGTTTTCACGAGTGTGGTCCCAGATTGCTTCCCGCGTCGAGACTCCTTTGGCAGCGCACACCCTCAACACGATCATTGTGGGTGCCATCGGTTGCATCTACCTCGCCTCGCAGACGGCTTTCAACTCAATGGTGACGGGATGCATCGTCCTCCCGTACCTGTCCTATGTGTTGCCGGTTATCGGGCTTCTGCTTCGTGGCCGTAACAACATTCCGCATGGCCCGTTCTGGCTTGGGAGGCTGGGCCTCTTAGCCAACTGGGTTTGTCTGGGATGGATTCTCTTTACCTGGGTCTTCTACTCATTTCCTGCGCAAATGCCTGCTACAACTGGAAGTAAGTGCGACTGCTGTATCTGTTTGTTGACGACAGGATGGCTGACTCTAAGCAGATATGAATTACATCTGCGTGATATATGCCGTCATCGGTTGCATCATCGTCACGGACTGGTTTGCTCGAGCACGCAAGGTATATTTGTCTAACATTGCGACGATTGACGGGCAGGAGATATATGAGTTCGATGAGGGATGGAGGGATTGTTAAAGTGGTCTCTGATCCAGAGACAATTTGAGCTGCTCTGATCCGACCTCAGTAGCTCAACCCCAATCTCGAGGCAGGCTATATATCTGAGTAGTATGATGACGCTTGGACAGGCGGGAATTCTAGGCAGAATCTGTCACTCACACGAGGCCAATGTCAGTGCCACCACCCAACATGGAGGGCAGATCCGAGGAGGTAGTGATGTGTATTGCGGAAGAGAAATGAAGCATTCTTAACGACCAATTTGCTTAAGTTTCAGTGAACAGTGCATGTTCAAAATCACAGTTTCTGTATCTTCAGAGTCGGTGCTACCTAGCAACCATTATGGCATTCTGCAGACATCAATATGCGATGATCAATGACAAACGTCTTAAATACCAATGGGCGGATTTAGCATAAAGGAGACACGATACAAAACGAACCGTGTAGATCAAGGGTAAAACTGGGAGATTAGACATCTGTTGGACAGCCCTGTCTCCTAACATTACCCGAAAGAGTAAACGTTTGCAGTCTTGGCAACGCCACCGGATGCACAGGCGGATTGCTTTCATCCGAGGACATCAAGGAAGATGGGCATTTAGATATACCCCCTCAATGAATATCACTTGCACGATCGTTATGGAGTTACCTATACGTAAGGACCGGTGGACAAACAACGGGGCGTTCGGAAGGGCGAGGCAGACTGGGATGAACCAGGAACGGGAGGGCAAATGGTGTTTTATCACAATTCCCATGAGTTTATGTACGTATGCGATGAGAACCACTGCTCGAAGCGACAAGAAGCGGATTTTCCATACCAAATTTGCTTCCTGGGAACGCTTCGTAAGTACGTGTATCCACTGTGGATACGCGGGTGACGAACCCTTGCCCTACAAGCCCGATTTGGTGGACTGCAAATAGCACCACAGTCTGCATATGTTATTTTTTGAGGGCACGATGTCATGCTTTGGAAGAATCATATACTTTCAGAACTCATTTGCAACCGGGAATGAGCAGTTGAGAACGAATGGCACGCTGGAGTGTAAAAAGCATATGAATGTTGTGGATGGAAGGTTCCTGGATTTTGACAGGCAGCTGTAACAGCCACCCGTCACTGTTCCAACGCCTTGACTCTTCCTCAAATCCACCAAACCCACTGATTGGAAATGACATTCCAACCAGGAAGCCAGCCTGGGATGGAGCAATCCGATAGGAGCCTAGCAGTTATGGAAAGTTGATCCATGATGACGAGGCCTCAAAAGGTTCCTGAAAATAGCCGTGGGTTACGTAATGCCATCCGTGGTTCCCGCTTATTTTCTTCTTTCCGCTTTGGGCCATCCTTCATCTTCTCCCCTTATACTTCCTACCTCGACTTACGCTTCACTCTGTTCCGACCTGGCACATACGCGACAGAACGCAGCCCGTCTTCGTTGGCTGCGGTGGTGAGACCACGAGGACGAAAGTGGTTCATCACCCGGTTCATGCCAATGATACCAAATCTGAAGCACCCGACCCCCGGAAAGCCGAGATGGATGGTACTCACACCAATACCCCACATGTACAAAGTATAGCAAGCGAGTCAGGCCCAGGCAATCATGTTCGCATGCTAGCTTTACAGCTGAGATTAGACTAGTTCCATTTCTGTATTGGTTCCCACTCTTCATCTACGCTACCAGATCTTGTAGTTGTGAGATGACGACTGCTGTCCGGCCCTACAGGAATTGCGCGCCCCGTCCACTTTTGCGCCTGAGAAAATGCCGAATCAGCTGAGCTAAATACTTTATCAGAACCGACGAGCAGGCTTGAGGCCCAGAATGATGACGCCTTGTTCAGGAACCGGGCCCTGATTGTCCACGGTCTGGATTGTGCCGCAGAAAGCGAGGCACGCGTTTTCATGATGTGTGCAATTTATACAGCCTGGCGAGCCCTCTCCCCCGGCTCGAGAAAGGCAGTTGTCATTCAGAAACGTTGGACCAATGCCTCCTTCAAGTAGTCGCATGTCTGTGGTTGAGGACGTGGTTATTCCTGCCCATTTACTGGCTATAACAACGCCATCGAATCATCTGTGGAACAGCTCGCACTGCGATCTACCAGAGCAGGGCCCTGTTCAGCAGGCAATTCAGACAGCCGCATTGGAGAGAGAATTTGGACGTCTGCGCCGCTCAGCGACTGTCAGCGGACACCAACCCTCAAAAACCAGAACAATCGCCAACGTTCGGCGTCTGAGCGAGCCGCTGAGTGGTTCCGAGCTGAGCAGCATTACTGAAGTTCAATCACCATGCTTCTCCCCGCGTCTGGATTTCGATGCTCGTGCTGAGTGGGCACGTTCACCAGCACATCCAGTTCAGGTCGATGGGCAGATTGCCGATGAACGTGTTCAATTCTCACATGATATTCAACCAAGGGAAGGTTTGGGATCTTACAATTCGGTCCCCGGAACCCGAGATGGCGCATGGCCTCTTCCACCGCGTCCACAGAGCTACCGGATCTCTCGCATCGAAGCTGGGAGCCGACCCCATACAACCCGACAGGCAGCGCGACATAGCATCTATGATATCTACCAGAAAGCCAAAGAGCGGCGGGTCGCATTGCAACGGAAATACTGGGCTCAGGTGTTGTTCGAATATGCTGTCTACCTAGTCCTGATAGCATTCATCTACTTTGTCCTCATTGGCATTCCACTCTGGAAGGGTGCGGTCTGGTGGCTTTATTATGTGGTGCGCTTCGAATTTGTGATTCAGGGCGGTTGGGCGATTACGATAGGGGTTGCGTTCTTGTACGTATTCTGGTTGAGTCAGTGGTGGATTTGTGGCAAAACACTAACGCTCTCTCTGTCTGGCCAGCTATGCCTTCGGACCCTTGCTCGTTTCTTTCGAAAATGATCCTCCTGCAGCACCAGAGAAGCTGGAAGGAGCCGATCTAGAACACAACCCGAAGACAGCCCAGGACACAGCCCTACTTATTCCCTGTTACAAGTCGGCAAACATCATTGGACCTACATTGGAAGCAGCCCTGCGCATCTTTCCACCCCAGAACATTTTCGTGATTGCCAACGGAAACGCTCCGGAGCCACTGGACAACACTGAGGAGGTTTGTCGTCCGTACGGAGTGAATCATCTGTGGTGTCCGGTCGGAAGCAAGATTATCGCCCAGTTTGTGGGCTGCTATGCGGCCAAGCACTTTCCCAACGTGTTGCTGATCGACGACGATTGCGCTCTGCCGGCCAATTTCCCAGTAGTAAGTGACCAGTTGAAGGGACGGGTACAGTGTATCGGGTATACTATCAAGAGTGTCGGGCCTGGATCATCGCGAGGGACCTTTTGCCAGCAGGCACAGGACTTGGAGTACAAGATCTCGGGTCTGCAGCGCGCCTTCGCGGGTGTTCTGGGCAGTGCTACTTTCCCACACGGCGCCATCTCCTTGTGGCGCACGGACTTCCTCAAACAGACGTTCCATGATCATCCCGGCTTCTCAGTGTCGGAGGACTGGTTCTTTGGGGATAGCTGCCGTCGGCTGGGCGGGCGCATCACCATGTGCTCGGCGGTGTTTGTCGAAACCGAAACTCCATCGGCGGTGTTCTTCAGCAGTGGTGGCTCTCGCGGAGGGTTTGGCGAGATGACCATCTTCAAACAACGCTTCATGCGTTGGAACTTCTTCTTCGTCAACGGGATGTACTTCAACATGAAGTATATTCTGTGTAATTGGAACCTAGGCTGGTGGGAGCTGGGGGCCAAATTGTTCGTCTTTCAGGAGGTAAGCAGCGATTGTGCCTTGCCCGAGCCACGCAAGACTGTCAGCTAATGGATAATCAAAAAGGTGTACGAAACGCTCCTCTATCTTGTGGCGCCCTTTATGTTGCCCATCTCCTTCGCGGTGCGGCCGGCCTTCTGCGGGATTATGCTGGGAGCCACCAACGGCTTATACTTCCTCAATGTTGTCCTCTTCAACCTCATTCACCTGCGCAAGAAGAAGGAGTCTGTGAGCTGGACTTGCTTACTTGTCTACTACATGCCCTACAAGATTGTCTTGTTTCTGATCAATGTGGCCAGTTGCTACTGGTCGCTGTTCAAGTACGCCCGCTACTTCGCCAATCGTCATCCCAAGGTGATCGAGGATGACAAGGCGGTGGAGGTGGTGCTTCGTCTGGAGGAGACAACTAGCATGCCCTCAGAAGAGACGAAGAACCTCCCTGGGCTAGGGAGGAGTTTCTCAGTCACGAAGGTACGAGCTCGGCGGCCTACGAATGCCTCGCAGCAGCCGTCCGTCAGCATCCGGGCGTCTGTGGTCCGTGTGGACGGCAATTGGATTTAGAATGGTAAGGGTAGAGTTTCCCAAATACTCCTTGCGCTTTCGCTAGCCTGCTAGACCTCATAATGACATCCAATATGATGATTGTCCAAACATCCCCTTCGAAGGCCAGTCCCCGCGAATCCCACTCAGTCACATTCAGTCTCCTAGACGAAGCGCCCAATCACCTCAGTCTAATGGTACATCTCGTTCTCGCTCATCCTAACCGCGCCTTCAGCCTGCATCCATGCGGCAGCCCTGTACTCCTCATCTGACCCATCGTCCTTATAAGTCTTGGCCGCCACCAGTACCAGGGTTCCATTGTCGATCAGCGGTCCTAGTCCCGCGGGAACATACCACTGCTCCCCACCACCGGGCTGACCAAACCACGGCAGCACCTCGCCATAAAAGGCCCAGAAGGGTCGTCGCACCTCATACTGCCAGTAGTTGTACAGCGTACTATCGTTGAAAATGTTCAAATTGCTGGGCGGGATCGATCGTTGCGCGAAGGAGGTCTCGGGTGTAGCCAGGTACCCGCCGCGTGGGGACCCGAAACGATCGACTCGCGTGCCCACCTCCAGCGTCACGTTCTCGGGGCACCCTTTGAACCCGTCGTTCTGGGGGTAGTAGTACTGCGTGTTGAGGTACGGCCCCGCGGTGAAGTTGGACCAGGTGCAGAGCCAGTCCCGCGGGCATTGGCTGTCCAGGGGTTTCCAGTCGATGAAGAAATCGGTGAAGTTGCTGGCGGGCTCGAAGTTGGCGGGACCCAACAAGCGGTTGTTGCAGATGCAGTACGAGCAGTAGTAGGTTCCAGAGACGGGGTCCGACGCGTTGGGGGTCACCCCGTCGCAGGGATTTTGGCAGCTGGGCGGGTAGTTTTGAATCCCGTCTTTGTCGGGCGAGCCCCCGCGGGGTTCCAGCTGGATGTTGGGAGAAGAGGCCAGTTTATTAGGGGCTGCCTGGGTGAGCAGGCCGAATAGAGGCAGTGCTAAGCAGAGAAGCTGGGGAAGGTTGGTGGGCTTGGATGCCATTCTCTGGTGTTCTGCCGGGTGGCTTCACTAGGGCTGACGAGGGTAGGGGAGCGGCCAAGCGGGTCTGACTAACGGTGGAAGAGAAACGAGCAGGCGAACACATTGATACCTTTATAGAGGTCTGCAGATGGTTGAAGACCGGGGTCTGTCAGGAGGATCTCCACAGCTAGAGCCATCCGGTATGTGGTTGCCCGTGACAGGAATTCGAGCGTGGAGCTGAGGAATGTTGTCCCTGCGGCCAGGGCGCATGAACAAGAGGAAGTAGGCTAGATACGAGAGATGCGCCCAGCAGTTCGAAGCTTCACACCCAATGGTGTCTCGTCTTGTTTGTCATGCCCAGGGATTGCAGGGGTACCTTTTCCTAGAGTGTTCCGGTACATTGCTTGGCTGCAGACCAGACCACTAGCTCTTTGTCTCGATACGCCAGAGATGCATCTTAGCTATTTTCGATTGCTGTAACAAGTCTCGAGGGGGCTTTTACTCTGGTGGCAGCGGCCAATGGTAAGGTGGAACTAGCAAGAGGTGTTTGGCATGTCCGGGGGTGGAGTGAGTGCTCAACGACGCACATTATGCGAGCGCGGAGATGCTCGGGCAGTTGGTTAGACAGTCAATGATGTTTATGAAGAACCATTTTTTGAACCAAGTACTATTCTAGATGGATGAGATTAAGTGTTTGGAGTAGACAAAGGCCAAGATCAAAATACTTTTTAGTGGACTGTCAGTAGTGTTTGATGCGGAAGAGCATGATTCTGATATATACCCCGGCCTGTTGATACACGGTCTGCACCTGGGCTGCCACACCGCTTACAGCCATCAGGCACTGCAAAACAGAAGTTGTTTGTGAATATAGAATGCATTGTCTAGCTAGAACAAAGAGACTCCAATTATAAGTGACATTTCACACAGTACAATGTAAGCCTACAGGGCTGATCCTGATCCTGATTCTCCGGGAGAAGGGTCCTGAGGGGTCTTCAGGCACGCAGCCGCACGGGCCCAAACAGGAATAGACGGAGCAGCCAATGATCAGCGAGGCTGGAGACACAGCCTCAGGGGCGGACAGTACTCCCCACCCATCTACAAACATAAAGCTTTTGCCACGTATTGAAGCTCTCAGTTGTTTTCCAACGCACGGCTAGTTCCCGAGCATGAGTAATAGTTAGAAAGTGCAGTGACAAAGCATCAGGAGGCGCTTGGGTAAAATCGAGGCTTTCTGTGGCTGCTGCAGGGTGGCACAAGCACCTGCAAGGCCGGCAGTTTACCCCTCTTTTCCAAAGCAACCTTCGTATACTACCACACCACCCATTGTATTTGGCAGTATAAATCCAAGTCGAGTGCTTAGGCATTGCCAGAGCAACTGTCAAGACTGTTTCGATGGAGATCATTGATCATTTTCAGTCCAACGAGTTCAGCGACCGTGTGAAGAGACTCCTGGACGAACGTCATGTGCCAGGCCTTGCCCTGGCTATTGTTCACCACGGCCGCACCGCTTCAGCAGGATACGGGAGTGCCTCCTTCCACCCCCCACAGCCGTGCACACCAGACACCTTGTTCGATATTGCCTCTGCTTCCAAATCGCTGACCGCGGCCTCCGTGGCCGTGTTGGTCGAGGATGATGAGCGATACCCGGAGGTGCAATACGACGCTCCCATGTCGGCTTTGTTGCCCGACGATTTTGTCCTAGAGGTTCCAGAATACACCGCAGCGGTAACTGTAGATGATATCTTGAGTCATCGGACAGGCATGGCTTCGTGAGCATAATCGACTCAATACTGACGCGCAGGCCCTATAGTGGACTGACACTCGTAGGCACGATTTCTCCTACCTGAGTCCGCGGGCGAGTGCCCCAGATACGGCGCGATCCGTGACCCGAAATTTACGACATCTGCCTCTCACTGTCCCCATCCGATCCAAGTACATGTATTGCAACATGATGTATACCGTGGCGACGCATTTGGTCGAAGAGAGGACCGGAGTATCCTTCGCCGATTTCCTGGAGGACCGCTTCTTCCGACCGCTGGGCATGACTTCCACCAATCTCCAGCCGCAACGAGCGCGCGATCGAGGACTGGGCGACCGTATCGCCACGGGCTATAGCTGGAAGGAAGAGCAGCGTGCTTACCGTGGGTTTCAGACGCCAGATTGCCCCGAAGCTCAAGGAGCAGGCTCCATCATTACCAGCGTGAACGACTATATCCGCTGGGTTAAAGCCATGATGCATCGCGAAGGCCCGGTGACGGAGAGCCTCTACAAGGGACTTCTCAAACCACGCTCAATTCAGAACCCAGGCGAGGAGGAGCTCGCGCCACAAACGTCCTTCACTCTCTACGCGGCGGGGTGGGAGATCTACCATTACCGGGGACACGCGGTGGTCTGTCACGACGGGGCAGTCGCCGGCTTTGGCAGTACTCACTTTTTCCTGCCTGAGTATCAATTCGGAGCCGTAATCTTGGGAAACTCAGACACGGCAATCCCGGTGGTCGCCATTATAGCGAGAGAGATGATTGACCAGGTTCTCCACGTGCCCCATGCAGAGCGCCCTAATTGGAATAGCATCGAGTGGACCAGCTGGGAAAAAGATGATAACCCGAGCGAGACGGAGCTGTGCCACAAGCTGTGCCCGGATGTGCGCGAGCCTCAGCCTCAGCATTTACCTGTGAGCGCCTACGTAGGCCGATATAAGAATTTGGGGTATCATGAATTGACGGTGGAGGCTAAGAATGATCAGCTGTTTGTCGATGCGACCGATCGTTCCTTTGGGTTTGTACTGACCTTCGATCATGTCGGGGAGCAGTCGAAGTACATCGCGCGTCTAGAAGACTATCTCGATGGATATGAGATTTTGATTCCTGCTGAATTCGTTTTGGAAAACGGTAAAGCTATCAAGCTTGGGTTGGGGCTGGAAGAAGAGATGGAGGATTTGGTGTGGTTTTCGAGGGTAGGGGAAAGAAGTGACACCTCAGGCAGCCCAAGAAGTGAAGCCTAAGGCGAGAATAGACGGAAACCTGAGGCCGCCACGGGCTGGAGCCGGAAGCGGGGACGGGCGGCAGTATTCATTCACTTCCCCGATATTGCATCAGCCTGGAATAGCCACTTTGGAGTCATGTTTCGATTTCCCACCGAACCAGTCATTCCTCATCACGTATACTTCGTTCCGTCAAGATATCATCTTGATTGGCATCTGTTCTGACACCCTACGGAGGCGGAGCCCTCTTCCGCACCCCTAGTTGGGTAGTCATTTGGATCCAAGAGGGTTCAGAACCCGAGACAAAATATGGCTCGCAGGAGGTTGGCTAATGTGAGAACTAGGCGCCGTTGCTCTCTCTATTCGCACTCAAAATTGCGGCTGGATAGGATTCCATGATCGAACGCAGAACAAAGTCATCTTCAATGCCTGAGGTATCGCGGATCTGTCGCCTCAATGCTTTGGGGCGCGCTACTATGATGCTTCTCAAAAGCACCAGCAGCTGCGGCCAGGGATTGAAGAGCATGCTCGACGTCAGGTCGAAAAAAAAAAAGCACGAATGGTCGAAAAAGTCGGCGAAACACAGCAATCTGCTTAAAGAAGCGGGGAGACTCGGGTGTGATTCTTA
Source organism: Aspergillus aculeatus ATCC 16872 (assembly GCF_001890905.1). Classification (NCBI taxonomy): domain Eukaryota; kingdom Fungi; phylum Ascomycota; class Eurotiomycetes; order Eurotiales; family Aspergillaceae; genus Aspergillus; species Aspergillus aculeatus. The sequence goes on from NW_017962980.1 coordinate 2,023,516, forward strand.
TTGGACCTACGATGGTTATTGAAGACACAGTAACAGATGTAAGAGATGATCACTGGAAAAGCAAGCCGCTGGTATGACTATCAACATCCATGAATGGCTGCTCCCCGAGAATGAAACACCTGTCAAAACTGTGGTCTTCGAGATAGACTGCCCTCGTTGGTTCAGCGCATGGCGTGACATAACGTGGAAAATGACACAAGACCTTGGTAGATCCGGGTTGAAACAGGGGTAGCTGTGGAGGAAGATATTCTCCGATACAGCCAAACACAACCCTTTATCACAGACTCAGGTTAACGCCTGATTATGGGCTTTACTGGAAAGTCAATCCTACGCACCCACTACAACGGGAAAAGCTTCCCTGTGAGCTTCGATAAAGTAGCACTTCCAAACGCGCTTCGGTTCAAGCTGTTAGACAAAACTTCGGGTATCTGAATCACCGGCCAAACAGAGGCGTCTGCTGTGAAGCGTCTATGCACTTTGCGCTTGAGGGAAGATGTCTATTGCAATCTTCAATATGCATTGAAACCGTCCAATCACTCCGAGAACAAGCTCTTGGCCGACCAACAGATATGTCACAGCGCCCTAAGCCTGCATGAATTTGTTGCCTTGGGTTGTCTCTGGGCATGCGAGCGTGTGAAATGGTACAATAAAGTCCGTGAGCTTGCATCGTGTAATCTCTCCATGGATAGTCCGTCGGTTGGGCTTCTATTTCGTCAGGCAGCGTGAGAGCTGGGCACCTGGAGTGCAAGTGCAGACTTGAGAGAGGCTCTCCGAGTTTTCAGTGACCGAGACTTCAGAATCCGACTGTTGGATGCTCTAGAGCAACAGCTTGGATTGTTTGAAGGAAATTGGAATAAAGACTGACAGGGTTCTTCGGCGAGTCTCTGGGAGGCAGGGTGTCCAGGGGACAGTCTTATCCGCCACCAAAGATATGAGGGACAGCATAGGTAAAAAAAAAGAGGCGGAAGAGCGACGGAGCAATCGGGACAGAATTGGGGAGGAGCTCCGTCCTGAAGGCGGAAGAGATCTGGAGTATGTCGCTAAGAAAAAAGAATACAAGGGAAATTGGAATGTCTGAGTTCGGATCGACAATTAGATAGATAAGTGAATTGTTTAAAAAATCTCTATATTGAGTGCTGAGACGGCCCAAGTATGCCCTGAGTCTAGCTAGGCCTCGAACACCAGGACAGAGTTGGGAGAGCTCTCGCAGTCCTCTTGGAGCCACTCCTCGAGCATCAGCAATTGGGACCACAAGCTCTCCTGCGCATCATCCACAATTTGATCGTCAGCCTGGTCCGCCATCAATATGCCGAGAAACAGTTTCTCATGAAACAAGTCATCAGGGTCGCTCGGGTCATAGTAGACGTGGCTATTGGGAAGGACGAAGGGAGTTAGGGTAAAAGCGCCTGAGCCGCCAGGGACATCTTCTTCGGAATGATCATCCAACGGGGTTTCGTAGTAGAACCCGACTTTATGATTTCCCCAGAATACCTTCGCACCGTACGGCTCAGGGGGCGCCAATGGCTTCTCACGCTTCTTTTTCCACGCTGCACGGGTCAGCTCCTGGGCGACTGCCTCCCAGTCCTCGCCACAGGTCTCAGGTTTGAGAAATATGAGTACCATCCGATCCGTCTCCAGCCCTACGCTGGCTACTCCAAGTTGTGTATCACTTACTTGAGGCATCTCTACGAATGTCTGGAAGTGTCGAATCTTTTTCTGTGGATCTGAGATCAAAGTCTAGCTCTCGAAGTTTCATGAAGGGAAGGACTTGTTCCTCTGAAGCAGATGATGGCCTAACCCAGGGATGGGAGTAGTATTTATAGCCAAGCGCCAGGGTGCACCACTTCGGATCAGAGAGATAAGAGACCTTGAAGCTTTCATTCTTTGTTATGGGTCAGCTCAGGAGGCAAGTGAAAGAATTGTTTTACGTCTTATTAGAGGAGGATGGAATTTTGGAGCGCGTCCTCGTTCTCCATAGGGACGAATTGAAAATACCCGAATAGAACAATATATTAGAAGGGAAACACCAGAAAGAGGAAGAACGGCTACAGTCATCGTAGGAGGATGACGGCGTAGAACAAAGATCAGAAATTTGAATGCTATTAGATCAAAGGACTAATCAACCGCAAGTCAAGGCTACTAGGTTTTCAGGGATGGTGTTTTGAGTTCAGGCGGATTGTTCCATCCTGGTCCTTGTATGCCACCACCCAGTTACTATCAAAGGGCTTGCACCTTACCAGGTCATCAAATGCGACGAGTTGTATCATGAACCGTGATTCAAGGTCCAAGTCCGACACGGCCGCACAACGCGCACAATTATCGGTGGCATCGGGGGCATACATCTTCCGGAGAAAGGCCGTTTTATGCTCGTAAGGGCCACAACCGGGATACCCGTGAAAGACCGAGCCATCAGTGCCTTGCAAAGGGAAAGGAGTTAGGGCCAAGTCGCCCGGGGCCTCGAAATAGAAGCCGACCTGGTTATCACACCGGACCATCGCTCCGTAAGGCCCCAGATAAGTAGCCTCCACCGATGACCTCGGCCGGTCAGTCCGATTTGCGTTGATGGTGGCTCGTTCGCGCTTCTTTTGCCAAGCAGCAGAGGTGATCTTCTGGCCGATCATCTCCCAGTATTGCCCACACGCCTGTGAGTTTAAGCGGACGCTGAATCCGGCCCAGGGTGTATTCGACCACCCCGCATTGCGTTGGATCGAAATTGCGCACCCCGTATGGCTTATCCTCAGATAGGGTTGTACGCCCAAACTAGCAAATCACAGGCTATACTAAGTCTCACCAGTGCTGAAAGGTATGAGATGGACAAATTAAGCTGGAAATTTACAACGCTGTTTACAAGGATCAGATCATAGATGAGAGGTAAATTTTTATTGAGATAAGGGTGGTGGGGTAGTGATATTGTAACTAAGATGTACAGTACCAGACCTTCAAGTAAGGCTGGCAATCCCACACTTCTCCTTGTACATTACCATGAACAGGTCAGGGGGAAAGGGCTTGTCCCAGAGCTCGATGGCTCTCACCCAGAGTTTGTGTTCCAACTCTTTTTCCAGCCACTCGGACTCCGAAAGATTGTCGGGCTTATCCGAGTACATCTTGCGAATGAAGGTGTCCTGATACGCTTTCTCCGGGCCGTCGTGTTGAGGATAATCGTCAAACTCACGGATCCAGTGGGTCAAAGTAGACTTAGACTTATCGTCTGCCTCGGACTCAGCCGGGGTGTCGATGTAGAATTGAGTCTCCCGGCCTTTACACTCGACGATCGCCCCATAGGTACCAGCGTAATACCGGCGGGGAATTGCTTTCTCCCGCTTCATCTTCATCGCATCGCTAGCAAGCTTCCTGCCGATGCGCATCCAGTTGTTGCCAACTGCCCGATGGTTGAGAAAGACCCAAACGATTCGCGATTTTCCTCCCCTGATTCCAGCGTAATCAGCCACGCCCCACTCGGTGTGATCGAGATTAGGTCCCGGCCCCCCGGAGTGACGAGACCAGTGGATATTAAAGCTAGGATGGGAGGACATGGTGGTGGTGGTGGTGTCATGGAAGGCGTTGGTTCTCTGGTTGAGGGCGCTGTTGTGTGGATGAGTTGGGAGCTTAAAGTGTGAAGACAGTTGATTCAGACGGGGTTTTCGACAGGATTATATACCCATCTATGGAACCTCTGGGACCTCTGTCATTGACTATACAAAGCTCTTAGTATTGCCTTGTGTTTGATCCGTTGAAAGCTTTTACAAACAGGGTCTGAAAGAAACGTCCTGAAAGAGCCGTCAAAGAACCAGGATAGACTAAGAATCGTCCGCCAATCGATGGATTCACCCGCCACACAACCTGCTTTCCTGACAGAAAGACAAGGGGAGTCCTCCAGTCTATGCCAGGGCTCTGCCAGACGCGGGGTGGTCGAACAATGGCCTCCCTCTTTGTTTGTAGCCCGCAAATCTCTGGCCGCGTGAAAGATATAAATTCACTGCTTTGTTCCAAGACAAAAAAAGGCATTGTTGTCCCATCTCCCTCACTTCCACAAAGATGTCTTTCACTGTTCATCCTAGGCTTCGTCATCTGACTTCTCTTTCTCCTGAACAACGCAGAGAGCGGGAGAAGCCGGTTGTGATGGTGTCGCTGGAGGATGAAGCCTACCCCTTGGTCACCTGCGGACTATGTCGGGCTCACCACCACCCCAATCCGCGGGTGCGATTCTGGCAGTGCTGGCGACGGAGCTGTCAACGCACCTGGCACACTCACTGCATTGGTCGGTTGATGGCAGAGCAGGACCTCGCCTTCGGATGTCCGGCTTGTGGCTCGGGGTGGAAAATCGGCAGTCATCCCAGTGATCCCCTCGAAGCCGCCCACCACGGTCTGGCGCATTGTCACGACTATTGCTATCATCAGGAGACTACTGGAGTGTGGATTTGCATGTTTGAAACTGGTGGAGTCATTTGTAGGCGGCGGTTCTTCAGTGAGCACACTCTCCGAATGCACCATCGGCTGGAGCATATGTCGCTATTGCGAGTCTATCACTGATGCCTCCGTATATGGCGTCCAGATGACCCTCATTTCCGTCCTTCCCACGGTGGCCCGTTAGAAACGCCCGCATAAGAATTTACATCAAATGCTAAGATAGAACGATATGAAGCATTCATTGCACAACACAACCTTACTAACTGAAGAAACCATGAAAATTTGCTAGCTAAGCCTGCGAGACGAGCGCACCCCTCCAGTTCTTCCAGAACTTGCTAGCCGAAGCAAACATGATGGCGATGACGCCCATCACCTCGTCATCCTCGTCGCAGTCCGCTGTTACTCCCACATGACTGTGGCTGACGTGCGTTTCCTCCGCCTCCGAATCCTCCAAGTTGGACACGTACTCGGGAGGCGAGGGCAGCTCAACCTTGACCATCTTGGCCACGCTGGGAGTGCCCTTGGCATCCATGGCGAACAGCATGTACCATCCCGGCAGGACAACACCAGGATCCTCGGGAAGACGAGCGCTGTATTGCAGATGACCCACGCGCTTTAGGGTGTCGAGAGGAACGCGACGCTGGTCGGTGTTGACCGTGTGGGTGGTGGTTCCGACACGAACCAAGGAGGCCGTCTCGATAAAGTCGTCGGTCTTGAATCGGATCTGTTCGCCGACGGTGACGCGGTGTCCGTCGGAGATGCTGGTGATCTGAGGCCGACGAGCTGGGTTGCCGTTCTCGTCGAACAGATAGGGAGGCGAGTAGATCTCGGCGTCGTAGTGGTTGGCCGTGCAGTTACCACACAGCCCACCGCCGCCGTTCAGAACCGTCGCGTCGGGCAGCAGCATGGAGATACTGTGATAGACGCGCTTGATGTTGTTGCGAGTGAGCTCGTGGAAGGTGTCGGTGGCAGGGTCGTAGAGCTCCGGGGTGAAGTTGATGTCGCCCTCGTGGAAGGGCTTGCCCCAGCTCTGCCCTCCGGCAATAAAGACAGTGCCATCGGGCAAGACCACCGAGGTGTGGAAGACACGCTTGTAGTGCATTCCCCCTTCGCCGTCTCCCTTGGGACCCTTGCCCGCGACCACCACCTCCGGGTCCTCGTAGGCATCGCCCAGGGTGATGAGGTGGGCGTTCTTGGAGCCGTTGGAGCCGTCATAGTGACGTTGACCGCCGAAGGTCAGGATCTTTCCTCGCGTCGCATCGTACATGACGGCGCTGCCCGACATGGAGTCGTGGTCCTGGCCACGCTCACCGGCCTCTTCCCACGAGCCCCGGACGCGGCCCTTGCGATCCGTGTCGTCCACGTTGTACCAGTGCATCATCTTGCTGGGCCCCGCTTGGAAAACGCTGGCCTTCTTCCAGCCAAACAGCCAGCCGTGGTTGTCGGCACGCCAGGCTCCCAGACGATCATCGGTCATCATGGGCTCGACCTTGGCGTTGCTGCGCGTCTCCCAGTGCGCGTTGGGTCCGGGGTAGTAGACCTCGCCGTTCTTCTCGACCTTGTCACCGCCACTCCAGGATCCTCCGATGACGAAGATGCGACCGTCGGACAGGGTGGTGGACGACTGGTAGCCACGGGGGGTCTGCATGGCGGGGCCCTTGTTCCAGGCGGTGCCATTGTACACGCTGGTGCGACCCGAGTCGGCGCCTCCGCTGACCACGATGTTGCCATCGAGGTCCATGGAGGTGCCGGGGCAGAACATATCGTGCTTGGTCTCGAAGACTTCACTCTGCGTGATGATGCCGCTGCGGTTCATGGTGGTGGTCAGCGTCTTGCCCCCGGGGGAGGCGAAGAACTGATCGTCGGCCCAGGCAGACCACATGATGATATTCCCATGCTGCTCGACGGCGGACGAGACGGGGACGATGGGAAGATCCAGCGTGGGGCCCCAGACACCACCCGTGCTGGGGTCGGCCTCGGGGAAAGTGCCCTCGACATAGGCGTAGACGGCCATGTTGGAGATGGAGACCTGTCCGTTTCTCGTCTGACTGCGGGGGTGGGACTCGGTCTCTGCCACCAGTTTGACAAAGCGAGCGGGGGTCGGGATAAAGGCGGACATCTTGGGGCTTTTGTTAGACCCCCAGGTGCCGTAGGCGACCTCGGTCCAGTTGTTTCCATCGGGCGACAGCAGGATGCGGTGTTCGCCAATCTGGCCCTCTTCGGCTTCCAGGCGAGGCAGCATGGTCACGCCCGAGACATAATGCTCCTTCCGCAGGTCAATGCGGATCCAGGAGGGCTCTTGCTCGTCAGGACTGCTGCTCCAATAGCGGTCCGTGCGGTCGTCGATGGCATACTCGCAATTGTGGGCCTTGTTCTGGCTGGAACACTTCACCTCCCAGTTCTGGGAGGCATCATCGGAATTGGACTTGGGGATGAGGTATGAGTCCGCCGGCGGCGATTGATACTTGACGATTCCCGTGGACTGCTTGGCAATTTCAATCTCGTCCGCCTCGGAGGACTCATAGGCATACTCAGGGGGCATGAAGGCATCGACTGCGACTGCCCCCAGCAGGAGGCCCGCCGCCAACCGGAACTTCATGGTGACTCAAAAAGATGGAATGAATGATGTGGTGGACAGGAAGATGCCGCAGAGGAGAAGACCATGTTATAAATATATACTTGGCCGATAACCACTTCTAGGTTCATCCAGAATGGCGGGAATGCGGTCAGTGGCTGTTCTTGTCAGTGGCTCCAGTGGTGCCAGTGGGGATTCAGCTCGCCACCGAGACCATTTCGAGGCAGTCGAGGCAGTCGAGGCAGAGATCGACTGTGATGTGACGCTGGTTGGAGATGAGATTTCCAGTCGTGAGCGCCAAGTCGATAGCCGGATCGAGATGGTGTCCAGCTGTGCTGAGAAATGCCCCGGAAGGTGTAGTTGCAGGCATTCGGCAAACTTGCCTGGATCTGCCTTGGCTGAGGAAGTGGGTCTTGCCAAGCCTGCCCGAGCGGGCGGATCGGTCCATCTGGCTGGCCCATGGTTGAGGATGTACTATATGGATGTATACATGTACGTACAGTAAGTAGCTAGTAGTATTGGTATGTAGTATGTTGTAGTACCTGGTTGGCAGTGAATTGGGGGTAGTAGGCAAGGCAAGAACCATCCATAGAGCTGACACAGTTCCCAACCAGCATCATCGCATGCAGCAGCAGACGATCTCACCCTCAACCCCGCCCCACAGTTCAGCTCCTCTCAACGAATGACGCAGTCGGCATCCAAGCGACGCGATCGACAGTTCGTCACCACAGCAAAGTGGAGGGATCGACATCCACCACTTCGATAGATCAGTTTCGTCCGTGGGGGTCCTGACTCTGCAGACCACCCCGTCATCCACAAATCACCGTTCACTTGATCATGGCGCATCTTTTTTTTCAGCTGAGGGGTATGACGATGACTGCATTGCCAATGGAGGGGTCGTGAGAGGTCACCATCAGAGCCACCGGATGTGCACAATCAGCTCAGCTGCGATCGACGTAACCAAGAGTCAAGAGCTGTGGTCTCTTGCCAGCTAGAGCGGCAGACATAAAAAGGTTCTTCTGGGCGGGTCTGCTCCTCTTCCCAACTACTCAGAGACAAACCATCATCAAGATGCGTGCCCCAGAGAAGGTCAACACTGACAACATTCAGGGGAGCATCTGGCCCCGGCTGCCCAAGCACTTTGAATCCTACTTGTTTTTCAAAATCACCGACAAGGGCAAGTTCCGCAAACACCTGCGGACCCTGCTGGACAACAATGAAATCACCACCGGCACGCAATGCGCGGATCACCTCCGTGGAGTGGGAGAGTTCGAAGAGGCTTCCGCGCAAGCCCGACGTGATGTCCCCGAGCCCTATCGGGTGCCCTTCACCGCGGTGAATGTGGCCTTCACCCATCTGGGTCTGCTGAAGGTTGGTAATGGCCTCGAACCCCCCCTTTGCTCTCTGTTCTTTCCTTCCGGACTCTAACGCCCGGCTTTACGTGTTGTAGGTCGAAAGGCCCGAGGTGGAGGTCGAGTTTGCCAAAGTCCAACAGGAAGACCCCGACGAGTATTGCCGGGACCGAATAAATGAGGGTCTTTTCGAAAAGGGCATGTTCGATGATTTGGTCTACGAGGGCGCCGATAGCCCCCCTGCGCTGCATCCGGACTTTCGGGCCCCGGAGGCTAATCTGGCCAAGGAAGACCCTCTGCAACGGTGGGACTGGCGTGTCGATGGTGTCTTCATCGTGGCGGCGCACAGTGCCAAGGCTCTCCGCCGGAAGATCGTGGACGTCGAGGATGCCTTCTACGTGGGCGATGCAAACGAGAACAGTATGAAGATCGCCTTTCGACGCGATGGTCAAACCCGACCGGGGGCAAACCGGGGCAAGGAACAGTACGTGTGTTCTAGGGAAACCTCAATTACATGACCATCATAGACTAACGTACCTCCTCGTTGCAGCTTTGGCTACGAAGACCACATCTCGCAGCCCAAGATCCGAGGGCTGGATCCGGCCCCTGCCCCGGGCGAGCCTCATGCCTGTCCTCCGGGGTACATCTTCCTTGGGTTTGAGGGGGATCCCAACAAGAAGCGAGGCCCGGCCTGGGCCAAGGAGGGCAGTTTTCTGGTTTTCCGGCAGTTGGACCAGAAGGTCCCCGAGTTTGAGAAGTTCCTTGAGGAGAAGGCTTCTCAGATCCCGGGCACCAACTATGCGGGGCCCAATGGTCCGGCCAAGCTGGGAGCTCACTTGATGGGTCGCTGGAAGAGTGGTACGAATCCGGCGAATCTCGATTTCTTCTCTCTTTACAAACGCAGACTGATCAAGCATAGGCGCTCCCGTGGCGCACGCTTACGACGAGGATAAGCCCGAGTTGGCCTTCAACAACACGTTCGACTTCCGACCCAAGAAGAGCATCAAGAGCTGTCCATTCGCAGCGCACATCCGCAAGATGCGCCCTCGATCCGATAAGAAACGCGACGTGGGGACCGAAGAAGACGGGGACGAGACCGCACTGCCCGAGCCCGACAGCGATGAAGAAGAGGCCGAGGGACAAGAAGAGGATGCCAGCGTCATTCTTCGACGAGGCATTACATTTGGTCCGGAACTGACTGAAGAGGAGAAGCGGCTGCGGAAGACCATCGAGCACCGGGGCATTTACTTTACCTGCTATCAGAGCCTGATCCGGGATGGATTCAATTTCCTTATGACTCGTACGTTGGTTGATATTAGGGCTAAGATAGAAGAACTACGCAATGCTGACACGAGCCAGGCTGGGCGAGTAACGCCTCCTTCCCCGAGTACAAGACCAAGACCTTCCCCGATGGGCCGGGCATGGACCCCTTTGTCAACCAGAGGCTTCGCAAGGATCATCCCGAGGGCCACATCAGTCTGTATGATGGAGAAAACCCCGACAAGACGGTGAAATTGAATCTGGGCATTAGCCCCTGGGTGGACCAAAGGGGTGGTGAGTATTTCTTTACTCCTTCGCTCAGCGCGTTGAGGGAGCACTTTTCGACGGCTTGAGGGCCTTGGCCGTGTAGTTAGCTCTCTCGGCAAAGATGATACCATATCCATAAACTCAATTTCCTCTAATCTCATGCTTTACGTGTCTATTTGCATCTGGACATTCATCAAGTCACGCGGTGTCGAGCGGCAGACATCTTTCAGATGCCGCGTAACGGCGTCCCGCCTAGAGAGCATTTTGTGGCAGTTGGGGCAGAAGTAACACTCATATTCATGTTGTCGGCGATGGTGCCGTTCCAAATGCTTCAGGGCTGTATATACTCGGCCACATGGTCCGTCATGGACCTCGATCATGCACCTCCAACCATGATCATCCACACAATAGCTCAGAGGAAGCCCATGGGGTCTTGTCTGTTTACCTTCCGCTTTCGGGTTGCCTAATATTGCAGTCAGATGTCCGTGTTGGTGAATATTCAGATCACCCAGAGAGGAGAACGTCCGGCCACATGGTCCGTCATCGACTGCCATCATGCACCTTGCGTTATCGCCATCAACACGATAATCAAAACCAAACCCTGCCTTGTTACCTTCCGCATTGCTCATAATCGTACACCAGCCATCATGATCCACACGATAGCTACCAGGCAGGGCATTTGGCGCAGATTGCTCTGGCAGGAGATGAACAGCGCTCTCCTGAGTAATTGTAATCTTTGCCATCTTTCGTGTAGTTGCTGGGTTTGGAACAATATGTTGAGATGCTACTCCTGGCTTTCACCAGCTACAAACAGGGGTATATGTATAGTTGATCGCAATGGGCAACAGGTCATGGCAGAGATAACAAACCCAAAGTCCTTGTTTGGATCTTTGTTCACAATGTACCAGCATAGCCTCACGAGGAGATTTGATAAACATTCTCTTTCAACAACCTCCCTCGGCGACGGATGACAAGGGTATGACAACACAACGTAAGTAAAATCTCCAGTTCTTGCTCTTCGCCAGAACAATGGTTGCTGTAGGCTATAATGAACGCATTAACTAGTTCCAGAGTAGTTGGACCAAACTCCTCGCGACTGCTGGCCTATAAATATGTATACCGTTCTCCACCTGGAGCAAATAACACCATCCAAAGAACCACGCCCCCGACAATACGTCCCAGAAACAAACCCAGCAACATTACTTACACGTCCTACAGTTATTCGACCAACATCATGGGTAGATTCAGACTTCTTCCCATCACTGTCGATACCACTGAGGGTGGCGTCGAGCCCCTCGAGACAACAAAGGGGTCGGACGATGGGGATGCCTGGAAGGCACACTGTTATACCCTGGTGAGCGAGCTGAACCGGGGGGGATTCATGACTGAAGTGAAATGGCGGACCACCCCCGACGAGCCACGCTCGGTGACCGAAGATCACTGGAAGGCCGAGTGTCAGCGCGCCCTTGTACGTGCCTTTACCACCCTCCGGAGATAGCGCCCTGACTTGAACGAGCTGTACGGATACATCCTTGGGCCTGACACCAAACAAGTCCAGCTGTATCGGCAGCTGAAGCCTACCCGAGATGAGGAGGGTCAAGCTCGACCTCTTTACGTACGAGGGGATGGATACGTTTGTTGATGAAAGTGACTTTAACGCCACTTGCCACGTGGCCTGGTGGCATTGGGGAGTAGACCGCGAGATTCCCAACTGGGACCACGACTTTCGGGCTGGCAGCAAGCACCCGCGGCCGGTGATCGGGGGCACTGACGAACGGATGGACTTGCAAGCCATCCTGGAGGAATATCTCAACACCGAGACCAAATTGGTGCAGTTGGAGCTCTTGCTGAAAGTAGCAGTTGCTGCGGATCTAGGGCAGGCAGGATTGAGGCCCCTCGATACACCAGTGAGCTAGACTGCACCAGCCCACACCCTCATAGCAGGGTTCCCATTTCTGCAAAGATGGCTATTTTTATCAGTAATACATTATTTGTTATAGCATTTATTCTTCACCTCAGACTTTGATCTGCTTTTTTCTCATCTGGAATGGAGTAGACATACTTTAAGTCGCAGGCGGTCATGGCCAACACCTGCAGCACAAATCTCGGTACAAACTGTAGAGCGATGTCTTCCTCCTGGGATTGAACTTTGGTCGAGATGCCTCACATACCGGGACTGCAATGAACCGAAAGGAGTGCGTGGCCCAACTACATCACGTTTCCCTCCTCCATTCGCCAGGTATTAACCATATTTCACCGCCTGATTCTGATCCATCCACTCTTGCCAGAGCGTCCTCTGCTGGACTGGCGGAACCATGCCGTTTAACCTCCAACTATCGGCGGGGTGTCTGTAGATGTTATATTTCCACTTGACTCGACTCCCTTGGGTCCCAGGACATTGCTGGCCGGACTCTTCGGGAAGGGCTTCTGCCAAACTGAACGGCTTGGCAATCTGCCCCGGAAAGCGGTATTCCCACGCGCTGCTGAAGTAGGGCTCTTCGATCAGCACATCTGGCACATGGAGAAAGAAAGCAGTCAATTCGCGGGCACGGTTGATCAAGTTCCCCCGTTGCCCGTGCCAAGAAGGCCAACCGCGGCGGACGGAACGGTTGAAACCGCCCGCTCCGCGATGCCGGCATCGGAAACTGGCAGTGTTTGAGCAGTATTTAAGCAGCACGGGTAATCATGGCCCACAGTATCTTTAGGGTAAAAGCTTCCTTCAATACTCATTTGCTACACATTCTTCAAGCCTACGATCAACAGGATTCCTACCATAATGGCCCCCATCCACGTCGGCTGCCCACTCTTCGATTACCAGACAATCGACGTCATCGGCCCATGCGATCTGCTCAATTCAGCGAGTAAGATGCTTCTGGACGGTATCAATCACTACGCAGCGGTCGATCCAAGCCTTCTGGTCAAGGCGCCCGAGTTTGTCTTCCACCATATCGGCGCGACCATGGAGCCGGTGCACCTGCTTACCAGCGCCATAACCGTCATGCCTACGGTGACGGTGGACGAGGTCCCCGAATTGGATATTCTCATCGTCGGGGGGGATATCCCCGCCAAATCCCAGCTTCCTCCAAAACTACAGGACCTCATTCGCCGCCATGCGGCCTCGGGAAAGTTACTGTTCACGACCTGCACCGGAGCGGCGGTGGTCGCCGCCACCGGCGCTTTAGACGGCCGAAGGGCCACCGTCAACAACCTCGAATACAACTGGATTAAGAAGCAATACCCGAGAGTCAAGTGGACAAAGGAGAAGAAGTGGATTGTGGACGGCAACATTTGGACAGGGAGCGGAGCAGTGGCGGGAATGGACATGGTCGCCCACTGGATCAGGGAGACTTATGGGCTGGACCTGCTGATCCAGGCGACATTGTCGCTGGATTTTGAACCACGCGATGCGGACGGGACCTTCAACGTGCTCCCGCAACGTTACGATTCGGCTGGAAACAAGATCTCCACCCACGTCTTTCCCGATGAGGTCTGAGGGAATGTGAAGTTGAAACTGGAGTTGCGCAGATCACTTGTCAAGGACCTGGAGGGGAAGGACCTGTCATGCTAGAGAGTGTGTCGAGTAGAAACAAATCGCCCCATAGCGTCTCATCTTCGATACTCCGTACTTCCGTAGCAATCGCGCCCTGTAGCGTAGATGGTTCATGGATCTGGGCAACGTAACGGCGGGAATACCGCACGGCAGGGCAGCGATGCAGTCCTTGAGTAGGAGAGGCCGTGCTATCGGAAGCCTTCAGCTCGTGATGCGCACGGCGGCTATCACAAACCTGTGCAGCATTCTCCTTGGCCAAGGTATAGGAAGTTCCTACACTTTCCAGGATCTCGGGCAGTCTCGAGAAGAGGCTCTTGCTGGGTATCTGCCGGTCTGACAAAGGCTTGATCCCCTGCAAATGAGACCGCAGTTGATCGATGCATTCTTGTAGATCCACGGTTTGCCGGGCAATGTCAACGCTCCACTGCGGTACCTCGGGCAGTCCCACGGACAGCCTGTACAGCACAAAGACCGCAAGAATAACCTGATACCAGGTAGAAAATGGCAAGAAACTTTGTTCCGCAGCGGGAAGGGCACAAAAGATCTGGAGGTAGCCTTTCGCAGAACTGACGCATTTGGTCAAGTTGTTGATGACATTGGGATGTGTCGACAAGATGGTAGACTCTCCCCGTGCCATTTGACATGAAGGTCTTCTCTGCCCATAGCAATACACCAAGCCCAATTCTTGGATGCGAATTTTGACGGCATGATAGCGGTCAATCAGCAGCACTGCAGATTCCAAGTCAGCAAACTTGGCAGTCACAAGACCTTACGGACTTCCCACCGTTGTTGCGAAGATCTGTTCCTAGAGATGACCACCATTCTTCTAACCACATTGCGAATCGTGCAGCGTGAATGTACAGGCGAGGGCTATATATTCCTTCTGACCGATAAGTCTCGCACACGTCCTCATTAAACTGCAGTACCTGTGTTATCGGATATATCAAGAGGTCAGTCTCAAACTCCGGTTCCAGTTGCAGCATTGTTGCGCATCGAAGCATGTCCTTGTGGAATCGGAGGTTGTTGGGCTTTCCCGAAGACATTGCTATGCTATTAGAGAGTAAGCCTAAGCCCGTTAAGGCTGTTCGCGGTGGAGCATGGCATCTTACATGCTAGACATGTAATAGCAGCCCAAATAAGCACGGCATGCATCCCGAGCATAGACATCGGTCGGTTCATTTTGTTGCTCAACCAGGTCGACACTCTGTTGGTCGAGTCGCAGATCAATGACCATGCTGATCGCAATGTGTAGGTACTGGTACGCTTGCTGATTCCCTGGGACAAAGGCGAAATGGAACCTGACAAAAGTCAGTCTGCTGATGCCCTCAACGGATGACAAAGAGGAAGCAAAAGACGGCACCCCGGGAACGGAGACTTACCAGGCAAGGTGAACAAGTAATCCCTGGAGCAGGTCTAGGTTCTTCTCCCCAGCTGTCACAGCCCGCTCGCTGAGGGTGTTTCGAAATTCTCTGGTCAGAGCGTCTTGTAGATGACAGTAATTCGATGAAGCAACCCCCACAGCTGCAAGCAATAGGAAAGGGCGACTTTCAGTCATCGAGGCAGCAGTCGAGGCGCCTGGGAGTCGCACAAATGGAAAGTAGGATGCCATGCCGCGAAATCTTTCGAGGAGATGCTCGAGGGCGACAGGACTGAGTCCTAAGTTGGTAACCCACGCGGCATCTATAGCAGTAGATGAGTCCCACGGAGCCTCTAAGGTATTCTGGTTGTCACCTGACTCCGGGCCTTGGGCTATTGCAGAATTAGGAAGGACATCTTCGCTTATCGACTCGACTATTCGATGGGGCCTGTCACCGGGATAATCGGGGACTGCAGGCGGTTGAGAATTGTAACCAGGCGGGGTTAGGACCTCAGTAAGGGGACCACTCGAGCGCGAAAGAAGACCGATGATGTTGGAGAGTTTGGTCTCAAGATCGACCAGTCGCCTCCATCCACACCCTATTAACCTAACTGGCCTGTTGGCTGGAGTGTTCTCTGGGCAGACTTACGGTCTCGCTCGTTGTGCAACCCGAGCTCGCTGTCTCGGCACTGGAAAAACACACTGCGAGTTTGATCGGGCACATCTACTGAAATTAGCCGGGGATGAAAGACACAGCCAGAGAATAGACAACGCTCACTTAGTACAAGGCTGTCCCTCTCCGGATCGAACACATTTCACCTTGAGGATGCGGCATTTTTCGCATGCAGGTACCGGTTTCCCCCCTCGAGAATCCAGATCACCCATCATGGCGTTTTCGACCATCGGTCACTCACTCTTTTGTGATCACAATGCTGTGTGGGCTCGAGAGATGAGGGGCTTGTACGCGATAAGATAGTTAGATAACCGCATAGCCGCTGACAAATCAACCAACCCTTCAACTACCCCTCGTTGTGAAATCGGGTCCCGGCCCCGCATCATCTAGCCGCGTAGGACCAACTAACATGCATACATGCATTAAGTTTCTTGGTCTTCTCGAGGTGATGAAAGTAAGGCTGATGACACAATTGTAGGGTCAGACGCCTTGGATGTAAAACATGAACGGTAAGAGCCAAGCGTACGCTTGAATTTGAGTTGAGCTCCATTTTTTTAAAAGTATATAAGAAAAACCTTCGTTTTTCCGTTTCCTCCATTCTATGCTCACGAGAACCACGAGTTTTCATTTCCATCTGTCCAAAAGATGCTATCACACATGGTGCTCAAGCCTGAAAACCACAAACCGCCTAACAAGCGTCTAGATAGGGAGCGTATCCGGGAGCTCGGCCACAACCACGGCTGGAACCTTGAGTGCATCGCCAACTAGCTCCGCCGGCACGTCTGTCTTTTCCTCCGGAGCAGTATAAGCAGGCAGCTCCGGCTCCCGCCAGGGCTTCGGCGTGAAGAGCAGGATATTTTTCAGCGCCCACGCAGCCAAAGCCTGCGTCCTGGTCGCGTCAATCAGACTGAGCCCCTCTGCCTTGCTGCGCATACAGACTGTCGCCATATCTATCCGCTCCAAGCTCCCTGGTCCCCCATGCTGGATCGCATCCGCTGCTAGCGCCCATGCCAGCGGGTTGTACAGCACTGCCTCGTGAGAATAGATCAAACCTGCCGGCCTGAGACGCGCCTGCACCTGTACCTCACAATTCGTTACTCCAACCCCTCGCTCATCCTTCATATACGCGGACGCCCCTGTTCCCGACTGCGGCTGCACCACCTCATCCGTCGCGGAGTAGATGGATGTAGTAGGAACATAGGCTGAGTCACCGCCGTGGGAGCGCAGGGTGGAGATGAAGTTCGAATTTCGCGTTTGATGCCAGACTGCCGGCGTGCCGGGTTGTGCACCCTTGAAAGGACAGAGAGCCCACGCACCAACCGTGCCTGCAAAATCGGCCGAGATTGCAATAAAATTGCTCACGAGCTCGCGGGTGCTGGGCCAATACTTGAGCGTCCACTGAATTGACAAGCACCCCTGCGACCAGCCTACAACAGCCACAGACCTGCCCTGACATCGTGTGTAGATATAACGAATTGCATACGCAACATACTCAGCGTTGCGGGCCGATTCGTCGCACATCCGGCCGGGAACATTCAGCCAGACCGGGTCAGCAAAAGCGCTTTCACGCAACAGCTTGGCGAAGTTCGGGGCATAGGCTTCCCCGCCGTAGGTACCTGTGCCGGGGACGAGAATAACAGAGGTCTTACCGTCACGGCCATATTGGAAGGCGCTGGGGATATAAATCGCGGATCGGAGCGATTCTTCCGGCACGGAGTAGGGCGCATCCTGCTCCGAAGTGCGGGGATAAATCCTCACTTCGAGGTCCGGATGCTTATTTCCGAATGAGTTGATGTTGGGTCCCCCCAGTCCCAGCATTCTGTTCGAGAGATCGGTGCTGCGTTCGCGCCAGGAGTGACTGGACCCTCACAGAACAGAACCTTGCACTATATGTCAAAGAAAGGAATGGGGGTGAAACCCTTGTCGCCCATGACTTATATCTCTCTTCTTTTTTTTTTTCTTTGTTGTTGTGGTCCTTCAGCTGAGGCACGATGTGGGGTTGCGGGATGGCGCAGCTGAAGCAGTACGTACAGTACATCTGCTTTATGAACTGTTAGCTATAGATAAACGGGATATCGGGCAGCACATCATGTTGCTAGGACCGGGAGCAAAGTCTAGCTGATGTCCTCGAATGGCATCTAAACCAATAACTGAGCTGCAAGGGTGGCCGGTGTGGCACGCAATTTTCGGTGTCGGCAAATCTTGCCCTGGACGGCGGTGATGCCGACAAGACGAGCACCTCCATTTCCTCGTTATCGTCTTTTCTTGTGTGTGGTACGTCCACTTGATCCCCCAAAGGCCCCCCAAGGTCCAGAACCTCGAGCCCCACCCGCTCAGATCTGCTTTTGGGCATCATGTGGGGGAGAATCGCGACCCCCTATTCGTTTCCACGATACGCCCCAGCGTTCGCTTCAGCTGGCGAGCTCCGAGCCATTCCGGTGTGGGCGAAGTGCGGGGCCTGGAGTTAGAACGTGCCAACCCACTAGCTGTAATTAGACAAGCCACCTGCCAAACTTCATCGTAGCAGCACTGCAGCTCCAGCCAGCCGCACAACATGTTTTTCCGTCGCGACTGTGGCTGACTGACTATCGGCTCAAAATGCCACAGACCAAGTAGTATATCTTCTTGCTGGTGTAGTCCCGCGATTTTCCTGACCGGAGTTTTGTTTTTGTGCCCCTTTACCCAATATCTCTTTGTTCTCAATTTCGTTGCGCATCCTTTTACTTCAGGGTATGAAATAGCACGTCGTGTGAACGATGCCGTCATTTCTCAATAGGGCAACGGCCGCCGCCAAGAGTCTGTCTACTGCTCCGATCCAGAGCCCCGTCTCTCTGGATAAGGTGACTCAAAAGCTCGGAATATCTAATATTTCGGAAACGATTTCGGCGTGGAGAGAAACAGAAGAGCAGGAAAATCCACCTCGTTATGCAAGCTCCTCGCCTGTCTCCGGGGGCAATAATGTCAAATTCCACGTCAACGGGTGCGCCTATTTCTGGGCTGTCTCGGAGGCCCTTTTGACAGTGAAAGAGTCTGTGTGGATTCTTGGATGTAAGAACTGCGTTCCTTCTCGTATCGGCAATTTGCAGCTGTATCAGCGAGCTTAATATCGTGGCAGGGTGGGTGTCGCCCGAGGTTTATCTGAGACGCCCTCCGTCGGAAAATGAACAGTATCGGCTGGACCGCATGCTGCTGGCTGCAGCGGAGCGTGGCGTCAAAGTGAATGTGGTGGTCTTCAAGGAGGTCCCTCAGGTCATGTACCGTAAGTGTTTCCTTGTCTCCAAGCTGGCTACTTGAGAGGTGAGTATACTGACGGCGATTTAGTCTCTTCCAAACACACCAAGCGTGCTCTGGAGGCTTTGCACCCGAACATCTCAGTTTTTCGATACCCCGACCTCATCCAGGGAGCACAGGGAATCATGTCTTCCACCAAAGGGCTGCTACAGAGTATTACTGCGGCCGGAATATCAGGCCTCGGGAAAATCTCAGATGAGACGCTCCAGACTATGTTTGGCATTGCAGGCGGACCGACACTGCTCTGGGCTCACCATGAAAAACTCGTCATCTGCGATCAGAGAGTTGCCTTTTTAGGTGGTATTGACTTGTCGTACGGGCGATGGGACACTATTCAACACCCCATTGCAGATGCTCACCCTGGGAACCTTGATGACATTGTTTTCCCCGGTCAGGACTACAATAATGCTCGGGTCATGGATTTCAAAAACTTAGATCGATGGGAGCACAACAGACTCAGTCGCTTGACTACCTCCCGTATGGGCTGGCAAGATGTCTCGGTCAGTTTGATGGGTCCTGCCGTCGCTGAGCTGAGTCGCCATTTTGTCGAGCGCTGGAACTTTATCCACAACCTGAAATACAACGCTCGTCTGCCTGGGTTTCGGGCTTACGAGGCCCTGCCACCGGCCAAGCCTCCACCCACTACGCCTGAATTGCCCATAGGATCAGTTTTCTGCCAGCTAGTCAGGAGTGTTGGTCGGTGGAGCAACGGGATATCGACCGAAAATAGCATCTACAACGCGTATATCGACGTTATTGAGAAAAGCGAGCATTTTGTCTATCTGGAACAACAATTCTTCATCACCTCCACTGGAACGTGGCTCGGTACCGTATGGAACCGTGTGGGAGAGGCTCTGGTGGCACGAATCTTGCGCGCTGCTCGTGAAGGGAAACGGTACAAAGTGTTAGTCGTGATGCCAGCAGTCCCTGCGTTCCCGGGCGACTTGCAGAGCCTGATCTCGGGACACCCGCCTCGCGCGATCATGAAACTCCAATACAAGTCCATCAACCGGGGAGGCTTCAGTATCATAGACAAGATCAAGAGAGCCGGGGTCAATCCCGACGAGTACATCCGCTTCTACAATCTGAGGACCTACGACCGGATCAATGAGAGCGGAGTGTTGCAGCAAGCCACCGAGGCAAGCCATGTGGACTACAACGCTGCCAGCCAGGAGCACGATGATATGGTCGATCCATTCGGCCTTCGCGCACAGAATGAGATCGGTGAATTTGAGCCCACTGAGATAACAGCCGACCATAAAGCGTACCGTGCTTACCAGAAGGCATCCACCGGCCGCAGCAGCGACTGGGATACCGTGAGCTCCTGCTACATGCTCGATGGTGAGGACATTCGGAACGTTCCTTGGACCGCTGGGGGTTCTGTCCATCAAATTGATGCTTTCGTCAGTGAGGAACTCTACGTACACTCCAAGGTTCTCATAGCCGATGATCGAGTGGTCGTCTGCGGCTCGGCCAACCTGAACGACCGCTCGCTTAAGGGAAGTCGGGACTCGGAGATCGCGCTCGTCGTTGAGGATCAGGCGACCTTAAACACAACAATGAACAGTCAGCCGTTTCAGGCTAGCAGGTTCGCTGCCACTCTAAGACGATACCTTTTCCGCAAACATCTCGGCCTCCTACTGCCGCAGGACATGCGCAAGCCTGATAGCCACTTCCTGCCAGCCCCGGTACCCAACGATTACGACTACGGCTCGGCTGAAGATCAGCTTGTTGCAGACCCCCTGGGGGACGAGTTTTGGGAGCTGTGGAACAGCGTTGCAAGCACAAACACCCTAGCGTTTCGAAAGGTTTTCGCGCCAATGCCGGATGATACGGCCAAGACCTGGTTTCAATATCAAAATCTCTTCTGGAAACGCTACCTGGGTCCGGATGGATTACACATGGCAAAATGGGGCCATGTTCAGAAGACTAACTTTGCCAGTGGCGAGGAAGGAGCCAGAGCAGTCAAGGAGGAGTTATCGAAGATACGAGGAACTCTGGTGGAGATGCCGTTGGAGTTTTTGATCAACACCAATATTCAGATTGAGGATCCTGGTTACAATATCGTCACAAGGCAGGGGTATGTGTAGGAATGGAGTCAGTGTGTAAAAGTATAGATTTGACAAACAACATGACCTTAAAAGACTTTGAAATTTCTGTCTGACCTAGAAAAATCCATATCTGGAATTGAACCCCGTATTTATGGTCTTCTATCCCACAGGCCCTGGAACACCCTACATAGAGTGGTCTTAACCCCTGTGGGCGCAAGCTGCTACCCAATAGTCTGGGCGCCCTGACAGCAACTAAAAAGTGTTGTAAAGAGTAGACATAGAATACTAATCTTTATATATATTTAGATTGCTGTAATTTTGAAATAGATTTGTAAACCGCCAATGTAAACCCTAAGAAACCTCCGCAGAAATAAAAGTAGAGGCCCCGAGCAGGCTCAGAGATATACGATAAGGAAAGTCAGCAAGTTAAGCTACTAAACGTAGCTAGGAAGGCATCAGTTTGAAAAACACTAGATTATATAGATATTTCAAGCCGATCCGCTTTCTAAGAGCTTAGAACGGGAGCAAAGTTGACCCAGCCAGCTGTACCCCCCCTTACATGGCTGGACTATGTTTAGACTAAGTGCCATTATCGTCGGTGAGTATGGCAAAGCTGCAGCAAAATCCAGAGGAAGACGGTCCGGACGCCGATACAGTTCGCATGACTACTCCAGATTACGAAAGACAGGCTAGCGATGATTGTCGCACCAAATCACAGCTTATGTGAAAAGAGTTCCCGTCAATAAATGTGAAAGGTATATATAACAAGCGGTCCACTGGACTTTATTGATGCAGGAACAAAATGGGAGCAAAATACCGCAAGGACAAAATTGCACAAAGGGTAATTTCCAGTGTATATGGCTTTCTTATATCAAATTTCTTTCAGCTGCTAAGTCTGACATATTGCCACACTTCCATCATGCGTGAGCCCCGGGGGGAGAACGACACATTGACTACCTCACCTGACGGCCTCCGGAGCACAAGTCTTACAATTCCCGCCTCCTTTCCTCTCAGCTTATCCCACGGTGTGAGTTTCAGAACATGATCTCCTTCCTGTACACCAGCGCGAGCAGCTTGACTCTTGGGGTTCAGATTTTCTATGATGTGATAGCCTTGAATTGCGGCAGACTCATCAAACCCCAGCTCCCAAACTGGTGCGTCACGATGCTTAGTCTTTAGTCCGAGATCCGAAAGTCCGTTCTCTGGCGGTATCATGAACTTTCCTGCACACATATATTCCACCAGTTCGCGAGCACTGGGATGAGACGAAGTTTCACCTTCCAGTAAAATGCCGAGTTCTTCAACATACTCTTCCGGGCCAACTTGATCACTAGTACGTTCTCTTTTCAGAAGTGTTTGGACGAGATTGCTAATGTCTTTCGCGCCCTCTGTGGTATCCCGGATCAGCGTGTTGATTGTGTGCGCGAATACCAAGCCTCGGCCATAAGAGATCCGTTGAGTATCGGATTGCTTCCAGGTCAGCTTTGCTATCTCCTAGTTGGACTCGTGCACGAGTGGGTTGGTATAGTATGAGAAAAGGCGCTCGTTGAGAGCGATTCTGAATCGTTCCGGCGACAGCATCTTCATCTACAGTGGAAAGAGCAGAGAGAAGTACTCGGCTATACCTTCTGCATACCAGTTGTTGAAAATATCATTGCGGAACACAACCCAGTTGTGCGTCATCTCATGGCAGAGGAAAAGGAGCTTGTCCTCCGCCGGAGGTAAATATTTATATTCGCTGTCGTCATAGCTGAAGGCAAACGAACGGACGAGTACGGTCCCCGCTCCGGACCCTTAATACGGGTTGTACCGAATGAAGATGCGGTAGGGATCCTCCTGATCATTGAAAAATTCCGCCATAACTGGAAAATTCTTCTTAGACTATTCGACAGACGGTGTGCATCGAAGGTTGGATCTCCCATCCAGTACATGCCAAAGCGCTCGTCCCCGTGTGAGGAGACCCGACCGACCATGAAATACGTCGCTTGAATCTCGGCATATGTCATAGTTCGACAAACAGGATTGGGACCCTCGCCAAAGATCCAGATGGCCCTGGTCATGGGCGGAGCGTGCGTAAGGTCCCACTCTACCTGCACCTCAACCTCTTGATCGGGACTCTGTGAGGGCGGACAAGCGAGAAACCCATAGCCGGAACTGATGGCGCCGCTAAAAATCAGACGAAAGTCGAATAATGGAGCGTTTCTGGTCGTGGAAGTGATTTGACGAGGCATGCCTCATAATGCACGTGCACAGGACCTACTGCGGTGGGCTCGCTTTCCATTTTTGCAGGACGATTGGGGGTCCTGGCTTTTCGACTTCGCGGGATAGGTCCAGGGGTCCAGCAGCATCGGAAGCCATGATCGTGCCGTTTACAAGCAGCCCAACGTCGACTCCTGCAATTTGTATAGGGTGTGTTAACATAGTCTTCTCTGCTGCATTGACAAGACCTGAGATGGTTATTTTGGCCTTCAGGGATGCTATAGCTTCATTCTTATCGTAGACTGGGGTAACGGTGTACTGCAGTGCGGGAGGAGACATTGGGCTCAAAATAATATGAGTAGGATTCGAATGTGATAGATCTGATCAAACTGAAGCACTTCACTGCTGATTATAGGGTTGTTCAGAGCTTTGTAATGGGCCATAGAATAGTAGGTCGATTTATGTGTCAACAGGTGAAGGCTGTGAGTTGGTGGTTGTTATCTTTGCGCTAATCCTGATGAGGGCAACGGGAGCGCCTCCCCACGCTACCCAAAACCGTTACAATCTCTGTATTGCCATCGCTCATACATAATATAGGAGCTGCTCAAGCTATCTACCTTCTCTGTGGAAACCAATCCTTGCCATATCAGCTGTACATCATGTTGTCCTTCATTGCGAAGGTCGTGCTTCTTCTTGGCCATGTTCCAATCTCCGTGCCTATGTTGTTACCCAGCCGCACTGGACTTCAGGTGCCCATCGGGATCGAACCATCCGGATACAAACCACTGGCATCGGCGTCGGGATCGGGCTGGATAGTACGTGAGCAAGATGAGCATGTTTGTGATGCGGGCGCTCGACATTTCGCGGGTCGCGTCAATGTCTCGGATACAAGATCTATGTTTTTCTGTGAGTATCGTGCTTGATCAATGCAGACCTCTCTGCCTAGAAATTGCTCTTTCTTATCGAAGATTTGTAGGGCTTTTCGAGAGCCGCGAGAGTCCCAATGAGCGCCCAATAACTATATGGTTGAATGGGTAAGATTTCCTTCAGCCCTTGACTTTTTTAGATTGCCTTTAATCCTTATTGCAATTGCGGTATAGTGGACCTGGTGCAAGCTCGATTTCCGGAATGTACGGCGAAGTTGGACCCTGTACTATCAACAACGAGAGTGACAGCACCATCATCTCAGAATACAGTTGGACTAATCATTCCAACCTCTTGATTATTGAGTAGGTCATAAGATGTCTCCCCCTCGAGATTTCGGCTCGCGCTGACAATTCTGAATTTACCCAGTCAACCCGCAGGAGTCGGTCTGTCTACCATTATTGGGAGCGAACCTCCCCCAGCCGGGCTACAAGAAGCATCTGCCGACTTTATAGCCACGCTCAAAGTATTCCTAGAGACGATATTACCCCAATATGCATCAAATCCGCTCTATATTTCGGGCGAGTCGTTCGGTGGTCGATATGTGCCTTATTTCGCTGCGGAGTTTATCAAACACCAAAAGGATGATTCTCCTCATGGTCTCCTGAGGACACCTTTAGCTGGTATAATACTGGTCAACGCACTTGTGGACAATTCCTGGCTGTCAGTTGGTCACTATGAGCTATTCTGCACAGATAACGGGCTTAACCTTCTACGCTTCAACGAGACGGTCAGTACTGCGATGGCAGCGGCGGCGAATGAATGCGAAAGGCTTGGTACAATGTGCAGAACATCATACGATCCCTTTGTCTGTCAGACAGCAAGTGAGTTTTGCATGGAAAACTTGCAAAATTACTTTCAGGCTGAAATTGACGCGCACCGACGGAGTCCATACGACTGTAAGCATCTCTCTTTGTTTCACTATTATCCCTCACACCGACTTCCCGTGGATTAACTGTCTCCATATATTGTAACTAGTGAGACGCAACTGTCCCGTACCACCCCTTTGTGGAGTTGGCGACAACGGCATGGGCTCAACAACCGATTTCCTGAATCGTCCCGATGTCCAAGCCCGTCTTGGGTTCGTCCCTCTAACCAACTTCACGCCAATTAACTTTGATCTTAACACTCTATGGGCATCCGATCCCGCAATCTTTCTTCCATCTACGAAATACCTGACTTCTCTACTTGATGGTGGCGACAAGCCACATGTATTCGGCTTTGATAACATGAGAGAGGAAGATAGTGAAACGGCTGTTGCCGCTTCTGTTCCCGTCCTCGTTATCAACGGTGAATATGATGTCAGCTGGCAAGACTCACCCATGATTATAGTTGATCTTCTCGTCATGATGTTTTCCTAGCTGACTCTTTTTCTGGCTATCTAGCAATACACCCGGAACACTTCTGACCTACGATCATCTACTATGGCACGGTCAGGCGGCATTCCGTGCGAAGCGGCATCTGGATCTATGGTATTGGACCGACATTGATGGTAAAGTTCAAGATGGTGGACTATGGAAGGGCGCAGACGCTGGAGGAAAAGGTAAGCTGGTGGTCGCCACTGTCCATGACGCAGGACATATGGCTCCTGGGGACCAGCGGGGAGCAGTAGCTTCGCTTTTTGGGCGATGGATTGCAGGCTCCGAATCTTCAGTTTAGGTTCCTTGAGCTCGCAGATCTGGGTTATACGTAGAGTTGAGTAATTTATCATTTTCAAAAACTGCTATTCCCATTGTCCCATATCTATTACTACTTCTCCGGCTCCCCCAATCAAGAAGGTATTTTGAGTGACGTTCGTCGAAGTGGGAGGTATCCAAACTTATTAAACGCTTTGAGAGCTTTTTGTCTACTCCGACAGAGGGGCAATCAAGTTCCAAGCAGAAGCAAAAATGTGCATCTTCAGAATTGAAGGCAGGAGATATAGGGAAAGCATCAACCAAGGCACTACGATTCAGCATCTTCAATTGACTCTGAAAATTGAGAGAGCATGGACAGAGTCGAAGAGACAATCATATTTACTAGGCACTGTCCCAAAGAAGGGCCAACAACCTTGAGGTCACGACATCTATGTTTGCAGTGAAAAATAATTACATGTGAGTGATAATTCTATCCTAGATAAAGGGACAGTAAGATATTCTAGCACTGACTACCCACCCAGCGCTCAACCAGCTCGAAGACCTCTGCTGGGTTGTTAGCTGGAATCATATGACTTAAGCCTCCAATAAAGAATTCTTAGCAAACGGCATCTCTTGTGATATCCCCAGGTACCCTCATGTAAGTCGTCAGCCATATAAGTTGTCTCAAAAGGGCAATTCTCCGAATGCCTCCTACCCTCCCACTGCAAATAATCCACTGCAAGTGATCCACTAAATACCGCATCCGTGGTGTGTTACAACAACAGTTCATATTCCCGACACAAATTAAAACGCGGGGATCACGTTAAGTTTTCGTGAGGACTTACTGTTGTCCACATAACCTAAAAGCCTTTTAACCCACCACAAAATTTTTTGTCCCGAGCGCTTAGGCCTAGATGATGACTGACCCGGAAACAGAACATAACCTACGATATTTACCTACGATATTTCGACTTTAACAATGTTACCGAACGCTAGTGCCGCGATTTGCTGGTAAATACGCGCGACTTAAGAGTGCCTCAATCGAGCAGAATGAAGACGCAAGTCCATATTTCGGTTCTCTGATTCGATATTGTGCATGAACCAATGACATGGTCGCTTCGGTTGCCCGCATTAGGTATGGTGGGGTTTCTTTCTTTTTTTTTCTTTGCTTCCACTGGCTTCAAGCTCGGGTGAGAGCCTTTTCGCGATAACATAATTCCTGACTATCCCGCGCACCATATAAGCCATACTGATTGCGAAATATATAGCGTTATATTTCAGCGCTTAGATATAATTAGGATGATATATTAAGTATCTTTATCTAGATAAAGGTTATTAGCTCAGTAGTATATTATGGTCACACTAATTCATGTATCAATCGATATGTAGGTGAATCATGGCTATCGAGAGCACATCGTATTTTAGGGTAATCTAAAAAGAAGTAGGAATAAAATAAGTTGAGCTCTGAATATCACTCCTTGGGCATACAAAACTTATACTTCCAAAAGAAACGCAAGATCATATCTTGTGGTTGAATTAATAGTGGAATCAAGATATCAGATCACTATGTGTGTTGGGGTGCGTGAGACGGCCAAGAACTACGTTGTCTGTAGAGCTGATTGATGGTAGGGTTCGGGTTATCGCTTTCGGTGAGGGTAGCGAGGAGCCAAGAGCCCCAAATAGCTGGCCCGCCCGCGAAATTGTCCAGGGCAAACCTAAACGAAGGATGTTGGTGACAAATAGCTGATCACCAGAAGGGTGTGGCCGCGTGGACATCATATTCTACATTGCAGCCATATCAATGTCGGGTGTGGTGTAACGATTGAAGATAGTAAAGTGGCTAGTGAAGTTGGTAAAGCGAGATTTTAAGGCTAGAGGATGGAGGTGTACACTGAGCTTTACAGGTAAGAAGTGAGGTCTCACTTGAGGGGAGGGGGCCTTCATCTCCCTCTCATAGAAGAGGCGTGACGATGAATAGAGACTTACTCTAATCAAAAGGGGTTATCCCATTAAAGATTAAATATGATTAGAGTAGGGCTTCCCACTGCAATTTAATTAGCTGGCTGGATAGGTGAAGGGGGTTTAATATTATTAATTTTATAAATATAGTAGTATTAAACAGAAAAGAAATTAGATAATAAAAATTTAACTGTTTATTTAAAATATACTTAATTATATATAGTATAAATTTGAATATAATATAGGAAGTTCTAAAGTTTTTATTATAATTTAAATATAGTAAGTTTTTTTAATAGTGGCTCTCAGCGGTAAGAAATTCTTAAATTTTAAATATTAAATATTTCAGTTTATTTTTTACTTTTTTTTACTTTCAGTTTACGCCTAATTAAAAAGAATTATTTTATTAAAGATTGAATATAATTAGAGTAGGGCTTTTTATTATAATTTAATTAACTGAAAGGACAGCAGAGGGGGGTTTAATATTATTGATTTTATATATAAAGTAGTATTAAATAAAAAAAGATTAAATACTAAGAATTTTACTGTTTATATAAAATATATTTAATTATCTATAGTCTAAATCTTAATATAATTTACAAAGTTCTAAAATTTTTATTATAATTTAAGTTTAGTAAGTTTTTTTAATAAAATATATCTCAGCCGTAATTAATTCTTAAATCTCTCCTACTAAATCTTTAAAAAAAATTTAGAAGAATTCTTAATCTTAGATCTGTTTTATCTAATACTAATCTATAATTTATAATAAAAAACTAATTTTTTAAAAAAATTAAATTCTTTTTAATTATTATTTGTAAGTAATGCCAATATAATATTTAATCTAAAAAGATTATCTGATATTTTAAATAATCTATTTATCGGATTCTATATAAGTAAACTATAGAAATTTAGAATCAGATAATTTAATAGAATTGTTTTACTTCTAATACTAATTATATTAAGTTTCTCTATCAGTTAAATTAATTAATTTTTAATATTTTTTTTATTTAGATAGATTTTGCTGTTTTCGGAATTATAAATAATATAATTATATTATCTGTATATTAAATAGTATATATAATTATTAGAAAATTATTTATAAATAGATTTAGAACTTCTGCTGTAGTCGAATCAATTTATAAAAATATATAATTAATAAAACTAAACTGCGGCGGTTAGATAAAATTATCAGCTGCTAACAGTTATTTCTATTACAGTTTAAATTTTATTATATTTATATTTAAAAAGCCGATTAATTTTTTATTTAATTCTACTGAAAAAACTAACTATATAATAGATACTGTATTCTATATATAGAAGTAAGCTTAAAACCAGTAGAAGAATTAAACTATTTAAATAAATAAAATTTAAAATACTAACTTTTAATTATATATAATTAAATAGATAGTTTATTTAAAGAAAATTTTATATAAATATTTAACTGAGTCGGTTACCACTCCTCAGTCTGAGTCTAATAGTATAATTAAATAAATAATTTTCTGTCTTGAATATATTATAAAAAGACTTATTTAAAAAAATTAGTATATTATTTAATATTATAATTAAATTATTTATATTAAAGCAGTACAGTCTAAAGTAGATTAAACTTCTTACTGTTTATTTTAATTATATATAGACTGAAAGAATATTAATTAGTATATATAATTTTAATAATAGATTTTTACTTTTATTAGCTGTATATAAATATTATATATTTAATATAATTTTAAATATAGTTTTATCTTCTAATAGTAGAAAAAAATAGCAGCAGCTGTAGCAGTTTATCAGTATATATATTATTAATTCTACTATTATAATCTTTAATCCAGCTTATAATAATTCTTTTAGTAAATAGATTATAAATCTGTTTAAACAGATTTATTTAAAGTTTTATATTAAACTTCTTAATTAAAAATATTAGGTATATAAGTATAAGAATAGTTTTATCTGTACTATAACTGTGCTTGGCCGGGCTGAATCTGAGTAATATAGTATAAAAAAATTATTTTCTAATTCTTTTTTTAAATAATTAAAATTAGTTGCTTTTTAATTATTTAAAAGATACTGTAGTTTAATCCATCTGCCCGCCGGATTATTACTATATAGTAGTAAGAAGAAAGTTGCGCTAATTAGTTTTTTAATAGTATTATTAATTTAAATAATTTCAATAAAAATATTTATATTAATAATGTTAATTTTTTTTTTTTTAGAACTTTGTTTTTCTTCTTTTATTTTTTTAATTTTTTATAATAGTTTCTAACTGTAAATAGACCTCAGCCGACCGGCCTGTAAGTTTTTTTTAAAATTAGATTAATTAAATAATCCGACAGTTTATAGTCCGCGGCTACTATACTTTAATAAAAATCTTATAAAATTAGTATATTTATAATATAAAGATTAGCTTTAATAATATTTAATTAAATTATATTATTTAAATCGGAGACGACTAGCTGCTGTCTAAGTATATTAAATTTATTATAAAATAATTTTATAATTTTATATAGAAACTGACTACTGCTATTCGGTAGATTTTATAAATTAAACTTTTATTTAAAATATTTTTTTACAGTTTTCTAAATCTAATTATTTAATAATTTTATTTAATAAATATCCGGCTTTAGGGTTTACATTAGGGTTTACATTAGGGTTTACATTAGGGTTTACATTAGGGTTTACATTAGGGTTTACATTAGGGTTTACATTAGGGTTTACATTAGGGTTTACATTAGGGTTTACATT